>NC_056688.1:37297045-37600075 GCF_018350215.1 Panthera leo | reverse complement strand
ACTACCTCCCGTAGGTGCAAGTTATGCCTCTGTTTAAAGATGACACACACAAGAGGAATTTCTAAACTCTTTACCATGGTTTGTATGTCTTCTGATGATCTGGCCCCTGTTTACCAGTCTCATCTCTCTCCTCTCCTGACTGTATACCCTACAGTCCAGCCCTGCTGAGCCACTTGACCTCTTCCAAAAGAGCTTGGCCTCTGTCTCTGAATACCACCTGGTAACTTCTGTCACAAACCTTATAACACTACAGAATCTCGTTTCTGTCCATTACCTATGGGTAGGGATTGGGTTTTGGTCACTGCTGGTAAACTGTTAATGTCCCACACATGTTTTGTAACAGAAAAGAATCATTTGGAATATCGTGGATAAAATTCTCTTAGTTGACTCTTACCCCTGTGATTCCAGGCTCCAACAAGAGAGCCTCTGCAGAATCCCCTTCCAGAGGTCTAACCCATGGGGAGCTGGGAGAGTGCCTTCTCTGGCTTGCATTACTGAAAACTAGTGCTGTCGGTGCAGGTCTATGGGCAAATGGTGTTTTAAGGGCAGACTTGTCATGGAGGAAGGTGGAAGTGGCAGCTCCCATTCCTTCCTCCTCAGGAGGAGAGGGTGATGTGTTGGCATCCTTAAGTCCCCAGAACAGAAGAAGGGATGGCGAGGAAGGTCAATGGTGAAGTTCATCTGTTCATTGCTCAACAAATATGTTTTGGGTGTCTCCCACAAAGTAGCCATGATAGGGGTTGGAGTACAATGGTGAACAAGATGGACACAATCCCTGCCCTCAAGTAGCTTGCAGTCTAGTTGAGGAATACACACAAGAACAAAAGTATAGGAGGGCTGATACCTGCTAAAAGAGAGAAAGTACCAGAGAGCGGCTACCAGAGAGTACAGGATGGGAGCTAACCCAGATTGGGAGACCAGGGAAACCTTTTGGAGGAGATGTCTTAGCTGAGTCTGAGAAAGTGTAGGGTTAGGTTAGCCGGGCCGAGTAGAGCAGAAGAATGTTCCAAACAGAAGGAACAACATATCTGGAGACCTGAGGGTGAGGGAAAGCATAGTACTTTTCAGGAACTGGAGGACATATTTTATGGTGGGAGCCAGAGTGCAGAGTGTGTATGAGTGTGGCAGGTAAATACAAGTGAATGGGTAGGTGGGAGTCAAGGAATAAAACAGCTGGAAAAGGAAACCAGTAAATCTTGGCAGGATCTGGGTCATGTAGGGCTTTATAAGCTACATGAGGATTTGGATTTTATTCTGAGAAAATGAAGATCATCTACAGGGCTCAAGCAGGTGACAAACATGATCACATTCCTATTTTATTTTTATTCTTTGTTTAAATGTTTATTTATTTGGGGGTGGGGAGGGGCAGCACGTGAGAGAGAATCCCAAGCAGGCTCTCCACTGTCAGTGCAGAGCCCAGGCGGGGCCTGATCTCACAAACCTCAAGATCATGACCTGAGCCGAAATCAAGAGTCAGACGCTTAACTGACTGAGCCCCCCGGGCACCTGATCACATTCCTGTTGTAGAATGCTCACTCCACTTGCATGTTGGCAAGACGGGAAGGTGGCAGAGGCCAGTTTTTTCGGCACTTGAAGTGAGAAGGGACAATGGTTAGAGGCTGTTCAGGATATGTTTTGCTCATGGGTAATTCATTCCTTTGTGCCAGAGGCCTGTGGGACACAGAGATGGGCCTGCCAGATTATTAGCCTCATGGCCCTCCCCAACACAGATCCTTTTCCAGGAAAAGTCTCTTCATCCTTGTGGCCAGTACTGGCTCCAGTGGCTAAATGCCCTCTCCTCCCCCCAATTCCCACTTACGGCTTGCCATGGAACAGGTCTCAAGGAGATCAGAGGAAAGAGACGAGTTCCAAACCGATCTGTAGGGAAAGGGCAAGAGAGGAGAGGATACAGCCAAGGGGATGGGAATGGGACAAAGACCCCTAGACACAGAGCAGAGATGTGAGCCCAAGACCAGAGCGTGAGGCCCACACACTCATGCGTGCACCCACACAGACCTGTGGAGTACCAAGGAGAAGGGCCAAAAAAGCTCCCTGTTTATGAAGTTCATGTTTCCTAAAGGTGGAGCTGAACTTAAGCTCCTGTGAAAAGCAAACTGTGGAAAATGCCAGTGATTCAGGGTGGAGGGAATTAGCAGTAGAAAAAAAGGGAAACAGGTCAACCACCCCCATGCTTTCATCCTCAGGGAACCTGAAGCTTGATTTTGCAGGATGCATAGGAAAGTAGTCATTGGCTTCCCTCTATTATGCTCTACTCAGTTTATTGCTTGGAGAATAAAGTGCCATTTTATTGTTCAGATTCATTGCATGAAATGCAAATATGCAGCCAGAGTTCTCTAATTAGTATCCAGAGCGCTGCCTGGGCTCTGTGTGTGTACGTTTGGTCTTCCCCGCTTAGAACACAATGTGAAAGGGTAAGATGATTCACTCACATTACATCTCTCTGATCCTAGTAGTCTAAACATTTGTGCAGTCTTTTGTTTCAAACCGAGAACTCTTTATAAAAAACACCTCCTGAATATCAAGTTCTGTGCGTGACTTTAATTAATCATTAATGTGAAAATTTACTGATTAGTGCACTGGCTAAATGGGTTGTTGCTTCTTTTCAATTTCACAAAAAGAAATCATCCCCCGCCCCCCAATCACACACGCACACCAAACTGATAACAACTGACATCTGATTAGAAAAGGCAAAACTAATTAGGATGGGTGCAAAGGGGATTGTTTGAGTCACCTACGTTAATGCACATTATAGTTAAATATCTGTCAGATTTTCCATTAACCCTCTTGCATTTCCATTTCTAGGATCAAATCTATTTCTTAACCTCATACCCCCTTTTCCCCTAGTTGGAAAGTTGGTATTCAACAGGCTGAATTACACACTAATGCTTTAAATGCACATCTCTTATTGATGGATGCAACACGCTGACAAAGACCTTGGAGTGAGAATAATAGAAGTCATTCCCCTAAGTGTGGATTTAAACCCTATGCATTATGATTCCAAGGCTAACATGCTCTTCTTGTTATTGTGTTTATTTCCTTATTGAGGGATACAGGAATTAATCGTTGCTTTACCAATTCACTCTATTGTGCTCTGACCTATTACATACTAGGATGACAAAATAAAATAGAAATGAAAGTGGAATATCCAGCAAATAGAGCTCTACTCTGTAAAAGGTTAAAACAACACATTCAAAGTTGAACGTGTAGACTCAGGGGAAAGGTTCATGTGATTTGGGCTTAGTTATTAACATACAGAGAGGATTATAGTATATGCACCCAATAAGAATCCAGTAAGTATTAGCGGCAGGTGTCTCTTTCAAATCATAAGTCCATTGAGGGGAGGGACCATGCCTTTCTGATCTTGCAAAGAGGGCTCTTTGCATCACTTAATCTTTTAATCTCCAATTCCTGGCACATTGTAGGTGCTTAATAAACTGTAATCATATGAATGCATACACGAGTTACAGTTTTACCCTATTGTTAAACTCTAACGGTGACCCCGGACAGTTCCTAAATCTTGCTGGATCGTGTTAAAGAACGAGAAAGTGAGTGAATTTTCTTTATCATTGAAAAAAGCTAACCAAACTCTTCAACTTTTTCCTTTAAAAACTGAGTCACATACCACTCCCCTGGGTATTTTCCATTTTTATCTGGGATCAGAGACACCACGAAGCCCGGCAGCAAATCAACCTAGCCCAGATGCAAGACTATGATGAAAACAGCTCAGTTTGAAAACACTCTCTGATCATTCAATTTTTTAAAAACTTTTCTTTTTAATTTTATTTTTTTCCCCTTACCATATCATGCCTTCTTCTTTGCTCTGAGTAGTGGCATCAGTGTCCAGAACTGTGCCTGGCCTAGAGCAAGCACTCAACACATATTTTTTGAATGAATGAAGAAAAACTATTGGTCGAGTTCAGAATGGGGCAGTACTCAATTTAGCTGGAGATCTTTAGTTTATGGATCTTGGTAGGGCAGACCAGGAAACATAGAGAGCTGAGGATTCAGATGAGTGAATTTATTTGGAGATCCTTCCCTGCATCAGAATTGCCTTACATTTTCCCTGAGGTGGAAATGAATGGGGTATGTAGACAGTCATGAAATTTCAAACAGACATCATGAGAAAAAGGCCCTGTGAGCCTACCTAGTTCCTTAACGTACGCAGCACAGTAGTTATTAATGCTGGGCTTAGAATCAGACCAGTTACAAACTGTAGTCCTAAGTTATTTAAACCTCATTGAGCCTCCATGCTCTCGCCTGTAAAAAAAAGAGGCTGAGAACATCTACCACTTGGGTTATTTGTATGCGGCACAGAATTGGTACTAATGTCGGAGACAACAAACCAGCTAACAGAAACTGACGAAACACATGCAAAATCCCTCCTGCGAATCTTGCCAATCAAGATTCTTCCGTACAAATCACAGGAGCACACGTGTCTGGGAATTCAGTCGGCATCCTAGCTTTTGCGCTAGTTTTGGGGAATATTAAAAACAAAGTTTTATTTTTCTTTTCAATTCGCAAGATTCGATGATAAACTATCAAAGACAAGATGAAAATGCAAACATAGTGTTTGGTCTGCCATGGACGATCCTCGGAACGCCTGTGCCAGCCCTCGTCCCTCTTGCCAGCACAGCCCAGCCAAAGTGAGTCACGATGCAAATCACCAAATTGTCAAGGGTCATTTGCAACAATCACCTCGCATCTCTTGGGGCTCTATCCCAACTTCACTCTAGATTTCATGTCGTCTGTACTTGACCCATGACCACAGATTTGATTCCACCTTGTGGCCTCACTCCTGGATTCTTAGTATATGGACTGATTTTGTGTCCCAGCTGTTTAGGACATTGGGGTGGGCTTATATTTGACCCTTCACACTCCTGACTTCTTTTAACCTGGTTCTAGCCCCTAAACCCAAACCCTGGCACTAGCCTACCTAGCTGATCCTTTCCCCAACCTGTAGCCCCCAGCAAAGAGGTGGTTTGGAAGTTATACTGTTGCACAACATCGAATTCATAATTATTTTCCCATTAGAAAAGGCATTCCCAGCTGATTCAAGGTTCTGTCTCTTCTCTGGCACTCTCACTGGGCAATTACAAGGATTTGTCAGTAGACGAGAGGTACAGTGATTCCTTCACCTTCAACTGGGTGCTCATCTTTAAGATCAGATATATACAAAATTACCTTAAGAAGAAGACAGAACATTAGACTTGTCTGATTTATGCCAAGGGTTGACATGTAGAGTGGTGAAGGATAAACTTGGCTAGGTAGAGAGAGTGGGGTGACATTCTTAATATATGATTGAGGAGCTTGGCTTTAAACTAAGGAGGAAATGTACAAATTTATGTTTCGGTCATAACAAACCATCCATTCACTGGCTGCATTCCCTCTCAGAATTTTTAGAGATGGGATAATTCTAGACCAAATATAGAACTCACTCGAGTTTCATGGATCTAATGTTAGAAAAAAATTACACTTTTAAGTGTCTGATTATACAGCTCTGAAAAAGATCACTTTTTGGTTCAAAAGGTTAGAGCTTTTGGATTAAACTCTCATGAGCCTTAGTGAACCAATAACTCTTTCACACCTTAAACAAGTATTCAGTGACTTGAAGATAAATCAGAACTGCATGCATTATATCCTTCTCCTGCCCTCTCCCATAACCTTCAAATCAGAAAAGGAAGGAAATTATAGCCAGGGGGTGTTTCCATTTGCCAAGCCCCAAACATCAGCAGGGCAGAGTCACTGAAGACATTTTGTGAAATACCAAACACCATTTGTTCTCTCAGGCTCCAGAGAAGGGATTACTTGAAACCACCCCAGGCATGGCACAATAAAGAGGTCTCCAACAATTCAATTATGTCACATCCATGTCCTAGACACCATTCACATCTAGGAGAACAGCGATGGGTATCCAGTAAAGAGAGAGGGGCACAGCCTCCCCCCAATTTGTTCCTTGCCCGAACATGTAGATCTGTCTGGGTGCAGAGCTCCAAAGTGTGAAGAGAAGGCCATCTTTGCACACTCCACCGGGTAAATTACAAGCAACTGTTCGACAAATTCAATCCACCATCCTGCAGCACAAAGCCCAGATTTCCACCATTTCCAAGGCTAAAGGGCTCCAATTAGCAAATCCCATAGTAAATCTTCCTATGTTTGACATAAAATGAGTATGACAAGCAGAAAAAATTCATGACCAGTGCTTTCATTTAAGATGCTCTCGTTGATAAACTTGAGAATTGCTTAATTCCCAATCTCTCCCCTCCTATAACTTAGGTCCTGAGTTACAGAGAGTTTGCTAATCTGAAATGAGAACACATATTTGTACTGTCTGCTATAAACGGTGGGGTTAAAACTATGCTGCCTGAGCTGAGAATAATTGGCAATATACTAGATGAGACAATAAGAATTAGAAAAACCTTCAAAATATGCTCATCCAAATGAAAGTTGCTTCTCAAAACTATCATCTTGGGAAGAACTCATTTTTCATTTTTGTCTTCAGAAAAAGTTCGCAAACCAAACTTTAAATCCAGTCCTATCCTATTAGTTATTTCTTGGTTTTGACCCAAAGCAGCTTTACCCATCTCGACTGTTTTCAAAGATCACCCTGGCAAGGATGAATATTATTGCACTGGTAATAATCCACTCAATGTGCTAAAAGCTCTGAAGACAATCACCAGAGGGAAAAAACGCGTAACTGTATTAAACGATAGCACCCTTATTAGCATAAGTCCAGCCTCCCAAAGGTGAATGCTTTTAAAAGGGCAACACGTATTTGACTAGGGAGCTCTGGTACACTTGCTTACGACTCAGGCACAGGATTTCTGAATCCTCCCTCTTAGAACTGTTGACCAGGAAGAGACAATTTGATTCAATCTACAAAGTTAGGATAAAGCTGTAAATAGGTAGCCATGGCCAGCCTGTATAGAAGGGTCTTTAGCTTGAAATGGTGCTTCCATTTTTACCATATGTGGCATCATATGAGGCACATTCACTGGAAAAAGTTAATTATTATCTAAGGCATTGAAAGATGTTTGCTGATTTGGCCATTAGAACCCACTGGTGCGCTTGGGTCCTGGAAGCTTGGGTGAGGACCAAGAGGTCATGAATGTGGTAGACAGTTGATATGAGCAATGGAGCCAGAAGCAGGACCAAGGATATTGGAGGTAGCAGGAAGGCTCCCAAAGAAGGGCTGATGGGGCACCAAAGAGGTATGTTTCTTCTTGTAAATTTCCTTTTTTGGTTAGCTCCATAATGTTCACCCTCAGGAGGGTCAACAGTCATGCAGACATTTTTTTTTTTTTATTCTTTTCTTTAACAGCTTTGAAGGTTGGAGATGAAGAGTTTCTTTCTCCCCAAAGGACTTAATCTACTCCGCAGATTATGTAAAAATGGTTCAATATTATAAGAAATATTATTTCTCAGAATTTCACCGTAACCCTCAAATGGTCATTCATTTCCCAACAAATCCTACCTGTGAGCTGTAGAGCCTAGTGGCTGAAAGTACAGCCTTCAAAGTAGATCATCGGATTCCTGGCTCTGCTACTTTAGAGTAGCAGAGTGTGTGACTTTGGAAAAGTTACTTAACCCCTCTGTGCCTCAATTGCCTCACCTGTAAGATGCAAATAACGGTATTTCCTTCATATAGGTGAAATGAGATACTGTAAGTAAGAGAGACACATGCCATGCCATACAGGGTACATAACAGATACTACCTTTATTAACTATAAATTATTATTTAGCTCCTTCCTTATTATTTCCATTTTTATGATCTGAAGTCTGGGCCTAGGGAGGGTAAATCGCTCCCCACTCCCCATACTGCTGGACAATAAAAGAATCAAGGATATTGCTTCTCGGCCTTTTGGCTAAGATCAAGTGAAGAATCAAGGATAGGTTTCTTTTATTCCTCTAAAACTGTTTATGTTAGAATTTGAGACTTACTCCAGTACATCTCCTACATAAGAGTAATACTTGTCAAAAAATATTGATGTCATATGTGGTCCTTTCTATGATTATCACGATTGCCAAAATTATCTCATTTTATTCTAAAAAAATCCTAGGATATATTGTTAATCAGCGTCGTTTACAGGTGAGACAATTCAGGCTTAGTGAGGTCCAGTGACTTGCTTGAGGTCACACAGTTAGGGAATGTCAGACTAAGAATCTGAACCCAGATTCGTCTAAACTACAAAGGCTATCCATGCTGTTAGGAAGTAGTTCCACAATACCGTTTGTTTATAAATGATCCCCAAATTACCTGCGTTAAGAAGAAACTCTGAAAATATACTCATGAGTCTCCTCAGGTCCCTTCCTTGTCAACTGCAATTAACCCCCCCCCCCCCCCCCCGCCTGCTGCACCCCACATACACCTCTTAAGTGGCTAAGAGGGCCAAGCTTTACTTGGTGCAGAGCTCTTGAATCCCAGTTGAGCCCAGGGTTCTCCTGGCACACATCTAGGGCAAAGGTGAGCTTGGCTACAGTCTGTGGTGCCTTGTGGTATTCTTTTCTGGGCAGTCGCCATGAAAACTACTCTAGGAATGTGACTGGAATTAGGCTCAGTGCTGTCATACTATCCTGACATACTGATTTGACATGGAGCGTGTTGTCTTTGTGCTGGGAAACCAGTGCAGAACTGTCAAATTACACGCACAAAGCAACATTCAGACTTCCTTCCTTCCAGGAAGAGTTTCCTCTCTCAAGTTCCCTGGGGATCTGAGCTTACTCACCAATATGTGCTCTGGAGGCACAGAGCTATCTCCTCCTCCTATTCATGTCTGGGGCAGAATAAAACTTCTGCTTTATGTTAATCACAGGATATAAGGTAACCACAGATATTTTTTTCGTTTGTGTAGTGATGACGATTTCATCCTTTACATGTAACGCAGGCATTACTTTCTCCAAAACACTTCCCCTTGCAGGGTAAGACACCCAACCACTGGGCTATCATGTTATTACCCTTTCCATAGTATTAAAATGGTAGTTTTAAGGCCTGTTTCCCTCCACAGAATGTGCTTGCAGACAGGGCCCATGCCTTATTTAATGCACCAGCATGGAGTCACAGCTATTATGATGGGTTGGGCATTTATACGTTTCATCAGTTGGTGTGGTGTATACTGGCCATCACATATTCTTAATGCCGTGTCTGGGCTTATTTCAATATTCAATATTTTAATACCCGCATAACCACAACAGCCTGCACATGGCAGGTACTCAGGACGATGTTCACGTCCGCTTTGTGACCGATTCACCGACTGGATGAATAAACACTTGGGCGTATCAGAAACTTATGGGCAACTGGACACGTCACTAAAGGCATGAATTATAATGCAACATTCTTAATCAGCAAGAGACTTTGGTCACTGCAGATCGCAATGGCAGTGACTGTTCTACAAGGAAATACTAACTCTTGCCTCCAGATGCCCCAAGCGAGCCAGGCTTCACGAGGCCTTCCTGGGAATCCAACAAGACCACTCCCGTCTTTGTGGTCTTGACTCTGTCCCCACACAAATGTAGCGGCAACCAAAGCGTAATGACCAAGCTGAATGGCCTCTGGGTCCTCCGTGTTTGGAGTAGCAAACTTACGGCCTTACCTGTCTGTGCTGTTGGGAGACTTGATACCCCAGTCCTGTGATGGGCTGGTTCTGCATTTTCTGAAGCAGGATCTTTTGCTGAAGAGGCAAGGGTGACCTTAGCAAAGGCTGGCTTGACAGAGGCTGGGCAGGCTGGGATGGCGGCGGCTGCGGCTGCGGCTGCGGCTGTGGCTGTGGCTGCTGCTGCGGCTGTGGCTGCGGCTGAGCTGAAATCGAGCTCTGTGGCGGCTGTTGCTGTGGCTGCTGTTGCTGTGGCTGCTGCTGCTGTGGCGGCTGCTGCGGCTGCTGCTGGGTGTAGTGTAGGAGAGAAGGCTTACTCTGGGAAGGCAAAACAGAAGGCATCTGCTGGTTTGCTTGATCTGAGTTAAAATGGAACAAAGGCTTAGTGTTGCCATGACGGGGCTCCATGGCCGTGTGCGGGTTGTTAATAAAACTTCGACTGAGATCCTGAGGCTTTTGCTGCATGAGCACATCCAGGTGCCCGCCCTGGGCCGACGGGCTGGCCTTGTACATGTAGTTAGCCAGCACCTTCGACTGGCTGCTGCCGCCGGCCACCCCAGGCATGGGGGAGCTCTGTGGGCTGAATGGCTGCTGACCGAAAGAAGGGCTGGGGATCTTCTCCTGCCCGAATGGACCCGGCGATGGCCCGGCGGAAGAGGGCAAGGCTGACCAGCTGGGAGGCTGGTGCTGCTGCATCCGGGCGTGCTGCTGACGGTTGGCAGCGATCTGTTTGAGCTGCTGGGCATGGGACACCTCCTGCCAGCTCGGCAGGGCCCGGCTTGCTCCTGAGGCTGTCTGCGGCTGAGCCTGGCTCTGCGGGACAGAAGGGACTGGGGATGAAGTGGAGAGGGCAGAGGTGGCCATGGAGAATGCAGGGCCGGCTGATGGGGGTCTCAACTGAGGAGAGCCCGAAGGACCCTGGGTCAGGCCGGGGGAGTATTCACTTTTGATCACTGTCTTCTCCATGGGCAAGGAGGGCCTGGGAGTGCTCCTCTGGCTTTGCTGACCCAAGTCAATGTTAAATGGGTCATCCTGCTTGATGGTGGCATTGATCATGTTCTCCAGCTCAAGATCACTCATGGGAGGCACAGATATGTTGGTCAGTTCATTGAACAGTTCCTGCAGCTCTGGATCCATCAACTGCTCTACAGGGTCATCTCCGTACCTATTGGAAAAAATATTCTCCTGGGTCATCTGGCCATCCATGTGCTTACTACATGATACAGTCTCTCCTGGTTCCTTCTTCACTTCCTTCAAGCCCATGTTGAAGATGCCGTTCCCAGGAGAATGTGTATGTGGTGGCAGAGTGTTCGTCTTCCGCAGGGGTGCCTGGCTCATGGGCAAGGTCCCAGACATCATCTGATTTTGTCCATTATTTACTTGGAGGCCCCCTTGTCCTGCAGAGAGGTTCTCCCCGACACGGATTCTTTTGATATCAAGGAATGAGTTGTCGACAAAGCCATTGGGCCTCTTGCTGTTGGCAGGAGACAGGTTAACTACTTGTTTTCTTTTCAAGGAACCCTGGAGCTGGAAAACAGAGGGGGAATAAAAAAGAAAAATGTGAGCTATTAATCCAGAAATGCTTTTTAGTCAAAAGAGACATAATATTTAAGTGGGTTCTCCCCCCCGCCCCCACCATTTATACACAGGATGAAATTAAAAAGAAAAAGATACAAATGGAGCACAGTCTGGAATATAATGAAACTCACACTGGTGCAGACCAAACAGATTAAAGCTGTTTCTGGAGGAGCAGGTCAGTTAGTGGTTCGAGATCCCATCGGTTCCCGCGATTGGTACACAGGTCAGTGGATGAAAAATACTTCACATATTGTCAGGAGTTATTGATAATACCCACAACCCGTCACCAAATGGAGTTCTCTGGAGCAGGCCCAAATACTCCACGCGCATGCACACACAACCCCACTCCGCTGCGGAGAACTGGGAGCGAGCACAATTTTGACCAAGATGGGAAACACCAAAGAGTTGAAAGCCAGGACCCAGTTTCCAGGTTCTTCTTTTCACAGATTCATCGGTGAAACCCTTCATCACTATTATCCTCCAAGTACGTAATCAGCATAGTTGTTGTATTCAAGCAGGTAGCGTGCCTGCTGTTCTATTTTTCTTCCTATAATTCTGCGGCTTTGCATTTAAGCCCGTGCAGCAACGCTGTGTGGGTGCAAGGAAGCCATGAGATTATCCTTTATCAAACGAGACGTTCCAAGCACAGATTTCCCTGGGGATTCACTTCTTGTGCTCCCAGTCTCGAAAACTTAAAGCCAAAACCAAGGTGCAGAGAACTGGTACTACCCACTGGTTCAGAGCTCAGGCCCTGGAGCTGGCTGAGTGGAGCTCAAATTCCTGTTCTATCGCTGAGTACTAAGCGACCTTGCCACTTTACTTATCTGAGCCTCAATTTCTTTATCTGGAAAATGGGGACGATAGCCCTTAATTCATAGGAAGAAATGAGACAATGCATGTACAAGTTTGGCACAGTGTTGTTGTCGTAAGAACTCAATCAATTACAGTTTACAAAAAAATGACTTACTACATTCTCAAAGAGGAGAGCTTCTCTAAACAGCAACATTAACAACAAAATGCTGAAGTACTTCGTGCACTGACTCAGTGATTAGATTGTGTTACATGGACTTTAGATATCATAGGGAAAGGAATTAAGGACCATATGATCGTACCAATAAATCAATAAGAAACGACACATTCACCATGGATCTTGAGATCCTTGTTGGTTTGCCTCTAAAGTGTATCTATCCAAGTGCGGCTTTCCGAGTGCCATGGACCCACTTAAATTATTTAATGTTTGTTCAGAATAATTATAAAAAAACCTGAGGCAGGATACTTCCCGGATACAAAATTCTATCACTTTTCTTTCCCTTCCATCTCACTACCACTCCCTCACCCTCCTGAAGATTTCTAGGTAACCTAATTAGAGAACGAAATTAACCTAACTGAGCATCTATTATATGCCAACTGCTTTAAATATGGTTATTTTTCTTAGTCTTTACTAAAAAACATTAGATCTGTATTAATTTATATTTATTATTTTATAGATAAGAAAACCAAGGCTCAGAGAGGCTGAGTACCTTGCCCAGTGTCACACAGCTAGTAAGTGGTAGACTTTTAACTCAGAGTCTGTGTAATTCTAAAGCCTGTGGCGTTTCTACATATTATGCTGTAATCAGCTTGTTTAGGGCTAGGGTCTGCCCAGCACGAAAAGGCCAAGGGCAGTGAACACAGAGACATCCTGTATCTCTGGTAAAATGATGAGGAATATGGGAATGGCCAGGATGCAGTTACAGGGCCAAATGTGAACAGTATGTTTCTTGTCATTTAGTTCATCAATTCCTATTTCAATAATCCCTTATCTGTGGTTTTGCTCACTCACAAGTGCAATATAGTTAGCGTGGATGCTCCATGCTGTTATAGCCAGTTTTTACCTTTTCCCGTTGCTAATTGGTAATCAGAGAAAGGAACCTGGCCTAAACTGGGCCAATAAGTTCCTTCCATGGGAATACTGGAATTGGAGAAAGTGAGACCAGGCTTTCTTTGGATGGCTGCATGGTCATTATAAAACTTGTGAGTTGTTGCAACATGTCAACCAAAGCCACAGAGGAAGTGAGTCTATAGAAAGAGAGAAGACTTAACACAGGGAAGGGAGACACAAGTTTTGGCAACATTTGAGGGCTGGATTTCAATCCCAGGTCTGTCTGTCTCTTGCCTTGTTTTCCTCGGTACACCGTGGAATCTTTAGAATAAATGCCCCTTTTTGCTCGAGCGAATACAAGTTGGGCTTCTGGTATCTTCAGCCAAGGGGCCTAACCAAGTCCCGTAACCAAGTCCCGCGAGATTTCACTTTGGGCGGTGAGCAATTTGCAGCAAGACATAGGCGTACTTTGCACCTGGGTGTGAAGGTCCCCCCTGCGCCACCTCTACTGTCTCCTGCATGTTTTGCTGACCGCTAAGCTCTCTACTCACTAACATAGGCAACCTGGAAGGACACTGTCAGCCCTCACCGCATTCAGCAGACACTCAAGAGGGGCCCCCATCAGTGCTTGGAGAGGGGGGTGGGGTCAGGAAGAACACAGACCAGAGAGGCTCAGCCATGTTACTTCAAGAGGGGCCACAATGTTTATTTCAGCCTAAGTTACATTTTGAAAGTTTTTTCATAACGAGGAAAGAACAAACAAAGGAGTACACTCTTTTTCCAGGTTTGGGTTATTGCCTTTGATCTATTTTCCACTGCTTTGAAAGAACCTGTTCTGCCAGATTCTCCCACTGCTCGGGCCCCTCCCTAAGAAGTGGGAAGCAGCAGGGCACTTTCTCTTGGAGACGCAGTAACAGAATTAGCGCTGGCTGTGGTAACGGTGGTGGCGGTAATAATAATAATAATAGTAATGATAATAATAATGATAGCATAGTCCTTTATTGAGGGCGTGTGTGCTTGGCATGATGGGAAGTTCTTTGTATGGATAATCCTCACGACAACTAAGAATCGTCACCACACCTCCATGAAGTTGGTATCTTTCCTACGCAGCGCCCTCCCCGTCCCCAGTTTTACAGATGAGAAAATAGAAGTGCGGAGACTGAGACTTCAAGGTTACGCAAATAACACACAGCAAAGCCAGGAATCAAACCACGTGTCTCCACAGCAGAGCCTGTCCTGTGTAGTAAATGGCATCAGTGGTATCCTTCATAAACAGTGTTATCTCTTAGAACACTTTCCTGCCCAGACCTAGAAAATTACAGGCACTGAGGGAGTAAGAATGGTTTTTTAGGCATATGTGTGGTGTCAGGACCAGCACAGCTGGATGGATGACTTAAAGTGGGGAGCGGAAGTCCTCCTTAAGTGACTGCATTGTGCCAGTAGATCAAAGACATTCCTTCAGGACTCCATACTTTACCGAGAGAATTTGGGGGACAGTCTGTGTCGTGCTTCATAGAACTTTCTAATCAAATTATGTCACCAAGACCCACCAAATGCACAGCCCCAGTAGATACCAAACTACTGGCACAATACAGTCAATGATTCTCCAAGTTCAACCTTTACTTTGAGGTATTTCCTTTGCTGCATTAAAATTTCTCCAACAGATATATGGCTTTGAATTACGGTATAGAGTCTCTAAAAGTTCTGTGACAAAATACAAATATTCTAGAAGGAGTAGAGAAAGAGCCCATTTAGTCATTAATACCTTAGTGAGAAATAGTTCATCAGAAAAATCATTGCTATTTTACAGGCCAAGAATAGTCCCAAGAAGTGAGACTCAAACGGAGGAATGAAGAGCTGGGTTTAAACTGAGAAGGAGGGACAGGCCTAGGGGAGTTAGGAGCTCCACACTGGGAACTTTTGAGTGATTGGGCTAGCCGGGATTGGGGAAAGGACCAGCAACTTCCAGAAAGCAGTTAATAACAGCGAAATGGTAGAGGGAAGAGTCTCCACAAATAGATCTCTTACTCAGGGCTGACTTACCCATTAGACACTGTCAGGACAGTGCCCAAGGCCCATGGTAGTCTTAGGGGCCCACAAAAATGCTTGCATTTCTTTTAAAAACAGAAGAAAAACTGAAATTTTAGGTTGAAGAAATGTTTTAACACATAGCAATAATATATTTATCTTTACGTCAACACAGTCATAAAATATTATTTTTAAATTGTGCAAGGGAGGGTTTGCCTGGGTGGCTCAGTCAGTTGAGCATCTGACTCTTGATTTTGGCTCAGGTCATGATCTCACGGTTCGTGAGTTCGGGCGCCTCATCAGGCTCTGTGCTGGCAGCATGGAGCCTGTTGGGGATCCTCTGTTTCCTCTTTCTCTGCCCTCCCCTGCTTGTGCAAACTCTTTCTCTGTCTCTCTGTCTCTGTCTCTCTCTCTCTGTCCCTCAAAAATAAACAAATAAACTTAAAAAAGTTTTTTTTAATTGCGTGAGGGAGAAGGAGGGGCCCTCAATAACAAGAACACCGGAGACCCACCAGAGGTTCTTACCTAATACTCGCTGTGTATGGATGGGTATTTTAAGATGGGTACTCTTAAAATACGAGTGGCATAGAGTCTAGTTTAATCTTCCCACAGCTCTCTGAACGTGCATCCTGATCCTCATTTTAGAAGTGAAGAGACTGCGGCTCCTGACAGATTACACAGTGAATGACACGGAGGCAGGGTGCCAAGCCAGGGATGTCTGGTTCCAAAGTCCTCGTTCTTCATCACTAACCACCCCCACTTGCTTTCCTCTCAGCCGTCCACTTGCCACATGCTGACACTGTTGTGGACACAGCGGGCACAGAGAACCAAGACCAAAGGGTAACAGAACGAAGATGTATTGCACACACAGGGCAAGGGTAAGGGCATTTGGGACTCGCGGGGACGGACAGCAGGGAAAAAATGGTGACATCACTGGTTGGAGGTTGACAGTAAAAAGCTCAGGACATCACCCTCAAGGCTCCAGTAGAAGAAAGGGAGGAGACAAAGGGTCTCTTGGTCATTCTGAAAGATTTAGTAGGCATCCAGAGAGAATTCTGCACCATATCCTATCAAATCGCCCTTGGCCTGAAGGAAATACACAGATGATTAAGCTAGTGGCGGGATGGAAAGGCTTCAAATGAGCGTTACATGTTACTATTTACACTTTTTCCATCACCAAGACAGACTAAGGGGCAGTTTTCGTTTTGTACAATAAATCTGCACCCCAAACTTGTTACGTTGAGTTTGTGAGATTATAATATCACCCTTTCACTGGCCATTCAAGGAAAGGGTTTCTTTGGGGAATGATTTCAACACAGCAAGTCTGGACTGGTTTGCATACTAAATCACTGCACTCTGCTGAGATCCAGCAGCCTGTTTCCTTTCACTCCTCCTTGTTCTGATTCTTCCCTGTGAACACCTCGATGCTATCTGAGGCCTATGGTCTCTGCTGGGGGAAGGCTTAGGCCTGCTCAGGGCCAGGTCCTGACAGAGTGACCGGCCTGCCCCAAGAGCTGGAGAAGGAGGTGCGGACATGGTGCCTGTGGCTGACGGAAATCCGGCACATGGCGTTGTTGGGGCCGGGGTCCCTCAGTATACTCTCCTTTTGAACAGCTGTTCTCTGCTCTTCCACAGGACTCGAAATGTAAACTTCCTGGAGGGACTTAAAAATGCCATTATTGTGCAATCCCCTGGTTTCTGTTTCTTGCCCTGCTCCCTATCCTCTTCCACAAAATAAATGTGTTCTTTGTCTTCTGGGCTGCCCTAGAAACAAGGAATATGCCACACAAAGGTAACAATTCAGTCCATAGGTCACACTTTTTTCCCCCAAGTAGATTTCTTTCTTTCTTAGCAGGGCATGAGCATAAGAACTGAATTTACCGCTTCTGAGATACTCAAGCGAATGAATATCTTGGTCCCATCTTCTGTAAACTTTCCTCAGGCCATTTTACTCACGGCTGATTAGTGATGGGGTGGGGATAGACCAATCCTTCAAATGCTTTATGACTCTTGAGTTGATTCCTAATGTAAGAAAGTTTGGGATCCTGGAACAGTAAATTCCAGCTCAACACAGTACTAGGAGGTGAGTCGATTCCTCCTTGACTCTCTTGCCGCAAACTAACTAGATGGGGTTTTGAGGCTTTTGCAAAAGCTCCCACTTCTTATTTGGCCCTTGTAGATTTCTGAGCTACCTTGTATTGTGAGGTATTGTCTTCTGTGTGCATAGTACTTAGGTTTGCCCAACTAGATTTAAAGCTCTTCGAGGGTGGGCATTGTACCTTATGCTTGACTGGGTTCCTCTCAGTACCTACCACAATCACAGGTGTTCACACAGCAGTTGGTGGGTTGATCTCAGAACTTGGAAAACTGGATCCTTCTAACTATTGAGCAGTAAACAGTGGTAAGAAGAAGGCTGTGGCTGTGGGAACATTTTTATTTCCAATTCCCAAGCAATTTAATGGTTCCGCTGGAGTTTTGCTTGAGTGATCATGTTCTTCTGAACCCTGAAGTCAGAAGAATGTGAAGCCCCAAGAACTGTAACCGCATTGTCACCCATGTATAAACAAAAAGGGCAGAGGCGCATGAGGCTTTGTGACAGACTCTTGCTCTTGTGGGGCCTGTTGAAGGGACTCCAAAGCTGGGGAGTAATTCTTAGCCCCAGCTCTACTCCATGCCCTATATGAGTGAAAGCACTAGGGCTGGAAGAAAGTGAGGGCACATGTCTTGTATGTTTTTCAGTAACTTATGCTTCTACTCTTTCAAGAAAAAGTAGGAACTTTTTTTTTTTTTTTTTTTTTTTTTTGTAAAGGGTGTTGGGGAAGGCCTGTTAGACCTGTTTGGGAAATTTGTTCCAGAACTTTGTTCCATAATGCTTGAACTCTGAGAAATGTGACAATCCGAGTGAAGAAAAGACCTACTCTTCATGAAATCCAAGACCAAATGTTATATGGAAGCAAGAACACTGCCAATTTAGGATCTTCCAGAGAAAATAAGTGAACACTGTCCTTCTAAAGATACTAAACACCAAATGTCCCATATTCAGAATTTCCTCCATGCCTCCCTGCCCCCTCCTATGCTTCATGGCTGGCTGTGGAAGAGTAAGTAGAAGAGCTGGAATTGGCTATAGAAACACTCCTCGTTACGGTGCGGAGGAAGTGTATTTCATCACAGCATTTTCTCAGTTTGGACAATTCCACCAATTCCACTTGGAGAATGTTGCCAGTTTATCGTTAACCTACAAAGTATTCACTGAGAAAAAAGGAAAGACAGAAGACATCCTATTTTCTGGAGGCCAATGGGAGGACGTGGGATTTCGAAAGAGCATGGAATTCAACCTGGGATGTACGCACTTGCTCTCCTGCAATTTATCGTAGGAGCTTGGACCAGTCACTTACCTACCTGCATGATGGGACGCGACCATATACGTAGAGCACCTTCTATGCTCCCAGCTCAGAGCAGTGCTCTGTTACTGGGAGGCGAGGTGGAACATGAACCCAAGCCTGGGTGATGTTTCCTGTTGTTATCCTGACTGTTATGTGCCAGGCATGTGCCAGACAAAGGCAAACTGAAGAGAACAACAGGGGCTTTTCCTCATCTGTAAAGGGAATTTTTCTACTCATTCATTCCAAGGTATTTATTTGGCACCAAGTATATAATTCTGTGAGACTGTCCATGTCATAGGGCTGCCGTGAGGACCAAGTGGTTAAAGCACATAAACAGCCTGGAAAATTGGTCTTAGAACATAATGCTCAATAAATGTTAGGACAAAAAAAAAAAAAAAAAAACAAACAAACACCAAAAAACAAACAAAAAAAAAACCCAAGAAACAAAAAGAGATTGACCAGTCTGTCTGGAAACAAAGCAAAAAGTAACAATGCAATGTGATGGTTTTTCTGCGGTTGTGCACGGGATGACGGTCGCAGAGGGAAGGAGACTTGGCTTGGACAAGATAGGAAAGGAATCGCTCTCCTTTCCCTTCCAATGAAGTGCCCCCTGATATGTGAATAAATATGATGCTTTGTGATATTCTGATATTTTGCTAGTGACAGTGTCAACAAAAGCTGTTGTTTAACAACAGGGGGACGTTTAAATCAAAAAGTTCAAAGTAGAATTATTTTCCCACATTGGCTACTATTTTAATGTCATTCCAGATCTACTCAGTGATAACCAGCGTGATTATCCTGCTGACTACATCCTTAGTCATCCTGACGAGTTGCTGCAATTGTTGTAAGGCGGGGACCTGCAGGGGCCATCTTTCAGAGATTGCCTCTCCGTGTTTAGCAGAAAAATGAACAGAATATTCTACCAAAGCTTGAAAAACCCAACTGCTTTGCGCATGAAATACTTTACTCATGACTCATTTTTTGCCCAAAACATATCGAAGTGACTCCAAAGTAAATGCTATGTATAAAATGTTGGCAATTCTCGTGAAATCTCTAAATGTCTTCCTCAGCAGAATGTACAATGAATTGAGCATCATTAATCAAGTGGCTTCTCTCTCTCTCCTTTAGCCGGAGGGCCCTGTCTGGAAGCTTTCGTTCTAAGGGGCTTAGCTCAAGGTCCACCTCCTTGGCGAGGCTTTGCCCTTCTACCTTACATTCTTTCTTCCCGCTTTAATGATTTTAGCACTCTCTGATTTGTTTTTGGTAATTGATTCGGGTCTGTGAGTTTTTTTCACTTCAATATCACGCCAAATCAGTGGAAGACAGAATACTTCTACATCTCATCTCCTCCCACTAGCCCCATCCAGCACTAGCCTAGGGGAACCCCCCCTGAACTAGCTGGTGATCTGACTTACGGGGCGCTCAGTGGTCTGGGAACATCAGATGAGTCAGTTTATGGGACATCTAAGATTCTCTGCCATTGCTGTGAACCACACCCCCTTTATAAGCCCTAGGGCTGATTCTTAGCGACTCTTTGTCCAACTGTAGAGCTGACAGCTCCCAGAGAGGTAGGGACAGCCTGAGTGTTTTAAGAGGCTGCTATTCTTTTCTTATGCTGGCAGGAATTGGACGCATTCCAAAACCTTGGTCAATTTGAATATCAGGAAAACCCAGACGGCAGAGAGAGTGCCCTAATACCATTCCAGGGTTGTCCACTAATTATCTGGGGGCTTGAACATGACTACTAGAGAGCTCTCACCTTTTTGTAAAATAACACAAAACACAGCCACCCCTAATTCCCTGGAGGCATGTCTCCTTCATCTTCAGTGGCTTCTCTGACTCGAACAGGTATGAAAGGTCCCTGTCCTTCCCAGCTTCTTTCTCTCAGATCACAGTCTTCATTCTTCCAGCCCCCACTGCTTCGAACACAGCAGGCTACCAAGTATCCTTTGACCACATTCTGAGAATTTGACCCTGCATTTTGCCTCTCCCCACCCCAATCTGTTGTCCTTATAGCAACAAAAGGGATCTCTTTCTCACGCCCAAGCTTCAGCTACTATATCACTTATTTTTTTAATTATTTTTTTACATTTCTAAAACAGGAAAGGTGATTTCAGCTTCAAGCCTTTGCATATACTGTTCCCTTTCACTGGAATACTCTGCCTCCTCTGACCCATTCCCCTCTTATCAGAGCTGGCTCCTCCTTTTCCTTTAATTCTTACTTGAATGTGACCCTGGCTGCCATTTTCCCTGGACACCTGGCTAAACTATGTTCTCACTGTTGTTTCCCATGCCAACCTTTTGATGGTTTCTTTATGGTCCTTATAATTTCTAAATATTTTCATTAATTTGCTTCCAATTTTTAAGTCCGTCTCCCATGTTATAAAATAAGCCCTAGAGAGGGAGGCTGGAGCCCTGTCTTGACCACTATAACTCACCTTAGTGTAGCCCAAACAGATAGGAGATCAAAAATATTGTTTAAACAATAACAAAAAACATCTAGAAGGAAACACTTCAAGATGTTCTGATGGTGCAGTGATGGTTTTTTCCCCCCATTTTATTCATATGTCTGTTTTCTCTTTTTTTTTTTTTTTTTTTTTTTTTTTTTGACACAGAACATAGACGATCTATGTAGTTAAGACTAAAGTGAATGTGTGATCCAGCATGTCTGTCCTTGGTCACAACTCTCCTCTGAGAATGTGACCCCACATCTCCGGGTTGAGGGCTTCTGATCATGGGACATCCCGTTTCCCCCAGCCTCAGCAGACTGCATCAAAGTGGACATTTGACTCAAGCTGAACAAATTAAATGCTTTTCTCGTAATTGGGAAAGAAGACCTTCTCAGCAGTCTCTGTGCCCTTGCAGTGAAAGGTATGCAGGGCTGCCCCTACTGGAGTCATTCTCAGTTGTGGACAGTGAGAGACGCGGAGAGCAAGCCCAACAGGAGAAAGTGCATTGCTAGACAGAAGGCAGGAGGGAGGGAGACAGAGACAGAGACAGAAGGGAGATTCCTGAAGGTTTCCAATTCCTGGTTCTAGGACTCTGGGACACTCACTTATATTTCCTGTGATTGAGACACCTGTACCTTCCAATAAATCTCCCAGTTTTTCTTTTCTTTTCTTTTCTTTTCTTTTCTTTTCTTTTCCTTTCTCTTTTCTACCTTTTCCTTTTCTTTTTTCTTTCTTTCTTTCTTTTCTTTCTTTCCTTCTTTCTTTTTCTTTCTTTCCTCTGTGTACTTTACAATCACTTCTGTTACTTGCAACAAACAATTCTCAACTGCAACAAAGATGCACGAAAGCCAGTAATTGCATTCACCCTAAAGTTTTCACAAGGTGAATGCATACTTTTCTTGATTGATTAAAATTGAAAAGCTGAGGAGAGGTGAAAAGCACACATTTCTTTTGGTTTCTCTTTCCACTTTCCACGTGTGGTCATTCACCCAGCTCTTCCATGGCCCTTTGTGAAAGCAGAGCATTATATGAGTTACGAGTGAGGCCGCAGTTCTGTGACAGCAGTGTGCTAACAGGGTTCCATTGTCTCCACATACCTCTACACCGCATACCGGGGGGGTGATGGTACAGAGATGACATCACCACCAATTCTCCCCTCAGTGCACGAAAACATTCTGAAAGGAAGACTTCCATCCGAGTCATGTTCGGACAACCCGGGGCCACAACGTGCTAACCGGCTGGGGTGCAATCACCTGGAGACAGAGCCAGGATGAGCAGACCTTTTAAGAGGTCCCCGCAATTTCAGGCCCATCTTTAACTCCATTACAAAGGAATGTTAAGCAGCATTTAGAGGGAGTTTGGCAAAGTACCTGAAAGCACCAAACAGCTCCTTTGATGTTCTTGGCATTGATGCCATCATTCTCTTGAAACTTCTGAAGAAGTATTTTTCTTATAGCAACTGTGTTTAGGTTCAATTTAGAGTGTTGACGTGTGTCTTCTCTGGTCTAATGTCAGCCTGAGCAACCATGAACCACATAGACAGATACTCTTTTAGAGAGGACCTCAGCTTTCACTTCAGCCTGTGTTTATTTTCACATCAAAGACACATCTAAGGGGAAATTGCTTAACTAGCTCTATGAAACATGAAGAGGTTTACAGAGATATTTGGTTATAATTGAAAAAACCCAAACCCAAACCTACACTCCCGGCAATTTAAGGCTTTCATGCCCGGAAATGAGAATTTATAATGGCAGATAGAAAAACGTTCCTTTGCTTTCCATGAATGTCTGAATGCAGACTTTTTCAAGCGGGAACTCAAATCCCACTATTTGCCATACATTTATGGGAAATGATTCTTGATGATTTAAATGGCATTCACTGGGGGACAATAAAGCCTTTATATTGTTTGCAGTTTAACTACCCTTTGAAGCAATGTCCTATAGCTATCCAATGCCCTCACTTTGATCTAACTTGCTCAGCCCAGTAATTATATGACTGAGATGAATTCTCCACCTGACAGGTTCCAATGCTTCATGTGTGGCCATATTCTTTGAAGACGGGGAAGAAAACCTACCTAGACTGGAAAATAAAACTTGAAGCTAGTCAAAATTGTGAATCAAGGCTAATTCTCTGTGTCAAAGCAGTGGGCTGGAGGAAAGGCCTTCTTCCATATGATGAGAACCACTGTTTCCCAGTCTATGCTTACGTTCTTCTTGCAGTCTTTAACTGAGAACACGCTACAGTTCCTTTCTGTGAATTTTTTTCGTGATAAATCAACGTTCATCATTGTGAAAAAAAAAAATACGAGCAGAATTACTAACCTGGGCCTTGGGTATCTGCTGACTGACTGCTACCTGATGAGAAAGGACCGCCCACGCCATTATGAATGGCCACGGGATAATCAGACAAGTAAAAGAGCTCATTTTGCACCATTCCACAAAGAAGACTGTTTACTGAGTTAAGTGTGCTGAAAATGTAAAAAGCGCAACCTTAACTCAGGCAGCTCATAATCCTCAAAAATATTACTGCTCTTTATTCCATTTGCCTTTTCGACACAATATAGGACAGATTCCAACCAAGCAAGCTCACCGACTGCAACTGTGGAAATTGCTTTTAATCTGGGGCGCCATCGAGAGTGTCACCACTGGGACTTTCGCCCTCACCCCAAACATCCATTTCTTCCCTGTACCTGGCTCACAATATCTTGTATTCACTCGTTAGATTTCTAGACGATAAAATACTTCCTTATCCATGACCAGATCTCTGCATTTGTCATGTCTTCATGCATGCCATTCCAATCTCAAAATGGGTTTTTCTCTTCGACTGGTGGATTTTCTTCACTGTTCTCAAATCCCAACTCAAAACCCACTCCTTCTCAGAGCCTCACTGTGATCGCTGCTCTATTGTTTTGTGCTCCTCCATGGTTTACTTTCTTTGTGTATTTAATGCTTCTGGCTTGTAACTGTTATGATACCTTTTCAGTCCCCCCAGGCAAGATTGTGAACAATGTTACATGTCTTCTAATGCTATTTGAGGCAATATATTATTGTGAGTGTGAGCTCTGGCATCAGATGTAAGTCCTGGTTCGGTCCTCCACGAGACAGGAGGCTCTGGATGATTTACCTAATCCTACCAGCCTCAGTTTTCCTTCTCTGTATAATGGAGGTGATAGTTCCAATTCCTTAGTTGTAGTGAGTCACAAATAAGACAATGTCTATAAAGTAGGTACTCAAAATGCAGCAAATAATGGATTAATAAATACTAGGTATTTTTATTTAGTTTTCAGGGTCCCCTCACAAGCCCCCGATGAGAGTTGAGCATATAGCAGGAAAGAAAAGGTTCAGACAGCCTTCACTGAGTGCTCAATAGAAGGCATCTTACATACATTATCCCATTGAATCCCAGCTTCCCTACTTATTAGCAGTGTAACCATGGGCAAGCTACCTAACTTCTGTGCTTTGACTTTCTCTTCTGTAAAATTGATATTACAACTGCACTTACATCATAAGCTGCACCGATTAAATGAATACATGTACAATGCTTAAAATAGTCCCAACACATAGAAAATGCCCGTAACACCAGCTTTTATTATTATTTTCAATATTAAATTCTTACAACGAACTTGAGAGTAGATACAAACAGCCTCGCTTATAGGTGAGAGAAATGAGGCCACAAAAGGTTGTCCAGCTACTCACTGAACCAGATTTGCCTGACTGTGAAAATCCATGCCCTTTATGCAATGTATTCGTTGGAGGAAACTTCCATTTCATGCTAGGGAATTATTCCGGGGAAGCTCTATAGTGACAACTAGGTCCTCAGGGAACTGTCCATCATAGGCAAGGCTGACAGTGAAGCAGTCCTGGCAGGATCGGGTAAGAGGTGGGGCTCAGTAAGATGTGGGACAGGGCTTCTCTGGCTCAGTCACCATGCAGAAGAATGTGGTCCTAATTTTGAAGACCATGGGTAGACATCAAAGCATTTTAAGCAAGGAAGTGACATGATCTGTAATGTATTCTAGGATTTTTTTTTTCTTCTATTTTTACTCTAACAACCGAATAGCTGTGGGTGGATTGGAGATAGGACAGCATAAGCCAGAAGGCCAGTGAGGATGTCTCAGCCTCAGTAAGAGACAGTGCAAACTGGGTGTGAGCGAAGGTGGTGGCAATAGAAATGGAGATCATGGGAAAGAACTTAGGAACCAGAAACCAAATGAACTTTGTGATTAATTCCATGTGAGAAAGGAGTGAGGGCCAAACACAGACTTTTAGATTCATGACTGAGTGGGTGATGGAATCATTTGCTGAGAAAAAAGAATGTAGGGGGAGGAGCATGGTTCCTGACAGGATGGTGGGGAAGCAAATGATGGGTCTGAATTTGAATATGTTGAATTTGAGATGTCGTGGGGCACGTAAGTGGAGGTGTCTCATTGCCAGCCAGAGAGTCAGAGCTGCAGACCAGGAAGGAGCTCTGACCGTCTATACGGGGCGGGGAGAAATGCACATAAGCGTTGGTGGAATGAATGTGGTTGCGAGTGTCCAAACAGTGAGGAGGGAGAAGGGAAGGGATGGGAATGGAATCCTGGGGATATCAAAATTCAAAGGGAGAGGAATAAAGTCAGGAGATGAGCAGCTGAAAGAGCTGAAGGAGGAAACTTAGGCGGGGGACGGGGGGTGTGGGGGCAACCCCATCAAATGAGCAAATGCTACCTGGCACAAAGGCAGTGATCTCTCACATCTGGCATTTGATGGTGGTTGGGGGAAGACACCAAATTATAGTGTGTGCTGAGGATGGAGTGGGGAAGTGGCGAAAGGGAAATAAGGTGGGTAGATTATTTTTCCTGAACGCCAAGGTGAGAGGGAGGATAGCAGCCATAGGGAGTCTTAGGGTAGAAGGCTGCCTTATCACTTTTTGTATCCTTTACAGCAGCAAGTAAAATACTTTGTATTTTGTAGGTACCCGGTTAAACATATTTGAGTGGGCGGTTCTGCCTTATTCTTTGATTTTATCGCACTCATTTCTTCCATATTTTCTTCTCTTCTCTATCCCGGTAAGGATGCAGCGAGGCTGCCGTTCCTTATTCAAATACTAACTAGATGGGAGGCACGGAGTTTGCCTGCTTCTTCTGAAGTGGTTGAATCAATAATGTGTGACAGGAACTTCGGTACATGCGAAGCCAGCCGAGACCCAGGGGGAGGAAGGCCACAAGAAGCACAGGCGACGTTGAGAAAGCAGCGGTGTTGCATGGGTTTCACATCCAAATGCATATGGGTAAATGGGAAAATCCTGTTTGGGGAACCGAAAAACCACCCCAAGAAAGACATAAAAAAGAGATGGATGGCTTTGGGCGGCTTCAAGGAGAATCCCAGTAGTGCAGATTTTCAGGAAATCTACGGATAGTAAAAGCCTATTTAAAATGTTATCCTGCTTGATCTTGATAGCCAAAGATACTTCAAAGCACTAGGATTGGGTCTAATCACTTGTTAAATTAAGGTCACATATGGGACTGCTTTTGACCAGACAGTTTCATGCTACTGAATAAGAAGGATCTAATGAAGTTTGATCTTGGGACGTCTATCATTATGTATTATCAAGCCTATCATTTTCTCCATCAAAGAAAATACAGTCAGAAAATAGGAAGAGGAGCAGGGAGAGAACAATCCAACAACCTTCGATCCATCTACGCATCAATCGAGGCCATTCTCCATTCTCTGTGTTCACCTCACAAGCACACACCATTTAATTTTTGCTTTTGCTTCTCATCATATTTTTAAACGTTCAATATCATTTAGTAACACTCTTTCTTCCTCCAGGAAACGTTGTGTCACAGGTGCCTTTTCCTTTCTCTATTACTTTTGGCAGTAGAAAGAGAATTTTTTCCTCCCTCCCATTGACCTTTACCTATCCCTAGCAAATTCATTGCTTTATGACAAGAGGTAACACGGTCATACGCAGATGCAATTTATCTTTGCGCACAGTTGGTCTGTGTGCATGTGTCTGTGCGGGCGTGCTTCTCTTCTATTGTTTGACTCCTTTTAACTCCACTCAGATCTCTCTAATCACAGTTTGGAATTCACCTGAATTTCCCTGCTGCGAGAGCTGAAAAAGCTGACATCAAGTTGCAAAGACCGCAGCTCTGAAAAGGAAATAGCACATCTTTATTGGTGGGATACATTAAAAGATACGAATGTGAGGTTTTTAAGTAAGATGCTGCATACATATAACCTCTACGTGCTTGACAGTGACATTGTCCCACATGTTGGCCATCTCCTCCATAATTAAAGAAATGCTTTGGAAGAGAATAGAACTGTTTGATTTTCACACTGAAACATTATTCTGGGAATTCAGAGCCCACAGCTTGCTAAGCCCAATCCAAAGCATGGAAATCGTTCATACAAATCTTTTCATGAGGCTGAGAGAGGGCTTGGCAATTCTGGTTTCATTCTTCTCTGAGGGAGAAAATTTAATTTCTTGTAATTTCTTATATATCCATTCGCAAGGGTAGTTTTTTTTTTTTTTCTTAAAAAAGTTGCTATGGCAACAACCACCTATCACGGTGTTCCTCCTTGAGTACTTACAAATGCTGCTTGTTAACAAGTAGATCCCTAAGCCACATGAAGTCCAGGGAGAAACATCAGCTTATCAGTTGGAAAAGATTAACTAAATGGTTTAAGAGACAATTGTTTGAAATGGAAACAAAAGCTTGGATGCTTCCATCAGATGGGGCACTGCAGACACATCACGGCCGTCTCTCTACGAAAACACCAAGCAGACAATTCTACAGTGACCAGGTTTGGTGGGGCCTTGAGGAAGGTGGTGAGGAAGAAATGGGACTCAGGACACTCCCCAAAGAGAACGTGAAGCTCTGGTTTCTGACTGGAGCTCAGTGGCCGTATGGTGTGGTACCCAGCATGACCCGGGGCAATGTCCATCTGAGGAGGGTGGTCTTGGGCCCGCCGCACTGTGCTCCTGGAGTCACAGTGGGTTCTGCCCAAGCACCTGGGAGTGTCTCCTCCCTTTTCCTGAGGGCACTTGGACCACAAAGCTGAGCCACTGGGTATGCAATCCGACCTACCTCAAAGGTCACCAGTAGCATTTGTGCTGACATTATTACTGTCTATGAAGTGTTCCCGGGGCATAGAAGCCATCTGCAGAACCAAAAGAAGACTGTTCTTACACACTTCTCTCCCCTCTGTGATTCTCCTTCCCAGGCAGGAGGGGAGGCGTCTGGTCTTCCTCTCCTGCCCAATCTCCGCTCTCCACGATCAAGTGTTTGATACCTACGCATTGGCCAACCCTTCCTTCCATAATTGTATTGGCTTCAAGGAATAACTGGCAATACATTCCCAAGGCTTGATTTACTCATTGCTTTCCGTGGGATAAGTAAGGCATGTATCTGGCCTAATGGAACGTGTCCTCTGAAAAAGCCAGAAAAGGGGAAGCCAAGAGCAAAAGCGTAAAAGCCACTGGGTCAATTGCTGAGAAGAAATGCTCAGCATTTCCCTCTGATTTCCCTCTGTGGGTCTGTCAGCAAAGGATCTGCCCTCTGCACTGGGGGCCCACTCTACGTTTGAGTCATGGAAAATCATAGAGCAATAGGCAGGAATGCAGAAATATGTTTGGCTTCATCTTTTATGAACAGTCTGAATTCAGTTTGCATTTTGCAGTGCAAAAACAAGCATAGTTTTTCTGGAAGATAAATGAGAGGGAGGAAGAAGAAGAGGAAAACCGAACACAATAGAAAAGTCTTGAAAAGAGAAAAAAAAAAAAAAACCTTGTAGTTGTTTTCCTTCTCAGGAACAAGCAAGGGATACTTACATTTAATCATGCTGTCCCAAGGAAAACATATTGTGCCAAAATTTACATGAGGAGAATTTCACTGTTCTGCATTGTTTTATTTCGGACCACCAGTTCCTTGGAGTTTGCATTTTCAATTTTTTTCTTCAAGTATCTATGCCCCTAGGCGGACAAATTAACTCATTTTATATTGAGACTCTCATCACATCAAGTAAAAATCCTAAGCCTGATAAAATGATTTACCCTCTCAATTTAACTTTTATTTTAGTCTCCCACCAGCTTCCCTGACGTGGGTTTGTTGCCAAGCTATAATACTATTTTAGACTGAGTCATCCAGGCACACTGAACAGCTTTTACTCTGCCTCTAATGTTTCCCCAGCCCCATTGTTGGAATAAAGAGAATGTGTTCGATGGCTTTGCACTTGAAACGGTTACAAATGGCAGAAAAAAGAAAAAGTGGAGGCTTAAATCCAGGTGTTTGGCCCTGAGGGAACACAGATTCCCCTTTCTCCAGTCTCTTTGGGCCCCTAAAGGGGGACAGAGTACCATTCTATTGAGCCTTGAAATCACTGAAAATACAGGCACGCAGTTGTATACCTAAGTATACATTGTTTCCTTTCGTCCTGAGGAGAAAATATTTGGAGTCACACAAGGAGGGTGTAGTTAGAGATACCCCCTGGAAAAATTAAAAATAAAAGATCAGGTGAAGTCTTGCTCTACAGTTGACATACCATCACCACAGTCACAGGATTTTGAAAAATAATAATAAAAAAACCCAACATATCTTCTGCAGGAAATGCAGCCCATTTCTTGATTACACGTACATTGCAACAGGGCAAAAGATACTCCAGATTGAGACAAATACCATAATTCTTGGTGAGGAATCAGCGTAGACATACCAGATTTTAACTTCTGTCAGATAGAGTCACCATTTTATCCTAACCTGTTCAACTCCTGTTCCTTCTTACACCTTCCGCCTTCCCCACTCAGAACCCTCAGTATCAAATGAATTTGTGCAAACCAAGGCCAAGTATCTCTGGTTTTGCAAGTCCCTTCACAGTGTTGGGTTTCTGTAGCTTGTGATCTCATATACTCACACCCTCCCTAGACTCCTACTGATCTCTATTGTTGGCTGTGTGGATGGGAAAACCCAAAATGTTTTTTTGGAAATAAAGAAGTAGCATCTAAAGTTCACCAAACGGAGAGGCCCCCACCATGGAAGGGAAATGTGAATACTGAAAAGTTTGACTGTCTCTCTACTTACTGGACTCCCCTGAGAGCTAATTAAATGGCAGATTGGAGGTCCTACCTAGGTGTCCTTGTCAGCAGAGGGATTCAGACCCCATCTGCTGAGCTACCATAGCTAGGATTACGTATATCTGGAATGTGGAATGAGCCAACAAACTCCAATCCCAACAGGGAAAGAAGTAAACAGGCATGGGGAGGGTAGAGACAGGAAGAGGTAAGCGCCTGGGATTAACAAGACAGTGACCAGGATCTTCAGCAAAGCAGAGACAGAGAATGTGGAACATCATCGAAAACCCACAAGTTGTCAGAGTTATGTTTCTGCTGAGGTTCTGAATCAAGAAACCCAGGGGCAGGAGAGGACATTTATACTCACATGTTGGCCTAAGCCACAACTGGGAGTTTCATACAAAGAGGGTGGGAGGCAGAGAGGGGTATAGTAAATGTTTGGTAGTGTGAGGTAATTTTTTTTTTTTTTACTTCACCCAGCCTCCAAGTAATCTTGGCTTAGAAGTTAAATTAATTAAGTCAATTAAATTGGCCAATATATGCCTCATTGGTTACCTCCTTTAGGGTCTGGTCAGTACAATCATTCAACAAAGATTGAGTACCTATGTATCAGGCTCTGTCCCACACATGTAAGATTTGGCTGTGAACAAGTAGACAACATAGTCTCTTCCTTCACTGGAGTCTAGCGGGAGAGACTAACAATGGGTGAGTAAATAAAAAAGGTCAGGAAGTAATAAATGCTCTGAAGAAATGTAAAGCAAAGCAAGAGGAGAGAGTGCCTTGTGTTAAATAGGATGGTCAGGAAAGATTGTTCTGAGACCCTGATATGGGAGCAGATGCCTAAGTAAGAGAAGAAGTAAGAGGAGGGCACCTCCAACCATGCCAATTCCCAGGGTCGTAAGTTGGGCCACTGAGAGGTAGGATGGACCCGACATTCAGACCCTGGGTCTTGGCATCTATCTGAGCAACACTTTTAGAAGGTCTTCTAGAATCTGGCTTTGATGAACCCACAGAGCTATCTCAGAAAATCATGCAAGTCAGACCCTGGGGTTGAGGATTCTCCTGAAGGCTGATACATTTCTTTCCTACCCTCACAAGTTTGAGGCCAGGAAGCCAGGTACCCACTGGGATTCTGATATAGCAACACAGGCAGCAAAGAAGCACCAGGCTTCTATAAATAACAGACACTTTCTCAGCTGGAGACAGGGCAGTGCTTTTTTGTTTCCCTTTACACTGCTGCACGAAGACTGAATAGTGCACGTCCGCCTGAAATTCTACCAGCTTTTTCTTCCAAGTCAGACTCTCAGTGACTTATATGGCCCGCTGGATGGGTTCATGAAGGGAACTCGAGGAACTCTATGTTCACCTTCTGGGATGACAAGCCAGGGATGACAAAAACACTGTGGAAGGACCATATCGTGGCACTGGGGATTCTGATTCAGTTGGCCTCCCTGTATGGCAGTGTGACTCAAACAGAGTCAGCCTGTGGCACAATGTACCTTTTCTGTGTTCATATTCTACCCTGGTCTGACATCATGGCAAGTGGGAGGTCCTGGATTGTGTATGTAGTTTAGAGACAGGTTTTGTGCTCAACAGCTAAGCTTTTTGGTATTCAGCCACTGGGACATATGGAGCCGAGCTCTTGGAATCTTTGCAGGATTGGGAGGAGGAAGGTGGGAAAATAAAACAGGTTTCCAAAGTGCTTTTACCAAGCAAGTGATTCTTCTAGCTTGGATGTGCACTCCTAAGTGGAAATCAGTGCTGATTCATATATGTGGCAAGGAGAATGAAGGTTTCCATTTCCAGTGTATCAAGGGACCACTAAATAAAGGACATATTGAGTACGTATGAAATGCAAGGTCGCCATAAGAAAGATACAGGGAAATTAAATACAGAGCCCATTAAAATAATAGTAACAAAACAAGGGCTAAGTTGCATTTTCTTTTTCTTTTTTTTAAAGTTTTATTTATTTTTAAGAGAGAGAGAGAGAGAGAGAGAGCAAGCAAGCAGGGGAGGGACAGACAGAGAGGGAGAGAGAGAATCCCAAGCAAGCTCCACACCGTCAGCGCAGAGTCCAATGTGGGGCTCGATCTCTCGAGCCGTGAGATTATGACCTGAGTGGAAATCAAGAGTTGACTACCTAACCAGCTAAGCCACCCGGGCGCCCCTGCATTTTGTTTTCATTTATTTACTTTTTAAAGTTTATTGATTTATTTTTGAGAGAGAGAGAGAGAGAGAGAGAAAGAGTCAGAGAGAGAGAGCAAGCAGGGCGGGGGGCAGAGAGATAGGGAGATGCAGAGAATTCCAAGCAGGCCCTGCACTGCCAGCACAGAGCCCGACGCGAGGACTAAACCCACGAACCATGACCTGAGCTGAGACCAAGAGTCAGTCCCTTAACCGACTGAGCCACCCAGGTGCCCTTGCATGTTCCTTTTAAAGAACAAAGGTAGTTAACCAGTAGTAATAACACATGGTGAATTGAATTGATGGTCATCACTTTAGGTATCTGAATGAATTGGATTGGCCCAGTAGGTTAAAGCCCAACGTCTTTTCATAGGACTAAACAGAGACAATTCAAGATGAATGGAATTTTGACAAGTGGAAATGTGAGAGGGCGGCATTCCAAGGGAAGAGAATCAGATGAGCAAATGTGGGAAGGTCAGGAAAATATATGGAAGCTGATAAAGCATGGGCACAGGACTAGCCTTGCCCTTCCATAATTGGTTTTGCCTTCAGAAAGTGACATGGCTTTGGACTCGTTGATGTTCTCAGCCCTGTCATGCAGCAGAAGTGTTGTCAGCAAGCTGTCATGCAGAAGAGAGGGCTTCTGGAGTTACTGCCCTGAGAATGAAACGGGCAAGTAAGCAATCCCAAACATCTACCCCATCACTGCCTTGACAATACATCATTTTCCACTTAGATGAGACTAGGACAGTCTCCGAACAAAGACGTTCTGTAATCTGCTGAAAGCCTACCATAACCCAAGGAGGAAATACTTGAAAATCATATTTAAAGTTTTATCTATTTATTTTTGAGAGAAAGAGAGTGCATGCATGAGCGCACACACAAGGGGAAGCAGCGAGAGAGGGAGAGAGAGAGAGAATCCCAAGCAGGCTCTGCAGTGTGAGTGCAGAGCCCAATGTGCGGCTCCAAGCGGGGCTCGAACCCACAAACCGTGAGACCGTGACCTGAGCCGAAGTTGGACGCTTAACTGACTGAGCCACCCGGGCGTCCCTTAAAGATCATATTTAACGGACAATGAGCAAACTTGTGGAATCAAGGAACAATAGGACGTATAATAAGCGTGGAAAGGACCTAAGGAATAATTTGGTCCAAGGCTCTGCCTTTAAACAGGGAACTCCAAACCATCCAGAGAGACTTCTCTTCTTAAATACATACAGATCAAAGACTTCCACAATCTCCCTCGTTCTGGTAAGAAATAAACATGATGGCTAAGAAAACGTCCTCTATCTAATTCAACCAACATCTGTTAAACCACAGTGACAAGTCACTGGGCTGGGCCACAGGGGACAGAAAATTGAGTTTTGTATGATGCCTGTGTTCGGGAGTTCGTGTTCCAGCAGAGGAGGTAAGCATGTGCACAAGCAACTCTAACTGAAGCCCATGAGTGAGAAGGGCTTCACGAGAACGTGCCACACTAGCAGCTCCGGAAGCAATAGGTCTTCTTCATCTCTAAGTCCCTAGAGCTCAGGACAGTGCTCGGCATGTAGTAAATCCTCAACAAATGTTTGTGAAACGGAGAAGGACGGACAGAAGGCTGAAGGAAGGCAACACGAGAAGACGGGTTTACAATAATGGTGTTGGGGCCACTTGGAGGTCTAATTCTAATTTAAATCTTGAAGGGTGGGGAGGAACAAAATGTGTCAAGAAGTGAGCAGGCAAAGCTGTCTCTTGCCTGCTCTTTGGTGGAATGAGTACTTCTGAGGTGTATCGTCAACGTAGTATTTCTACATGATCAAAAGGAACAAAAAAGGGCCTTTCAGGATTTGTTTCCTGAAAGGGAAACACACCCTCCTCGACTGTATCCTTTCTCATCATTTCATTCCGCGTGTCTGCCTTTTCTCTGAACCCTCCCATAGCTGCTCCACATTAAAATAATCATAAAACTCCTTATAACTCTGTTGACTCTTAAAGCTTGCAGAAATACTTCCTGTGGCCATTACAATATTCGATTTTTACAATAAACCTAGGAGGTGGGTCAAGAAAGTAACAGTATTCTGTCATAAAGAGGAAGGAAGGTATGGCATTGTGGCAGACGGAACAGGGGAACCCCAAGGATGCCCTAATGATAAGGACCTTGAATATGTTACCTTACGTGGTGAAAGGGACTTTGCAGGTGTGATCCACTAAGGATCTCGAGATGGAGGGATCATCCTAGATTATCCAGGTGGACTTGGTATAATCTCGGTGGTCCATGTCAGTGAATATGGGAGAATCAGATGCTACACCTGCTGGCTTTGAAGATGGACGGGAGCCATGAGCCGAGAGGCACGGGTAGCCTGTAGAAGCCCAGAGGACCAGGGAACGGATGCTACACTAGGACCTCCAGGAAGAACGCAGCCCTGCCGACACATTGATTTCAGTCCAGTGAGGCCCATTTTGGGCTTCCGGCCTCCAGAATTGCCGTGTGATAAATCTGTGTTTTAAATTTGAAGCCAGCAGCTTGGTGGCAATTTGTCCAGGCAGTCATCAGAAATAATGCAGACATTGTCTGATACCTTGCTGGAGCGCTCACAGAGCCCATGGCTGTGAGAGCTGCATCTAGAACCCAGGCTGTACCTACACCTGGCCCTGTCTTTTTTGGAGCTACCATATTTCTTCTGATTATTCTTCTTCCCCCCAACTCTCCCTTCTCCATCACAGCACCTTGCTTCCTTTAAACTACGTATTAGAATTTGTAATTATTTTACTTACTTGAGTAGTAGTTTTTGTATCTCTCCTTCCACCAGGATGCAAGCTTCACGAGAGGACAGAGGCCCGAAATTTGTTCATCACTGAGTCCCTCAGTGATGGAAAATAGTAGGTGTTCAAGAAACGTCTGCTGGCAACAGGCATACTGGAAAAGGCTGAGAGCGTATGCCAACTGAATAGAACCACAGACGCTGAGGTGGTGGCCCAGTGTCCACCACAGACCTGAAGGGCCAGGAGTGGCCTGTACATGCTTGGTTCCTTGCGAGTTGACATGAAAACCGTGGCATGGGTTGCTGTCCCTGAAGGCCCAAGCGGATCCCCTCACTCCCACCCCCTACCCTGAACTCTGGACGGATGCCAAAGCCCTAGTTCAGGTCGATCACGCACTGGCCATACTCTACCCCTTCATGCTCCACTTCAATAAGCCTGTCTCTCAGTCCCTTACGCACTTTGTTTCCACCCTGCATCTAATTGCTTTTGGATAATTATATCATTAACTCTTTGAAATGAATAATAAAAAATAAATCACATTCATGTAGGACTGCGGCGCAAGATGCCCAAGTGAGCAATTTTCAACTACGGATGTCTCCTCCTGACTCCTCTGGTCTTTGTCCTCATTCCTTTCCTCTCTCTGACCTTCTGCGTTAGAATCTCAGCCAAGTGTGGCCCAAGAATCTGTATTTTTAAAAGGGTCCCTGGGTAATCATGATGATCAGTGAGGTTTGGAAACCACTGACCTAGAGGCTCAGGATCCTCAGAGACTAAAGAAGAAGCTGAAGAACGAAGTCAAACAAATTACAAAGATCCCTGTGTTTACTTAGTTCTTTCTTGCAAATTGCTCAAGGGATAGTGTCTTGCTTTCCTCAGTAATTCTAGGGCAAGTGCTGTGATTTTGAATCTGCAAAACGGGAAAAATGGCACAAACAGAAGTCCCCCAGGCAGGTAGCCAGATTACCACTAATGAATAAGTATTCCCCTAAAGAAGGCCAGAGTCAGAAGGGAGTGAAGGACAATTTGGATGCTAATCCCAGTCCCCAGCCCATTTCTGGGAGGATAGTAGAGCAAGAATGTTCCTGAAGCTGTTTCACTCCGGACCCTACAGAGCCCCTACACCAGCCTGCAGAGAATGCAAATCCTCTCCTTCGCCCCAGGATAGCCCGACTTCCTTGGAGGCTCCCAGATCATGAGAAAATTGCCTCCACTTAAAATGGAAGCTAGGGTTCTCAGATCTTAGAAATAAGCAGACTTCCAGGGATGTCAGGAATATTCATTATGGTTGTGTTTCCATTGATATGTAGAAGATGGTCAATCCTTGTTCAGTTATAAATTGAACTGCCCGCTCTGGGGGAGGCCTTTAACACAGGTGGGCATGATACCCTATTGGCAAGAAGGAAAAGGCTTGCCTTCGTAGAGTGTGTGTTATTAGCCGATGGCAAAAAGCATTTAGCAGACATGTCCTTTGGTGCAGTGCGCATAAACCCTCAATAAACATGTTCCAAAGAAGCATCATGTTATTTTTCACTTTATTTCAAATCTAAATTTCAGCTTCCCAAACTGTTTCTTGTTAATCATAACGAACTCATCCAACAAGAACATACAATTGTTGTGACTAATGGGTTAGCGTCCTGGCGGCCTTCACATTACCACACGAGCCATTCTTTCTGGCAGCATTAAGAAGAACGGAGAAGAGAAGACTACAAAGGAAGAGTTGGAGAACCAAGCCACTTGCAATTCTGTGCCCATTCCCTATTCCTGTCTGCAACGATTTTAATTGCTTTGATAACTGACCTGGTATTAGTGCCCTGGAATGGCAGCACAGACATTTCTCTAGACGTGCAGATACAGCCATGCCTGGCCTCCCAATTTGCAGATAATCTCTCTAACGTAAGATCCTCTACTGAAGGGGAGAAAAACCTGTAGGTCTTTCTCAAGGTTTGGCTACGCAAAACTCTTCTGCCTTCTCCCCAAGTTGCAGAAAGTCAAGTCTACTTAAGAGCCCCACCTGGGTGGCTCAGTCGGTTTGGCGTCTGACTTCAGCTCAGGTTATGATTTCGTGGTTTGCAAGTTTGGGCCCTGCATCGGTCGCTCTGCTGTCACAGCAGAGCCCACTTCAGATCCTCTGTCCCCCTCTTTCCCTGTCCCTCCCCTGCTTGCTCTCTCTCTCTCTCTGTCTCAAAAAGAAATAAACATAAAAAATTGTTTTAAATAAAAAAAATGTTTCTTTTTGAGAGAGAGAGAGAGAGACAGAGCACAAGTGGGGAAGGAGCAGAGAGAGGGAGACACAGAATCCGAAGCAGGCTCCAGGCTCTGAGCTGTCAGCACAGAGCCCCGTGTGGGGCTCGAACCCACGAACCGTGAGATCATGACCTGAGCTGAAGTCGGATGGCTTAAGCCACCCAGGCACCACAAACATTAAATTTTTTTTTAAAAAGAGCTGAACTGTGGATGGGTCTCTAGGAACAGCCATGAAGGGAGGGAAAGAAAATCAGGCATCAGACAAAGGAGGGTATTACATAAGTAACAAAGGTAGGATGGAGGCAAATCTTTCAGGCAGGGGTGTGTGTGTGTGTGTGTGTGTGTGTGTGTGTGAATACATGTGGTTTTTTGTTTGTTTGTTTTTTGTTTTTCCAGAGAAAGTTTAAGTCATTCAATCATAAGAAATTCTATCTCCACTGCAGTAAACCATCACACCTGTAGGCTTTTATTTCTCACAGAGGACCCTGTAAAACCCAAGGCAGCAAATTGGAATTCTGTGTGGTTTAGAGGGAATGCAACCACAGATTCCAGCCAGGAGGGAAAAGATCAATTATCCCATTCTTTACATGCCCAGTCTCGTACTCAGAAAGCCCCGTGTAAGTGAAACGTGAGCCACAATCATGGCCGGGGCAGAGGAAACCTAAGCGCAAACCTGCATTATGCATAGCGAATGCCCTTTATGGTGTCGGTGCTGGAACAGCAGGTCTAATATCCACTTGCCTGATGGGCACGATGAGTAAGAATTTCTGACTCATGCCATTCCATCTGAGGGACCTGAGCTGACCCACGGGCGGGCTGAACCCATCTATTCAGACCCATTCAGTGCTGGGGGGAGCTAGGCTTCTACTCTTGGATATATTTGTGCACAGGACAATCAAGGAGGCGTTGAGTTCCAAGATGGTGAAATGCCCATCTCTGTCTCTCACATAATCGATTACTGCCTTCACTGTTCTAAATATTTCCTCGCTCGATTCCGACCCCTCCATGCTATCGCATGTGGTTGTTAGCAGCTCTCTAAAAGCAGGAGCCATCAGATTTCCAAGAAGTGTCACTATCATTCACCTGGGTGAGGTGTGCCTGAGAGACGTTTGCAATCTTTTCACCTGGTAATCACACATCTGCCCATCGCTACACTTGGCTGAGTTCCTCCAGGTCAGGGAGTTGTCTGGTTGGTCACCGTGTCCCAGCACTTCACATAGTGTCTGGCACCTGGTAAGAGCTCTAATGCTTGTTGATGACAGAGGCTGGCAATTTACCATTTGCTCTGGACATGTTTCAGAGTCCACATGCAACTGGTTTTGTGGCCACATGCAGGGCTCCCAAACATGCTGGGGGGACTTCTATCCTATAGAGGGGAGATGAATTCAGGTAGGACATGTTTAGATTCAGCTCTAAGGCAAAGCTTGTAACAGTCATTCAGGGTTCTCTCTGGAATCACCAGGTGCCGAGGTGACAAATGGGGGCGGGGGGAAGGGGCCACTGTGGCCTTTATGAAGACGGGGACTATCTGAGCTGAGGGGCAGTGTGCAGAGATGAAGAAGAGAGGCAGAATGACACAGGTTTCACAGGCAGGGATTTGAAGTCACCACAGGAAACAACATGATATAGAAATGACTGTCCCAATTCTGTGGGCCACCGACTCCCTCCCTCGAAGTTCTGCTTCCGCCAGCATCCCAGGGGGTGTTCATCTGCCCCTCTCTCCCACACACAGTCTTCCTGCCTTAGGTACTCTGCTAGGAACTGGGAGACCTGTCCCTGCCCTTGACCACTCACAGTGAGGCTGGCAAGAGCAGCATGTAAGCCAATTATGACACCATGTGCTCTATGGTCTGAGCCCAGTGGGTGAGGCAGGAGAACCACCTGAGGAGGAGAAAGGAAAGAGTCTCAATCCTGGCTTTGTTATTATCTCTTAGCAAATCATCCCCAGGTTCCTCGTGTACAAGGTCCATCACAACACCTACTGAGCCTAACTCAGACGGTTAAGTACCTTCAAAGGGATAAAATTCTATAGACACCAGTTCTTATCAACATCACCATGATTTTGTCTATTTAAAGTCAAACAGGGGCGCTTGGGTGGCTCAATCAGTTAAGCATCTGACACTTGATTTCAGCTCAGGTCATGATCTCACGGTTCATGGGTTCGAGCCCCACATCAGGCTCTACACTGACAGTGCAGAGCCTGCTTGAGATTTTCTGTCTCTCTCTCTCTCTCTTTCTGTGCCCCTCCTCTGACTGCTTCCTCTCCCTCTCTCTCTTTCTCCCTCTCTCTCTCTCTCTCTCTGTTTCTCTCTCAAAACTAAATAAACATTAAAACAAAATAAAAGACAAAGCCAAACACATGTGTGTGTGAAAAAGAGAGAGAGAGGTTGTACATGCATACATGTGCCCACATTTACTAACAGGACATGAGGGGGAAAGGAAGGAGGGTTATAGGCCACAGAAATATTTAGAAGAATAAATATGAAGTCAGAAATCAAACACTAAACCTTCCAAGGTTTGCTAAAAGAAGCTGCTGTGTATTAGGCTCAGATGTAACTTCCTAGAAATATTCTCAAACCTGGGCTTCTATTGCCCCCTTGTTTCCTCCTATGCCATCCACTGCCTAAGAATGGATGTTGGCCACCTTCACTGCCACTTTGCCCCTAATTGGGATCCTTTATTACATATCACAGGAACCCCATTTCATTATTGTATGATGGCCTCTTGATAAAGCATTATCTGCTTATGGCCATTAAGCCACCACTTAGGAAGAAATGACATTGCTGGCTTTTCCTAAGGGGGTTAATGAGCTGCCCTTGAGTGACCTGAAAAGTTCATTATTTATACAGATTCCTCGCAGTGGAGACAGGGAAGTGAATAAACAGAGAGGAGAGATAGACACTGAGCAGAGACTGTTAATGGCTCTTGAAGCAGCAGCACTTTGCCTCACACACGGTGACCTTTAGGCTGTGAGGCCACTGGGCCACACTGTAGAGAGACGGGGCAGAAGGACTTCTGGTCTCCAAGTCTCAGCGTCTGGGGAGTTGTTAGGAGAAGGCACAGGGCAGGTAGGAAAGATGCGTGGCTGCTGGTGGTGGCAGGTTCTGACCCCGACTGCACCAGTGCCCGTTTTACTGAAGAAGGCCCTCACGTCTGCACATTCAGTCTCTCCAGGGCCTGGGCTGCATATGGGGGAGGGGTGCCAGGCAGGTTCCACTGTGTGCGTGCAGCATTGGTACACACATTACGAAATCCTAAATGAATCGGTACTGTCTGTTCTCTGTGTCATGAACAGTTGGTGTTATTTATGACCCCCAACAGCCCTTGACATGTTACTAATGGTGAAGTGAGAGGCAATGAGTAAAGGTCCTTCAGTGAGAGAAGCATAAAATGAGGCCCTTAATCATCTCCTCTTTCCTTTCCTTGTCATACTCCAGAATGGCTTTTTTCTTGCACTCTATGAGGCCAGGCAACGATGGGAGTCTGGCCATGAGGCTGAAGAAGAAAAATAAGGGCTCAAAGCATTTTTCCAAGGATGGGTACGTGCTAGGAAGCAAGGGGCACAGGTTCTAGTCTGACTGCACCTGTAAGCAGAGGCCCACCGTGGTCTCCAGCTCACAGACTCTTCTGGCTTCCATGTGAAGCAGGGGCTCAGACTTCAGGCAGAGCCCTTCACGGGACACCAGGAAAAACTTTCCTTCAGAGGGGAATGCTTCTAATGATGTGCTGACTTGTGAGCAATCGGTGAGCATCTGTGGGGTGCAAGCTACTACACTAGGATGTCTGAGGGGTCCAGGCCATGACCCTGGGTCAGCACGGTGACAGATAAGCTGTATAGAAACAAAGGTAACATTTTGTGAGAGAAAGTGAAACCAGCCAAAGGAGTAGGAGAAAAAGTACTGGATCAGGGTTATTTTAATTGTTTTTAATTTTTTTTATGTTTGTTTGTTTATTTATTTATTTAGAGAATCCCAAGTAGGTTCCACCCCGTCAGCATAGAGCCTGATGCAGGGCTCGATCTCACAACCCTGGGATCACGACCTGAGCCGAAATCAATAGTCAGATGCTTAACCAGCTGAGCCACCCACGTGTCCCTGGATCAGGGTTATTTTAGACTGAGAATTAGAGAAGGCATCTGACAGTATGCTGTGCTTGAGTTAGACCTTGGAGGCTGGGAAGCACTTCGAAGGTGGAGAGGAAAACAGTCCCTGTAGATTGGCTGGAGTACAAGATAAACCTGATTTACACATTCATTCATTCATTCATTCATTCGGCAGATATTGGCTGAGTGCTTGTCGTGTGCTGGGCACCGTGCCAAGCCCTCAGGACGCAGTTGTGCAAGGCACAACACAGACACGGTCCCCACCCTTAGGGGGCTTACAGTCTCCCCGCAACAAGAATCAGATCGTAGCCAATGCTACAGCATGGGCACATCCATGTGTCCCTGGAGGACAGGAGAAGTACCTGATTCTGATGAGGGTGATTAGGAAGAGCTTCCCAGGGGAGAGGTCATTTGGGCTGAGCCAAAAGGATTCCAATATGGGAGACTAAGAGATCGGGAGCTCAGGGTGAGGAAGGGTACAAGCAAACTCACAAAGGAATAAAAGTGCCAGGGATATGTGAGAATCAATGAGACTGGATTATGGGGTACGTGGTCCCTCTGCCACGGGATGAGGTTGGCAGAAGACAGACCAGGCCTTGAATGCCACATGGACATTGTACCATGGAGCAGTGGGGAGCCACTGAGCAGGTGACTAAGCTTGATGATAGTGCATGCAGGGAAGGACATGGGGAAGCAAATGGTGGACAGAAGAGAAAGGCTTGAGCAGGAAGGCGAGTGCAGTGATTTCAAGCATGGTTGCTGTAGGCTGCCTGATGGCAACAGCCTCCTAATCTCGCTGACTCAGTGTTTCCATCTGCAAATTGAGGAAATCACACCCACTGTTCCATGAAACCTTTTGTAAAGTTCACTTGAATGGAATAGAATACAGGTGTGCAGAATTACCCGCGCAGTTACATGTGGTTTCTCTCCATCTGTTTAAAGTGGATGGGTGATTTGTTGAACGACACACAGGGAAATCATGCTAGCAGATTGGCCAGTATGTTAAGACTATAGCTTTCCCGCTTGGTGCCATTTCAATTATTGCTCAGTTAAGAGAAAGCCTTTTCTCTGGATTGAATGGTCCACTATTATTGGATTACTTATTAAAGAGGACTGATAGGTTGAAGCTGTTTTCACTTAGGGTTTGTATGACATGTTCATAACTGAAATGGAGAGTTGCCATAGTTACCTGTGTGCGCTGTTAAACAGAGCACAATCTCCACTAAAATCTCTCCATCAAGGTCAACTAGGCATTTTCAATCAGCGCCAAATAATTTGCTGCCTAATGGAAGTTAATGAAATTATTAGACGAGCAGAAGAAATTGAAAATAAAGTTAATATGGATAGATTTTATATTTAAATATACTTTAGTGACCAGCCATTTCTTTGGGGTTCTTACCAGCTGGAAATTCTGCAATATAAGTGGACATCTGGAGGGAAGTTTAGAGTAAAAACACATTTGGATTTTGGCACAGATTACTGCCTTCGAATCCAGCCCATCATTAACAGCTTCTGTACAGTATTGTTCTTCCTCTAGGGGCTATAAAAATGAACCAAACCTTTGTTCAACCTAAACTTCCTTTCTTGGTCAGCCATTCCTGCTGACTTTGCCTCCTAGCGACCCTGTTGTTTCCACTGGAAACGTCAGGATGGAGAAGAACACAGGCTGCTTGCTTTATAAGCAGCATGCTCTATTCCCCTAGACCAAGAGGAGGAAAAGGCACATAGTTACATGACATAATCTTCAGTGCTTCTCAGGCTCTGATGTGGATACAAGTCACCTGGAGGTCTCGCCAGCCTGCATATTCTCATTCAGCATGTGTGCGGTGGGGCCTGAGATTTTGTGTTTCTAAAGAGCTCCCAGGTGATACCAGTGCTGCTGGGCCACAGATCATACCTTGAGTCGTAAGATCCTGTGTTTTTCACCTGCTTATTGGAATCATCCTATGTATCAACTCTAACGTGCTGTCACACACCATCTTCTTGTTTGACATGTAGATGATCTGACGCTCACATAGCTGTTAGAGTTGGCTGACACAAAGATGTTATATTCATCAGGCCCATAGGTCTGGTGCTCCCAGCCCTCTCCAATACCTTTTGGAGGAACGTGGTTTCAATTGACAATTACCACACAGCATCTGACCAGACAAATAATAAGCAAGTAAATAACTCAAATGTGGAGTTAATTCAATGTCTTCATCCCAGGGCAAAATAGCATTAGATTGATCTTTCCTCTTTAACAATGAATGAAGCACAAATCAAAAATAAATCAGCCTGCTCAGGGCAAACCAGAATTCTACTGACATGCGACATTGACAAAAAACATATAGAGTAAGCATGACTTCCGAAGTTGTTATTTATTTAAAACACGAAGCCTCCTTCTTGTATGGTGCAAGCTGATACTTTACATTGTAGTCTATTTTTTTAGGACATCCCATTGTTGGGATTTCTTTTTTGGTGGAGTGATGTGCTGAACATTATCTAGACTAACCATCTACATGGTACAAATACACTAAACAGTGTTTAATTCAAGATTTACCAATAATCATACTTGAAAAAAGAGTGTGTAGGACAACCGCTATGTTAGGATTAGAGATTTACATTACTCTCTGCTAGCCTGTAAAATGGATCCCCCCCGCCCCTGTACACACACAGTCAGTTGATTCAATTCCCACTTACCCTTTCCAAAAACACATTCTCAAAAGGAGTAAAGAGAAGTCTCTTCATTCTAGACCAGTGGTCCTTAAACTTTAGAAGACATCAATATCACCCAAAGGGCTTTGTAAAAAGAGTTCTGGGCCTCACCCCCAGCATTTCTGATTTAGTGTCTGGGGTGGGGCCTCAGAATTTGCTTCTCCCACAAGTTTTCAGGTGCTGCTGCTGCTGCTGGTAGACACTTTGAGAACCACTGTTCTAGATCATTAGTTCACCTCCTTAGTTGTATATTACAATCATCTAGGGGAACTTTTGAAAATCCTAACATATGTGTTGCTACCCAGATAAAAGAAACTAAGATCTCTGGGGGTGGGCCCCAGCTATCAGCAATTTTTAAAGCTCCCCAGACGGTTCAAATGATTAGCCAAGGCAAAGAACTACTGGGTGTAATGGAGGTTATCTTCTTGCCACTGAGGAGTACAAAGTGATTATGTCAGGCTCATAATATCCCAGATAGTTTATAATGATTCCAAGAGCATAACTGAGCAAAATAATGGGCAGATAAAAGGTCTTACGGTTATAGAAGATGTAAGCTTGAGGAACATGGCAAGTTTGGACTATCTGGACTGCAGACAGGAGGAGGCTGGCTGCCAGTTCTCCTGTGCAGGGCTTCTGATGCAGAAGGGTAAACCAGAGGAGCCACCTACATGACTAAGCACAGAACCTTTTTTTAAAAAAGAGGACTTCCAACAGAATGTCATTTTTCTAGTGAAATCATAATATGGTTCAGAAACCCAAGAGGGATATGTGACACTTTTTTCTTCTTCCTCACTCAACAGCTTTCTCTACTTCATGCCTCATCACAATCTTACATTTGGCAAGAAGTGAGAGAGGGGAAAGTAAGAAGATCCCAAAATGCTCTAAGTTTGCCAAGCCATGATATGTACCATGGCTTGCTGTTTTAATCTTGGAAAAAGGATCCAATCCAGGGACATGAAAAATGAAGTAAGGTCTGTAACTTGGATTTTAGTAGCATTTAGGAATAATTTGCTGAGGTTAGAAATCTGCCATCCCTCCATTCATGGCTTGAGATCCCTCTATGAGGGAAAAGAATCTTAAGGTTCTTTAACACTAAAATGCTTGTGACTTCTACCCAGTGTCTTACACAAATCATTAGGATCACTCAAAACAGGGCTACTCTCTTTTTGATGTTAGAAATATTTATTAAATACCTATACCATAATAGGTATGGAATGGATAAAAAGGTGGAACAGTCTCTTTAACTAGGAGTAGAAAACAAAAACACAGATTCCATAACAGAGACAAAGATACATGAAAGCAGGAGTCAGCAGAACTAGCAGAAAGACTTAGAACTACTTCAGAATAAACAGCCTTGAAGATGGGTCTTGGAGAATGGGTAAAATTTCAGCAAAGCAGAGATGAAAAGATTCCTGACACTCCCGGGAAAGAGAGCAGTGTAAGTAAATGCAAAGAATAATAAAAGGCTTCGTCTATCTAGAAGTCATAACAAGTGTAAACATATACACACTTAAAAAACAGACTCAAAATACAAAAAGGAAAAACTGACATAAGGGTGAAACAGACAGCCCGATGACAGCAGTTTGAAACTTCACTACCCCACTTTCAATAAAGGACAGACTAACTGGACAGATGATCAACAAGGGAACAGAAGACTTGAACAACACTGGAAACCAACTAAACCTAAGTGATGTAGACAGAACACTCTAGTCAACAGCAGAACACATATTCTTCTCAAGAGCACGTGGAACATTCTCCAAGAAAGACTACGTACTTATGATTCCAGTTATATGAAATACTCAGAATAGGCAAATGCATAGAGACAGAAAGTAGACTTGTAGTTACAAGAATCCAAAGAAAGGGGGCATGGGGTTTCAAATACTCTGGAGTTAGACAGTGGTGACGGTTGCACCATTTTTAAAATATACTGAAAACCAACAAATTGTACGTGTTAAGGTTAAAGTTTCCTGGCAAGGATCACATATCTGGCAAAGGAATAGAATGCATAGTTAATAGCATGCACATACACATATCTTGCCCTCACCCATATCACTTATAGAAAAAGGTCTCCAACACATAAGCCTCCGAGCAGGAAATTAGGGGGGAAAATGAACATATAGAGTGAGGTCAGGCATTTGTAGTAGAACATACCCATTCATTCATTTCTTCTGCAGATATTCATTGAGGACCTATTGTGTGACAGAATTTCTACAAGGTGCTAAGGATTCAGAGGTGAACGAGATAGATAACAGTTTGCCAGAATCTGTGCCCTAGTGAGTCTGTTTCAGAATTGACCGCATTTCAATCTCAGGTATAAGCAGGAGAGTATAGTCATACACAGATATAGCGTAATTATTTGATTTTACCCACTTTCAAGAGACAATACATGAATGACGGTCAGCCCGACAACAACAAAAAAGGAGGATCTCAAAGAATAGTATTTCTGTTACTGTGTTCCAGCATTATCCAGGCGGTGTTACGAGCCACTCTGCACACATAAACCTATAGTAGAGACGAATATGGCATGCTTTTAGCTTTCCAACAAGAGGTGTGGCAACGTTTCTTCCAAATACCATGGCTCTGATTCCTTATCTAAAAGGCAACTTCCCTTGTAATTTGTCTCCCTACACGTAAGCAAGGATAAATTCATCAGTGCATTTGGGTAATCTGGTCTGCTATATGTTACAGTTCTCATTGTAAAGGTCCAAATTGGTATTTGGGTTTACATCTCTGTGTCTTGTGCTTGGCAGTGTGAATTATTTCTGAAAGCCTGATAAAACTTGTATTAAATCCTGAGACAGGATGATCCTGCCCAAGATACTGCTAATCTGTGATGCTTGCGAAAAAGATATTAGAGTAAAAATTGAAATATGACTACTTAACATCACATATCACTCAACAGGGTATAGTGCGTGCCTTCTACATACATGATATCCTGCTAGGAGGTATGTGAGATACAAGATATGCAAGACAAAACCACCTCAAGTGGGCTCTCCTGGATAAAGATGTTTCTTGATTATTTTCATCGAAGGTACTTAAAGCATTTCATAGACATTAATTAAGCTCTGTGAATATGAGATTACACTCAGAATTTTAAATGACGAGGAGCAAAGATATGAATGTGTTTGATGTTTAATGGAATATTTCCTATCAAATGGAAATACTTTCAAGTATTGAGTGTATGAAAAAGTTACAAGAGTCGCGAGGACTATGAGATAAACATGATGCCTCAGTTTCCTGGAGGTCTGTGCTCTCATTTCAATTTTTGTTGAACGCCACCGGGGACAAAGTAGCTCGATATATTTTAAAAGTGAAATATTTGTCACATTTTCTTACTTTTTTATTAAGCATAATCATTATTTTCTTGTTGATTTAATGTTTCAGAAGCACCTACATCTGTTTTTTCTCTCAACCATTTGCACCTGCAAGGTAGCCCACACAATCTTGATTCTTTTCCCTATGCAAGACCTAGATCGGTCCACTTGGCAGGAAACCAGTTTTAACTAATGATAATATTAAAATATAGAGTATCTAATGAAATGGGCTTTGTGTTTTTATGGGACCTACTGTACCTCAAACAAGAAATATGAGTGTTTAATAGAAGCCTCTACAGGCTGCTTCTATTACCAGGTCAGAATAGTTTATAATCTGGTATTCTCCATAATTTTTCTTTGTATTTATTTAGCATTTTGTAGTTCATAAAGCCTTCGTAATGGGTCTATAAGATGCCTTGAAATTCTATTATTCTTTGGACCTGTGACTTCACTCAAGATCATAAAGCTAGTAAGCGGCAGGAACATGGCCATGTGGCTATCCTCTTGATAGCCCTTACTACAAATTATGAAGATTTTGTTTATTTATTTTCTTGTTTATCTTCCTCCCCTACCAGGTTAAAGGTTCCAAATACTTTAAGATTATGGAATTATTTGTTGGGAGGATCATGCTTCTTATAGATTTAAAATCAGCCAAACCCTTGTCTAAATATTACCCCAAAATTAAAAAAATGAGTCAACAAAGTTTTGCTATATGTAAATTAATCTATCCTTCTTTTCCCCAAATTCTGTTTGACATTTCCAAGTGCTTGACACACAAAAGTTTTATAAGTATATTCCCTATTCTTACTTACCACATTGTGGTAAAAAGTGAATGGCATGTCCCAACTGATTCAGCCAATATTGCCTTTATTTCCTCCAGCTAAGAGGGATAAACAGAAATGGTTACCATGGAAAGTCACAAATACTGCGGGCTGCTGTTTCCTTATTTGCCACTATATCATGTATTAGAATAAACAGCCAGGGTTCCTTGTCAAAGCTGGGTTTCAGGCATATGCAAGGCGTTAGGTCCACAGGATCTGCAGTTTGCTAACTTGCCCAGCTATATCAGAAGGAGGGGTGCTAATAATGGCTGGCATTTATTGAACATTTACCCAATACCAGATAGTGCACCCCAAATGTATGCACTTTATATCATTTCACCCTCACACCATGCCTATGAGTTATGTCTTAATAGTTATTAAGTAATTAATACTATACCTTTACAGGGGCGGGAGCTGACACTTAGAGATGTCAAATAATTTTCTCAAGCTCACTCAGCTAGCAGGTGGAAGAAATGAGATTTTAATCTACATCTTTTTAACTTTTTAAGTTTTTTTATTGTTTACTTATTTTTGAGGTTGGGGGAGGGGCGCAGAGAGAGGGAGATACAGAGTCTGAAGCAAGCTCCAGGCTCCAAGCTGTCAGCACAGAGCCCAACGCGGGACTCGAATTCATAAACCATGAGATCATGACCTGAGCCGAAGTCTGACGCTTACTGAGCCACCCAGGTGCTCCCCCCGCGCCCGCCCCCATCTTTTTAACTTTTTAAAACGGTGGTAATGATTTTATGGTTTGTGTTGGGGATACACAGGTAAGTGAGTACTTAATGCTCAGCTTCTTATGTGTGTGGTGCTATTTCCAATGAGAATTGGCCAATTCTTTCCTACCCCTGGAGGAGTGATTCCTCTGGTGTGCTGCTCAGATTGGTGCTCTTAATTCCTCATACTGACATGCATCTCTGAATCAGAGCACCCATCCTCTGGACAAGACGATTCTCCTTCAATGGTGTCCAGGGCTGGGGTTTGGGGAGGAAGAGATGATACATACCTTGTAACCTAAGTCTTCCCGATCCTAATGCTTGAGGGTTCAGCTACCACGGGACAGAGTTTTTCTGCAACAGGCGGATCACCTGTCTCCCTGGTCTTTGGAGCAAATGAATCCCACCATGCTCACCTGATTTCAGGAGACCCTGGTGTCGGGCAATGGAACATACAAGCCAGAAGTTTTATACTGCATTTTACCTTTCTGTTACTACTCTGGACATCAGACTAGGGGATCATTTTAACAACAAAACACCTTCCAGGTTATATTGAAGTGTGAACCCCCCGTACCTCGCTAGGGGTCTGGGACACAGTAGGTACTTTGAGGATGTTTGTTGAACTACATTACTGATGAACTAAACTTTGGTAATCCTACTAAGTGAAGACCAATAGGGGCCTGCACTAAGGTGCCAGAGAAATTCACTGACATGTAACCATCTAAACACATCTAGGAATCAAGTTTCTGAAGTGGGAAGGAGGCCAAGACTTACAGTCCAAGACATATCATTTGAGGAAGTCCAAGCTCCATCTAAATATAAGTCTATGTGGTAAGTTACAAGTTTCTAAATTTTCCTTTTCCTCACCATCAGGTTTCTCCTCTTCCTCCTTTTCCCCTGCAGAATGAGCCACATAATTGCTTCAATTTGCTACTTCCCTCTGACAGATCTAGTTATATGTATATCTGGAATGCACACACACTTACATAAACATGAGTTGAAGTCAATTTAGATAACAACTGGCAAGAAATTAAATATTTAAAGATGTTGTTGATTATGTAGTTATCACAAATGTCTAGTTAGCATCCCATATTGGAAAAAAAACCCACCATGATTATCTCGTCTTGGCAGTCTTCCCCATCACCCCCCAAACTCAAACTGCTACATATTTACTTAGAACCTTAATTCACACTTGTTTATTTCCTGCGTGCACATGCAAAGTTGGGGAAAACAGACCTCGGTGAATTTCAAATTTCAGAGTTAATAGCACACTTCTGGTATGGTAGGTGTTTATTTAACTTTAATATAAGAAGGTAGGCATCTGTTTTTCTTCAAACTGATGCCACAGTTCATTTTCTCCTGAATAATAGAGACGTTTCAAAATGCGTGAAAGCCCGCTTTCTGCTTCATTTCCTGTAAATAACTTTACACTTACTTCAAAGCTGACCTCTCCTTGAGATGGAAATCCATGTTACTACAAACTTGTGGAGAAGGGAACTGCATCAAGAGGAGAAACATTAAAATAATTGTATCTTGCTTTATTTACTGTACCCTGAACACCTTTGAGGGTTTGTAATTTCTGGGGATACCCTGAGCAGCTTGAGTGAAGTGCGCTGCCAAAAATCACATCTGACTGGTGCCCTGTTATTTTTGTTCCACTGCTGTTTTTTTAAACATGCCATCAGGGAAGGTTTAATGACAACAATTCTCTTTCAGTGTTGTCAATTTTCCATGAGTTCAGGCAGGCCACGGTGCAGATCTCAGATACACAGAAAATGAAACCGGGTTAAAAGGAAAGGGAATGTTGTATATACTTTAATATCACAGAAATCAAGTACAAAGGACATACTACAAAATTGTAGGGTGAAATCAAATTAACTGTATTCACTGGAAACAGAATTCCAATTACCTTGTGCTCAGTTACTGGAGAGGAATGAGGAGACTAAAAATAGACACCACTGTTTTTGGCCTTTGTTTAAAATAGTAACTCCGCAAACTAAATTTCTCTTACTGGCTTTAATATGCCTGGATCCAAAGAAGCAAATCGAACTGGTTTAAAAAAAATCTTTAGGGAAAACCTAATTCCTTTGTTTTCTCAGCAGACTTTGGATAAGAGTCTAAGTTTACTTTAGCCTGTGCATTTTGAGAACTGGAAGACACATTTACCGGGAGCCAGAAAGAGTTCCTTCACATGATCTAAGCTTTGGAATTCCTTTGTTTCTTGCCTTGCAGATAAACAATCACAAGTATTGTACTGGCCACAAACTCACTGGCCATTCAATCTCTGTTTCAATATACTACATGTACAATGTGTGTGTTTGCGTGTGTGCGCATGTGTGTGCACGTGGGGGAGGAGAGGGAGGAGGAAACTGTATGGGTATTTACAGTTAATATTAATCACCTGGCTAATGTGTATTATTATGAGCAAATTAGAAATTTTGAATTGGGTTAAATCTGAAAATTCTTACATATATTGGCCTTTGACATTTGGTTCTTTTATTTTTTAAAAGTCTATGTAATGGGCTAATCATATCAGAAGGCAGTCTTTCCATGAAATAGCTGCCCTTTCTACACTTTCCCCCAGAGCTTTCTATATTCGTCAAGGCAGTGTCAATGCAGCCGCTCTTTGGTCTCTGGCATTTCTACTTTGAACAGAATGGCGAGAAAATGGTCATGACACGTTACTCAGTGTGGATTTATTAGGGTCAAAAGAAGTCCTTAATCTAGGTTAATAAAAACACAAGAGTCTTCTTTTTGTATGACTTAAGATCCTTCTGTTACAATCAAAGATGTGACCGCCCCCAAAATGGTGAAGTGAAGCAAAATGAATTTTTGTCCATCAAAAAGATGGAGAAAAATAGGACTTTACTGTACTCCATGCTGATCCCCATATTAGTTTTCTGTATCCCTGAAACCTGCTCCTTAGTCATTCTCTTCAAATGCTAATTTCCAGGCAGCCACCTGAGCTCATGTTACTGTCCCTGGACTAGGAGATCTTTGTTCCATTCCTAACTCTAAAGCTTATGGCCAAAGGAAGTTATTTATGCCATCTGTAAAAGAGGGAGCAAAATAACTGCTCTTTATCTTGTGTTCCACAAGGCTACTCAGGAAATTTATGAAAAATCTATTTCAGTGGCTGCTGAGCTATGAATGTTGAGCTCCTAATGGCTGCTAATGGGAGATCTTATTTCAGTCTTCCTGTTTTCCTTACCCCCAAGTGGTCAGCCAGTGTTCAAGGGAGGTTGAGAAAGATGGGGGAGTTGGTGAATAATGTTGCTGGGTGAACCACCAGGGATTGGGTTTGATAATTCCTCCTCCCTTGGAAATGCCTGAACTAGAAGAACCTCTGAACCAAAGTCCAGGAAGGCCCGAGAAGCTTTCTAGTTAGAGATCAGTAGGACCCGTGAGTCCTCCCGAAAACCTGACAGTGTCTTAGGTGCTTGGTCTGTATCGCTGAGTCCCCTCCCTCCCTTTTTCACACTTGGGGAAGACTCTTGGCCTCTACCATCAAATGCTGATAGCAAAGAGATTTTACAACTCATTCTGAAATTTAAATTGTTTTTTTTCTTCAGTCTTCCAAGGAAGTGAAAATTGTTGGTTACATTTTTGTCATACAGTAACTTCCAGCATCACTGAAAAGAGTTATTTAATCATTCTGCAACTTTTGTTGCATTTGATGCTTACAGTTCCTTAAAAGGGAAATATGCCAGAATCATGTTCTCACAAAACTTTTTTTCATCTCTATTTGTAATGTACTATGGACCAAATTAGCTATGCTAACACAGATTTGTTCACAAATAGATCTATTAGGCCTATTGCCCACCACCCGTGTTAAAAGGCAACGGTATCTAATGATCACCATCCCAAATATTGAATACATAACAATTCCTTTTCTTGGTGTGTAAGAGAGAATGATAAATCTCCAACCATGTTAAATTCTTTACCAAGAACCACAAGAATCATCAACTATACTTTAATTAAAGAAAGAAAGAAAAAAGAAAAGAATCCCAAAAATCTTTTGATCCCTAGAGAAAGGTAACTGGATAGCAGGGGATCAGACACATGGGGCTACATCTTCCCTTTTACTCGTAATCATGTTGGTCAACAGCAACTGTTGTCTTTCAGAACAACATTGCAGAAGCTCAGTATCTCAGGCCAGTTCCAGATGATGGCAAAGACCAGAACGATATGAAACGCTCGAGCAGAGGCAAACATTAAGGACCTTTGAAATTTCTGTCTCTTTTGCCTATTCTGCCTCTTTCAACCCACATCCAATCTCTATGATGCAAGAAAGACCTGGGTATGTGGGCAGCAATGAACTCATAATTATCTTTAAAAAAAATTGAATTAGGAAAGCTGCAGAAAACTGGGAAAACTTGCTGAAAATCTTCAGAACATAAAGTTCCCAAACCTGAGGAAATTGCTGCTAAGGCTTATCGTTGAGGGTATTTCGCTTTCTTTATGTGGTTAATTGTTCCCTCCTCCATCGAAGATTTCCTCCCTCTTTATCTCCCCTTGTTTTATTACAGGTGCCCAGGCATTGGTGTGATCCATCTGGGACTCCATCAGACTCGTGGCAGGCACAAAAGCCAGGACCAAGGGAAGAAAAGGAAGAGTTTACCCTGTTAATGTTAACTCATTTTCACATTCTTGGCTTGGCTTGATTGTACCATACTGTTGACAATTTATATTTTTCTTATTAGTTATTCAACCCTCAAAGGTTTAAAATGCCATCACAGCCTCTCACAGGATATGTGAGAAGGGCCCACTTCTGCCCAACACAAACAGGTTCCGAGCCAATCCCGCAGACAGAATGGATAGCAGAAGACAAGACGTGTAGATTTTGGATTTTCTGTGAGCAGAGTCTCAGAAGCTACTCCTTGAGTTTTTCTGATTTTAAACCAGAATTCTTTCATAAAGTAGCACTTCTCAACTCCACTCTGATTCGGCCTGAAGTAGTGCTGACGGAGGTAGCCTCTAGACTTTTCCCCAAAGACCTTTCACCATTTAAGACACCCACGTGAGACATATCCAGAGTGCAGAAATTGCGCATCGGGTGACTTGTCCTCCCTCCAGGAACTCCCTCTAAGACCTGTATCAGGGGAAGTCTGTGGGTTCAGGAGGCCAAATACCCTTGACGGATCCATCTATTCCATCAAGGGCCACCCTAGTCACTTTAGGGACACATTGGGAACATCACTGTCCCTATCCTTCACATGGTTGTTTAATGCTTTTGAGTCGGGCCTAGGGTTGCTAGATATAGCAAATAAAAATACAGGACACCCAGTGAAGTTTGAATTTCACATAAACAACGAGTGAGTCTTTTAGGATAAGTATGACTCACAACATCCAGTCTGATTTCACTGCACTGTTGACAATTTATATTTCTATTGTTATGAAATACTCATAGGCTTACAATAAGCTTAGGTATGTGGGAATAAAGGATATGATATGACAATGTCATTACCACTTCTGGTGAGGCGTTCAGCTTTGGGCTGAAGCATTATACTTTTTTAGTACAGGAACGTCCCATGCAATATTGGGTACATCTTTGTACTAAAAAAATATTCTCTGCTTATCAGATGTTCAAATTTAGTTGAGTGCATTGTGTTTTTTCAGGAAATCCTGCCAGGACCCTGACATCTCTCCTGAAATGGAAGGAAGCAAACATTTGCTCATAGATAGATAGTTCTTTAGAGTCGGAGAGGCTACAGCTAGAACCATCATTGTACTTAACCTCAGAATTGGAGATATTTGAGTATATCAAATGGACATACAGAAGGGAAATCCCACTGAGGTTCATTTAAATAAGGAGCCAAAGAGAATCCTGAGGAAAGAACTCATTCTTAGGGGTGAGAGCCACGACACATGAATCTGAGCCACTAACAGAGGAAGGGGTGATTCTGAGCACAGCAGACCTCTGGCCTCAGACTACCTTCCCTACCGCCCCCTGAGGACCACGCCTAGAATGTTCTAGAAATGAGAGCTGTGGTGCAAAGACACAGGGGCTAAATAAGCAAATAGGCAAAAATGATGCAGCATCAGGATGAGGGGCCTGAGCATCAGTGGGAGGGTAGCATCTACACAGAGCACAGACAGCCTGGATGCTGATGTCAGTGGGCACAGCAACAGGGCTGTGGCCCTCTGGCCAACACCCGATGGGCCTGCCGCTTGGGCGCTGGCAGGGGCCAGCCATCATTATGGCAACCTGCAGAACTGAAGGAAAGTGACAAAGGTGATGGGGCAATCAAGAAAGCTAATCTGGGGCGCCTGGGTGGCGCAGTCGGTTAAGCGTCCGACTTCAGCCAGGTCACGATCTCGCGGTCCGTGAGTTCGAGCCCCGCGTCAGGCTCTGGGCTGATGGCTCGGAGCCTGGAGCCTGTTTCCGATTCTGTGTCTCCCTCTCTCTCTGCCCCTCCCCCGTTCATGCTCTGTCTCTCTCTGTCCCAAAAAAAAAAAAAAAAAAAAAAAAAAAAAAAAAAAAAGTTGAAAAAAGAAAAAAAAAAAAAAAAAAAAAAAGAAAGCTAATCTGAGGAGATATGAATTTAGTCAACATTTATTAAACGCCTCGTATGTGGCAAGCAGTGGGCTTGCTGCAGCAAATATAAAAATGAAACAATATGGTCCCTGACATCATGTTGCTCACAGTCCTGTGTGAGAAACCAACAGGTCCAAGAGACAATCACACTATGGTGTGGCTAGGGCTATTATAGTTTGCATGCACATGGGAGGGGCACCTAACTTACTTCTCTCTGGTAGGCTGGGGTAGGTGTCCCGGAGACGTGACTTCTAAGTTAAGGCCCAGTGGACCAGTAAGAATAGGTCAGGAAGAAGGGTCCATAAGGGAGAAATCTGAGGGGGCTAGGGTTCCCATCTGAATGCATAGGAGAGTTAGTCCTGATTTGTGAATGCTAACTTGACTTCTTTTTCCTGTTAGGTTGCTGTGGCTCACTTGTTGATGGCCCAGTCTGTGCCCTACGTGGAGTAAACACCGGGCTAAATGTAAGTGATCTGGAGGGCTGAGTGGCATTTTAGTGCAGATTCTCAGGAGCACCTCACCAAGACGCTGAATAAATTGCCTAGGCAAACAGGATATTTTGCCATATGTTTTGCACTTTGAAAGCCCTTTCATAATAAAGGAAGTACTGCAAACGTCAAAGAATTAAATTATCCCTCTTTCCCATGACTGTATATGCACAAGCAACCGAAACGCAGCACTGATGAGGTGATGTTGCCCCTCTCGAAGTATCTCTCTGTCAGGTTTTGCAGAACTGATTTATTTTTCTCTGGTCAGAGTAGCCTCAAAATAATAGGTTTCAGGATAAGAAAACAACTATTTTTTTTTGTTTAATCTTAATAATAGGGTATTTCAGGTTTGTCTAATGAAAACCAGAAGCTGATGATCTAATGCAATCAAATACTAGCTTTTGTGCAAAAACAAGTAGTAAAATAACGTGGGACCTTGTCTAAATAAGACTTATAAATGATGCCAGCTAAATGGGAAAAAATAGCAATAACCTTTTAAAACATTAATTTAGACTTTTATTGGAATACAAAGGATTTCTAGTGTCTGAAAGCAGGCATTGTCTCTCTTTTTCATTTCAATAGAACTGTGGCTTGAATACAACACAGCAGGGTGTGTGTTTTCTAAAGTTGGGTCATTATCAGAGTGTTCGCTGCCGTTTGCCAATAAGCCTTTATTTAGCAAAGTTTAAAACTGCTGACAAATGGGATTCTTCCTGTAGCAGTATAACATGGTACAGCTCAATATGCCTAATTACAACAACCCTCCAAGGACAGTGGGGAAATTCACAGTTTTGAGAAGAGTCACAGGGACAGTCCTCAAATAGGAAATAGGAGGAAAGCCTTGGAGCCCTTGGTCACCTCACTTCTGCTCCTGGCATTGTGGATTTTAAGTTGCGGGAACCTGTGAGATTATTCACCACAAGGTCTAATTTTCTCCAAAGCTGCAATCGTTTCTCATTTAGGCTCTGCAGGCATTTAAGAGAGTTTTTACTTGTGCACACTCTGGTCTGTGGGTTTCTGTGGGTGTCTGTAACTTTCCTTCCTTGTTCTAATCTGTCCCTGCTCCTGAGGCCGATAAATCAGACAACTATTATCCAAAACGCCACAAATTAATTCCTTGCACATATTTTGTGCTTTTAGGACTCTGTGAATGATAATGGGCAGTCTCTTTAGAACCAGGAAGGGGGCCGGTGTCACATATTTCATGGCAATCTCTACCTCCAGGAGCCCCTCTGAAAGAACAGAAGCTTCCCTTGAACCGGCTTCATGGGAAAATGGCGTGCAGCAAACCTTGCTCTCTAATTATAGCCAGGGGAACATGAGGTTTGTTTGGAATCAGATGTAGCATTCCGCTACCATAATTACACATTTTATTTCAAACACCTTACTGCAGTGTTTGAAGCTGTTAGCACAATTGTACTGAATACCATCCTGAAGTTCTGGCTTGGGAGGCCTGGAGGGAGTGAGGGAACACGACAGGAAGACAGGACGGAATGACTGGCTTGTGAGGGCAGAAAGTGTGATGGCAAGATAGGAGCGTTGGGTTTCCCTTTGGGATCTCGGGTCTCTGGTCAGTTCTGCTGCCTCGCGGAGGAGGCCTTGTGCTAACCAGGTAAAGCAATTAGCAGCTGAAGGCACACTGAGGGCTTCAGGGGGACCTGAAACAAATATATGAATGTATAGCTAGACAAGAATTCTCATAATATGGTCAAGAAGAGTGCTTGCTGAGAGGCAAAAAAAAAAAGAGCATCTGTATTTATATTCCAGCACTGGTTGGCATGCTTAGTCCTGAGCAAGTCTTCCAGTAAGTCCAGGGAGAAGGTTAGGCGAGGAGAAGGAGGTTGCCTTTCCCAGATTGGGACCCGTAAAGTGGTGGCAGCGGGTTCTGTGGGGGAAGTAAGTTCACCAGCTCAGTTCCATTGACAGAGGGACCTACATCGCTAAATAATTCCCCAAATATTTGTGCCATAACCCCTGTGTGGCTGACCTTAGGAGAGAGGGAACAATGGGCTCGCTGGGATTACAGGAAGTGTGGTAACCCTGGAACGACAGGAATAGTCACAAAGAAGAAGAACCCTTGCTCTCCTCTTCGAGGTCAGCTGCCTGGCTATCCAATGAGGTGGGTGCCATCACAGGAGGTTCTGGAAAAGGAGCCAGACATACACCCGGTACGACTGCAGGTCCTTCACTGACATTTCATTTTATTCTCACTTTAAAAGGAACATTTTCCCCATTTCCGACTCAAGACAATGACTGAAGGAAAGTCAAGGTAATGTAGAGCGAGGGCTGCCCTAACAAACTCCCAGTGTACTACATTCTTTTAATTCCACTGTTTTCTCAGTGCCATGGAATCTCTGTGGTCCATTAATAATACCAATAACCATCCCTTATGTTTGTATGGCACGTAATACGAATGGTTTTCAAGCAGTTTTCGGTGTATTGCCTCACTGAAGTCTCAAAAACAACTCTGTGAGATGGGCAAAACAGGAATTATTACCCACGTTTCAAAGAGAGTAAAGCTGAGGCTCAGAGAGGCAACAGGCCTTCCTCGGGGCGAGGACAGGAGTATGGCTTCCACCAGCACCAGGCCCTGCTTCCTGCTTCCCCCTGGGGACCTTGAGGGGGACTGGGACAGCCAAACAGCTACCACCTCATTGCTAAACCCTGTACCGACTTGTGGACAATAGTCTTATTAAATGCTGAGGATCTTTGGATGGAGACCAAGAACTCTATCTCTACAAAAAATCTCTACAGAAACATTTTCTCTCTTCATTTCTCCTCCTCATTTAAATGCTAAAATATTTACAGCAATAGGCCAGATAACATCATGCTGCCTTGTGATTTTCCAGGGAAAAGATGAGAAGCACATGATAAGGGTGGGAATGTTCAACTGCTTGGCATCAGGGGAAGGAATACTTGTCCAGGAGGTAAGAGATGTGGGGTTCTGCTCCTGTCTCCTCTGTTTATCGGCTACGTAACCTGTCACTTGTCACTTGCTAAGGTCTACAACAGGGACCATCCTGACAAAATCATGATGCGTAATTGTGTACTTATACATAAATGTGTAGAAATCAGAGCGGTTTGTTGCACCAACATGGTGATGTGCAGATGCAGTACGGCCACGTAAAATATAGATGATTGTCAACGCATTCAGCCAAGCAAGGTGAACAAAACGTAGGCATGCTCAAATCACTGTGTTAGGGGAGTATCTTACACAGGAGCACCATCAGGATATAGCTCTCAAGTGACTGGGAGCAGAAGCTTCAACACAATTTGAAGGAAGACAGACCGGTTTCTAATAGGGAATTGAGTCTCTTGGGACCTTCAGACAGGCTATGGAATCTGGTAGCTTTTGACGAGACAAAATGGGAACCTAGTCTCCAGGCTGGCCTGGCTATCTGTACTAATGAGGCTCATAGTTCAAGCCACTTTGAAGAACTAGATACAATATTGCTATTAGCAGTGAATGTGGGAGGCAGAGTAGGGGCCAAACCATGGAATTTGGAGTCAGAAAGGGCGGAGTATCACCTGTGTGATTCTGTCACCTAAGCTTTCCGAACCCCAGCTTCTTCAACTATGTGATGGGCACAGCCCCACGTCACAGTGCTGTGTTGAAGATTAGATGGGCTGCATGTCTCAAGCACCTCACGTGAGTACTCGTCATGAGGTAGGCACTCAGTAAATGGCAGCATCCGGGTCTGCAGACCCCATCATACCTCAGGGATGCCCGAAATGCTGCCGTGAGGCAGGACTGTGCCATCCAAACTTTAGGATTCCTTACCAGTCACCAATTGTTCGTTTGTGTTTGTGAGAGAGAAAGTTCCATGTTTGAACTTTGCTCCAAACGAAAGGCCATGTGATCTCCTGAGGATCATGATACTTGGCTCAACCTTTGAGTTACTTCAAGGGAGGGATCGAGTCCTCTCCATTCTTTACTTATTCAAAAACCATTTATGGACTACACATGGACGAGCTAATGTCAACCTCCCTCGATGGAGGTACAAAACAAAAAAGGGGAAAATTTTAAAAAGAAATTTAAAAAGTTTTAAGGAATCTAATGAGTAAATAACTGCAAGGACAACCAGAGGAAGAACAGTATATATGCTATGTAGCTAAACATTTTGTCAATGGTTCCTTTCCTATAAAATGAGCGGTGTGGACTATAATCTCCCAGTTATCCCCCAACCCACAGTTTTAGTTTATGTATTCACATGGCTTACGAGGCACAAAAGTTTATGGCATAACCCTTATTTTCATACTTCCTGCACTAACCATTTTTTAAAAACCTTTATCCCTAAATTCATAATAGCCTTAGGAAGTGATTCATAAATGCACTAAACCCTCCCTTAATGAGATATGTGAAAAATTATATTGCTAGGTGTTTTTTGTTTTTTGTTTTTTGGTTTTTTTTTTTTTTTTAGCCACAGATCCAATTTATGGCTTCTAGAGCTCAAGTCAGAAGTGTTGGATTCAACTCTTCCACGAGCAAAGGCTGTGTGTTTTAGGCAGAAAAAGTTTGTTTATCCTTTGCACATAAGTAAAGAAACAAAGCCAATTTAGCTAAAACTTTCCTTCTTTCTTTCCCTCCCTTGGGTTTTGGCTGGCACTATCCTTGGGCAAGTTTTGCACCAAAGAAAACGATGTGACTGAGTTACAAGGAAGGGAAAGTGAACTTTGAGAATGCTGTCGGGTTTTGTTTTTTTTTTCTCTCTCTCCAGTAGGATTTCCAAATCTATCACACACACATTTGGGGAGTATTGTTAGGAGGAAAACATGCATTTGGGGCACTCCTATTTTGTGCCTTGAAAAGGGGATTGTTTTTGCTACAGGACACAGCAAAGAAAGGTCTGATGCATGCTAGTCACATCACCTGCCACTCTGAAAGAACAGCGAGGGGCTTTAAGCATAATGAAAATGAGGAGTAAAAACGCCTGGTGTTTATCTCCAGCGTTCCAGATAGAAATATATCTCCGCCCAGTGTGCGGCATCTCCTTTAACAAGACTGTCCCACATTCATCTCTCCTGCATACACATGACGAACACACCTCATCCGTCACGTCGAGACATGTTAAAAGGAACCTTCTTCCCCTGTTCCTTTCTACTCTGAATAAGTAATTATGAAAAACAAATCATCGCCATGTCTCTTTCTTTCTTCAGTTTTATTGGGTTTTGTCTGCCTGTCTCCCATGGACATAAAGAATTGTTCTGTTCATTTAGATCCAATGATTTTCTTTGGGGGGTTGTTTCAGATAAAACAGAAGGTCTGATTTTGTCAGGAATGTAGCTCTGAAAGTCTCTAAGAGCAACTATGCATATGAATTTGAGGGCAAAATGTCACCCTCTAAGTGAACTGAATGGAAAAAACACAATAGTAGTCTGTTAAAATGCTGCTTTGGGCAACAAGGAAAAAAAAAGCCTGGATGTGATCATTCTTTCTAAAGGCCTTGTAGGTGCTGACCCATACTATGATTTGAGGGGTGTCCACCAGCCTGCCTTTGGATATTTCTTTCTCTTTGATGCACTGCTCTGGATGACATGTTGGGGGCTCATATGTGAAGGGAGGTAAGTGGCCTTCTAGCCTGAAAAGTCTTACAATTCTTAAACGCACACAGGCTACCTGACAGAAGGCAGAAAGTGTGTGTGTGTGTGTGTGTGTGTGTGTGTGTGTGTGTATGCATGCGTGTGTGTGAACTGATTAGATTATCTCATCAAGTGATTCAGAAAGCAAGGGACAGAGAGCTGGGGCCAAGCTTTAAGGTCATCCACATTGTGATGAACAGGATTCTGCCCTGGCAGAAAGCTAGAAAGGCATAATACAGGCCTATATAGCGTGGATCTGAAGTCAGTTTTTGAATCCTGATCTCACACATAGGCTTGACTCTTAAGGCTGGGCACCTCAAACCTCTTCCCTCTAAAATCTCCCTCTTGCAGGCTTCTGAAGTATTTTATGATTAACACTGTCCTTATGCTGTGACATGTAACTCCATGATGTGCCTCATAATGAGTTTAACAAAAGGAAGGTTTTCAAAAGTGAAGGATAAAGTTGTTGCCTTCAGTCCATCTCTGTCTATCCCTGTCTCATTTTCTTTGTGTCTCTATTTCTCTGTCTCTCTCCCTTTGTTTCACTCTGTATCTGACTGTCCCTCTATCCCCTCTGCCTTATTTGATCCTCTGGCATGTTTGTAACTGTCGCCTCTATGCATACGACTCCCAAGCCGCTGTAGCCAGTTTGGAATTGTCTTCTCAATTGTATTCTGACATTTCGTACTACTCGTTGGACATCTTTATCTGGATACTCGGCAACTCGAAATGACCATGTACCAAACTAAATTGAATTCGATGTCTACACAACGTCCTTTCTATTTTGCTATCTTATCGACAATGACAAAAACAAAAGCCATTGCCACCATGGCTAGAAAAGTTTGGCTCTTCTTCCTCATGACTCATCCATCCACTCATCAAACACTGATTGGGTCTCTACTATGTTGGAATGCTGGGGTCACAAAGCTGAAAAAGATAACCCCTGCTCTCAAGACACACAGAGTCAATGACAGGTATGTAATCCAAGTACACAGTGCTTTGATAGGAGACCTCACAGGATGTCACGGGAGCCCAGAGGGATACCTAATCCAGCCTGGGAAAAGGGGGTGGTTTAGGGCACCACGGAAGACTTCCAGGAAGAGGTAACACCTTCCTTGAGTCCTGTGGGATCTACAGGAGCTAGCCTGGTGAGGGGATGGAGAGAGACCGTCGCATTTCTGTCAGATTCCACAACATGAGCCATGCCCAGAGAGACAGCTTGCCCACTCCTTGTAGGTCGTTCAGGATGACTACAGCACAAGGTGTTGGGAAGGGCTGTGGTCACAATACCCATCCCTTCAGTCTTGGGGTACTGGAGTCATTTATGATGGATTCCACTCCCCTTCCACTGAATACAGTAGCTGTCAAGGCCTACCAATTTGACTTCTACCAGATGTCCTTCTTCTCTAATTCAGACCTGCTTTACCTTGTGGGGCCACCGTAATAAGCCAGTATCCAGGCTTCATCTGCGCCAGTTTATGTCTCATTACAACGTATCTCTAAAACCTCCCTTCTAAAAGCATGTTTTGTAATCCAGAAGCACTGACATCACCTGGGAATTTCTTAGAAATGCAGGCTCTCGAGCCCCTCCCTCCACCTACTGAATCTGAATCTGCATTTTAACAACCTCCCTCGGTAATGTGAATGCATACTAACCTCTAAAAAGCTCTGCCCGGAAGCATAGGTTTGCTTCTATCCCATCATTGCTGAAAAACAAAACTGGCGCTGCTTCCCTAGTGCCTACTGAATACAGTTCAATGTTCCGCAATCTCTACTTGTTTCCAACCTGACAGGACGCTTTCCTTTTCTAGAACATGTTCCATCCATCCTTCCTCGTCCCCCGGCCTCGCTGTCCTCGACCTGGAACACTTTCACTTCTAGTCCTTCTGATCCACTGGCTTAGTGAAAGGCAGCTTCCTCCTAGATTCTTCCCAGGGGTGTCTCTCTCATCTCTGAATGTCCGAAGTAGTCAGGATATTTCCTCTTACTCTGTCCTACCTTGCAGGGTAGTTACCAGTTCCCTCTCCTGACTGTTAGTAGTCTTTACACCCCTTGCCAGGACTCTAGCTTCCCCATATAATTGTCCCTTGTGGTTTCAGTCAGTGGATGCTCGGTACGTATTTCTAGGATACGTAAGTTAATGAAAGAAAATGTATTCGAAAGGTGAAAAAAAGCAAGCACCTACTGCTCCCAACCACCAAAGAAGTGGAAATTCATTCAGCACTTACTGGTCATCAAAACAATGGCCTCCATTGGGTTGCAAATCTGAGAAACAAGTCTGAGAAACAAATTACTTCACAATACTCCAGCTACCAAAAAAATACAGTGGACAGAGAAACTGACCGGTTGTCTGAAGTTCTGTCCAAATGCGTAAGTGTTAAACTTTGTAACTCTCACTTACCTTAAATATCACAGGGCACGTGGCGGGCAAAAATTCTAGGTATGTAAAACACATCCTCTCCTCTCTCCCAACTAAAGAGAGGGAAAGGAGGAGCTAGCCTTAAGCCCCTTGATTCTTCCTTCAACGTATCATGTAAAATTTGTAACTAGGTTTCAGTCTCCTGACACATGAACACATTTACCAGAAATATTCCTTAGAGTCAATTTATACAAAGCAAGGAAGAATCATGGCGGGAGCAGCAGAAACGTGCAACGTTTTCAGGCTAGGAAATATCATGTTCACAGAATGCTGATTTGGTAAAAGGAGGAGAGCAGTTTTGCTGGGAGAATACCAATGTAGTTTAACAATGAGACTCAAACATGTTGGGGCATTCTAGGTGACCAGCTCTCAATGACAAGCCCTCAAGACAAGCAGCTTGCTTGCCTGCCAGAATCTCACAGCTTGGAAGTAAGCAAGAGAAATGCTCAAGCTAGCTCTCCAAAGGTAGAGAGACCAAGGAGGGCACTGCAGTTATATGAAGTGATTTTAATTATCACATTCCTACAGCCAGAATGCAGGGTAGTTCTGCCCACTGATTCTCCCAGCAGGAGCCAGCCAGAGGAAAATTGGGAGGAAGCTTTGGAAATCTTCCTTTTTCATACCTAAGTTCATGGGTGGCCGAGCTGTGAATTTTAGGCCCCGCTTGAATTTTCTGCTTCTGTTTTTAGATTTGCTGCTGTTGTTCTCTTGCATGAGGTCCCAATGAGTTTAGAACAACTAGGCATCCCTTTAGCCCAAATGATGCTCACTCCTCCGCCTGGACCTTTCCTTGCTCCATCAAAACGTTGTGATTAGTTGATAGGAGGTCCACAGCACGGGGGCTCGAGCCCACCTATCTGGATTCAAGCCTTTATTCTACTTCCTACTAATGGTATCATTTTGGCAAGCTATTGAAACCATTCTGCCTGTTGGATCTTTATCTGATATTCTGCTCATCATGAAGTTATTAGCATTAATTTTGACTTAAAAAATACACATTAAAATCTTAGTAGCCTTGATTACTGAGATTTTGGTGCCCTCTCTCTCCAGGAGAGTGCCTCATCCCGAGGGCCCCTGTCTTACTTTGCTCATCAAAAAATGAAATGAAACATGGTAACTACTTTCATGCCTTACCCCAAGAAATAAAGAAGATCATGCACTTAAAGTGTTCAAAACAACATCTTGCAAACTATGTGAACTCTCACCATGGTCTTCTTTCTTTGACTCTGCACATCTGTTTTTCCTGGACTGGAGAAGGAGGCATATTGCAACAAGGTTTCTCCAAGTGTGACATGCCTAAGAATCACCTGGAGAGCTTGTTAACACACATTCCGGACCCCACCCTCAGAAATCCTGATTCAGGAAGTTCCGGGGCAGGGACTGCAAATCTGCATTTCTAGCAAGCTCCCAGCTGCTGCTGCTCTGGGGACCAGACTTTGAGTAGCGGTTCACCGCAGGCAAGGGGAGGGCTCCCTGTGAAATGCCGGACTGACCCACCACCAGCAATACGGTCGTAAGTAATCACCAGCACATACACTTACTCCAAACAAATGCCCTCTTACTTACTCCCTGGCACAGGTGGATTTTGAGAAACAGAATCAGCTGCCAATTGCCTCTGCGGCTTTTATTTACATGTTGTAGTTCTACTTCCCTTAGAACTCCTAGCGCTGTGTCTTAGTGTGTCTTCCCGGCGTTCATCTTGACTTTGTAAATGAATACTTAGAGAAACATTTGTGAGGGTTCTGAGACTACTGCAAGACAATATCTTTTCAGTTGGCTGGTTCTGTGCAACAGACTCTCAGCAGTACCTGCCAGGGCGGGCACTGTGGATGAAAAGATGAGAAGACCCAGGTCTTTTCCTTAGAGTGTGCCATCCTCTGGGGGTGAGAGACATGTGAACGTGAAGTTACACTACAGGATGACATGTAACAAGATAGTAATATGCAGAGTGCCATGTGGAGTGGAGAGGGCACCTTACCTATCCCCTAGGTTCCAGGTAAGATATCCCGGAGGAAGCATTAGGTGAAGGGACTCTTCTTCACTCCTGAGGGTTGCTTCCAGGTATCCGTGAAGCCCCAGGAGCCCCCAAGAGTGGCCCCTTGATTCACTCTGCCAGACGTATGTGGATCCTGAGTGTGTGGCCTTTCTCCTGGGTGTGGCCTGGGCCCAGAGAACTGCTCCTCCATGAAGGAGGCCTCATTTATTTATTTATTTATTTATTTATTTATTTAACGTTTATTTATTTTTGAGACAAAGAGAGACAGAGCATGAACGGGGGAGAGTCAGAGAGAGAGGAAGACACAGAATCTGAAACAGGCTCCAGGCTCTGACTGTCAGCACAGAGCCTGACGCGGGGCTTGAACTCACGAACCGCGAGATCATGACCTGAGCCGAAGTCGGACGCTTAACCGACTGAGCCACCCAGGCGCCCCATGGAGGCCTCATTTAACAGGTGCCCTTTTGTGCCCGAGACTGGGTAGATAGGTCTGCCTAACTCGGGAGTCCAGTTGGCAGGCTACATCTTCCATATTACTTGTTTTACAAAAATTAGTAATGGTAATGTTTCCCAGTTTTTTTGGAACTCGGGTGGGAAAGAAGGATCCTGTATATTGGACCCCCTCAGAAACTCCAGCAAAGGCTAGTACCCACCGAAGTTAAGTCAGAAAGGGTAGATAGAGCGTAGTCAGATGAGGTTCCTGCAAAGGAAGTGGTCCTGGAAATGCTGACAGTGCCCAGAGCCCTCTATAGCTCCACCCTGCTTTCTTAATGGGGATGCTCCTTCAAACGGTCCTTCAGAGCAGGGTCAGATTCTGTTATGACACTGCGTGCATTTCTCTGAACTTTATTTTCCTCTAAACAGTAATGCCCACCCCCACAGGGTTGTAACAATTCAAAAAGAAAATATATGAGGAAAATCTCTGGCCAACCAGACCACTCGGGTCCAATGTTAGGCTGTTACCTCCATGCCATTTTAGAACAGAGCTTTGTGCGTATTAAGTTGCTCAATGAAGCATGCTGACTGGTGGTGCAGTCACCTCTTTGGAGCAAAGGAAAGAAAAGGCACCGTCCCTGCCCTGCCCCCTCCTGTTCTCCTTCAACGTGTACATTCGAGAGCTAACTCATGATCTAAACATGTCTAGCCACACGGCCAGACGAAATGACTGCAGCCCGAACAATGGCCCTTAGCTGCTGTATGACTGAGATGCGTCTGCAATGTGGCCTCTGTGGGTTGAGTACCATCAAGTATTACAAGAGGAAACATTTAAAAAAAATCCCAGCACATATGCACATAAACAACCTCTTGGGATCACTGGCATAACAAGTTCCTGCACTTCGCTATGCAAAACCCACAGCGAAAGTGGGTTATGCTGACCACCCCCCACTGGTTCCTATTTCCAGCTCATCGAAGAACTGGCCCTCTGCCTGTCTGCAGACAGGAAATGCTCCTGGATTGCTGACATGCTTCGCCTCCGTAACGCAGGGCTTCCATCTGTCCACATGGTCAGACTCTCTTCCTTAACCACATAGAGAAGCCTGTTTTCTCCTGACCTCTTCTGCTCGCATCCTACCCTCAACCCCCTGCATGAACTGGAGATGGCTCATACTGGCTTTTGGCCCAGGCAGCCTCCCCCCCCCCCCCCCCCCGCTCCAGCCCTCACACCCCAAAGGTTCATTAAATTAGTCACTTGGACTTTCCACAGTTGAGCTGAAGGTCACTTGCTTTTAACTGTCAGCCAGGAAAGAGATGCCTCTCTGGGGGTAGTTCCAGAGCTATTGTCTCCTTGACTGGGAGGCTAGCTCTTACCGCCTGTATGGCCGCCCTGGACAGAGCACATTACCGCCCTTCATGGTACAAGGTAGAAGGCAAGAATGCTCTCCAAAACGCCAAGAGGAAATCGGTTCCTCAGTGACAACTCATACTTCAGTTTCTGACAGGCTAAGGCAATTGCCTAAGCTTTCTATGCTTCATTTTTTCCAACTAGAAAAACAAGGATACTTAACTGCCTCACGGGGGTGATCTGAGGACACATTAACCAATTCTGAAAACCACCTTATGAGTTTGGCCAAAAGAGGTAAGGAATGGTCACTGTCATCCAGAAGTACTAAGATTGAAATCAACAGCAACTCTACGTATTCTGTTGGGGCTGGAAAACAAATTACAGGTGAAAGCAAACCTAGGTCTCTTCATATAATGTTTCATCTCTGAGCTGAAACTTTAGTATTAGGAGGCAATGAAAACACAATAGAATCCTACACTTGATGTGCTCTTGGCCCTGTTTCTCATATGCAGTGGTGGGTGGACTCCATAACTATGGTGGCTGTAGAGTCCCCAGCCACGTCTCCACTGGGCAGTAGGGCAGACTTGGCACTGTGTTAGCGACGGCAGTCACTGGGGAGAGGGTTCCAATTGTTTCCCCATCAGCATCATCACGATTCAGCAGAGGCAGAAAGTGCCACAAAGCCAGACGCCACAAGAAGAGATTGATAAACACTCTGTGTGTCTTACATCTCTCAAAGCTGGCATTTGGAGAAGGCAGTGAAGTCTGTAGAGCTCTAGAAGCATGTGGGAGTGGACAGATCTATGAGGCATGAGCCTCTTTTCCGACAGAGAGTGGTACCCGGTAAAGAGAGTTGCTGTTTCTACTTGACATTCTAATGTCCAAAGTCAAGGACTTCTTCAAAACATCTTCACGCGGCATCACGGAGCTTTGTCCACGAAATCACACAAAGAAAAGAATATAAAGCATTGCTTATCAGCCTGTGTCAAATCACTGGTGGTTCGTAGAGGAAAGGCAGTTATTCTACAGTAGAAGAATAACTGTCATCACGAACCTGCATGGGGCTTTGGCAAAATACTAGCAGCCTTTTGCGGCTAAATGTTAGCGCTCCCCACCACCGCTGGTCAGTCAACTGACACGGATAATGTGCTCATGCAGTATGCATGAAAATATCAGAAATAACTACCCTTTAAGCTATCCCTTATTACACAAAATTGACTCTTGCAAGCAACTGGCTATTTTATTTATCTCTCTCTATGACCTGACCCCCCCCCCATCTTCCCATCTCTACATTAATATATCTACCTGATAGCTATGTAAAGATAGATAGAAATCTAGTGCTGTGCTTCATAAAAGATTTCAAAGAATCTAAATAAAGAAAAAGCATAAAACCTCTATATTTGCTGTTTGTATCACTTCTGTGCATAATAACTTCTGCAAACTTACTGCCTGAACATTTAAATTTTCATTCTGTTTTTTTTCTTTCCTTTATTTATTTATTTATTGGCCTTAAAATTACCTATTTCAAACTTCAAGTGGTAGTCCCCAATTCTTGTATCCCATTCTGTTTTAATTCAGTTCAAGGAGAATTACCTATTGTATTTCCAGGGCTGCGGCTTGAGTATTCAAAAGAAATAAAAATCACATTTCCTGTTCTCAAGGTATTCCAAGTCCTGTGGGGAAGGCAAGGCTAAACAGAAAATGTGTTTGTCTGAGAGAGAGGATATGATTACTGCTCAAATGAATTACATGGATAAAAGGTGCTATAGAGTCCCATATATGCCAAGATTGGGTGAGAAATCAGTTTATTTGCAAAGGAAAGAGTCCTAATTCTTATGGTCTGTTGACATGTGTCAGTTTCCCTAATGCAGTGGACCACCCGGTTGCCCTTCTCTAGCTTTGATTGTTGGTCCTGGGGTGACCAGGCCCACACATGGAGATAGGCTCTGAAAGTGAGAGGCTGCCCAGGTTGGCCATCTGTCTAGGTTCTCCTGTGCGGCACAGGGAAAGTCCAGAGTGATCGTGGATGCTCTCAAAGGTTGGCTCACGAGATGCTGCTAGGACAGAGTCCAGAGCTGGCACAAATCTTCACTCCTAATGCCTTTTGAAAACTCTAACAATAGGTAGACGAGACCATCCCTGAAATCACAGCAGATTTCTTTTGGCTGGGTGGAGGCTGGAACCAGCATGTCCTAATTTATGTATGTAGTCTACTTTTCAATTTCACAGAGGCACTGTCACCAGGTTGTAGGTAGGGTGATCAGGAGTGAGACGACTAGGAGGAGAATTAGCCAGGGACATTCCTCCCCAGCGACCCTCCAGGTCTTATTAAAATTCTGATTTGGAACAAATATTATTCAAATGCCCTGGCAAAAGGGTGTGGGTAAGGCATCATTTTCTCAGCCTTACCTTTTGGGAGAGAAAATAAGATCTGCTGTGTTAGGAGAATAAAGTCTTCTTCGAGAGAAATAGCAAACGGTAGAGGAAAAATGTGAAAATTCCAAAAGGTGTGCCACTGAGCCTTTCTAATTAACACAGGAGCAAAATTCTCCTTCTGTTTCCTGTGGGCAAAGGGTTGCTGTTGTTTCCTATGATCCACAGATGTGAAAAATATTGATTTGTGAGGAATCCCTGAGGCTCTGGTGAAATTAATGTGATTTTCATAAATGCAAATTGTATCAGAACAGTTGTCATAGAAACTTGAGTGGAAAGAACATCAGGGGCATGAAAAAGAAGAGAAATCTATGGTCAGTTTCGGTGTAGACTGTATGGCCCCCTGAATCTTACTGTCAGGCAGTGGTCTTTCCAAAATGTAAATCTTGGCAAACAGCTTGCCATCTACCCTTCATCCACTCAATGAAGAATTCTTCACAGCAAGAAGTTCAGTGCATCTAGGGGCACCTGGGTGGCTCAGTCGGTTAAGCGTCCGACTTTGGCTCAGGTCATGATCTCGCGGTTTGTGGGTTCAAGCCCCATATCAGGCTCTGCGCTGACAGCTCAGAGCCTGGAACCTGCTTCAGATTCTGTGTCTCCCTCTCTCTGCCTCTCCCCTGCTCATGTTCTGTCTCTCTCAAAACTAAATAAACATTTAAATAAATAAATAAATAAATAAATAAATAAAATGCTCAACGCTTCTCTAAATCATCAGCCCCAAATGACCCATCCAGACAAATCTGCTGTCGACCCCATACACCATATCCTATCAAGCCAAATTCAATTACCAGCCAAGCTCCTAAACCAGAGTTTCTCAAACTTCCATGAACCAAACACCTTAGGGTGGTGCCTCCTGGGAATCTGCATTGCTGCTAAATCCCCAAGTGACTGTGATGCTGAGCACTGGTCCCAAGGCCACACGTAGGCAGCCACTGCCCCAGTGCCTCTGTTGTGTATACCTAATCCCCTTTACATAAAATAACATCATATCCTGAATTTATTATAGTTAGTTGCATGTCCTGCCTTATAGTGCTATTGTCTTGAGTTATAAAAGAAGGTATATTTAAAAAAAAAAAAATTAAGTTTATTTTTTTATTTTTGAGAGGGACAGAGTGAGTGGGGGAGGAGCAGAGAGAGAGAGAGAGAGGGAGCGAGAGAATCCCAAGCAGGCTCCGCACTGTCAGTACAGAGCCCAATGTGGAGCTTGAACTCATGAACCATGAGATCATGACCTGAGCTGAAACCAAGAGTCGGACGCTTAACTGACTGAGCCACCCAGGTGACCCAAGAAGGTACGTTTTAATAAGTTTTGTCTTTCTCTTGCCCACCACAGCGCATTTCCACTATAGAAAGAGATCAATAAGTACTTGTTAAATCGGGAGGAAACCAGACAGAAGACATTATGGTCTTCTGGGTCTACCGAAAGCCCTGGGATGTTTACATTTCCAGGATCCCCTAGAGCTATTCACATTAAGGGGAGGGGCCCCCAACTCTCTCTACAATGCACCTTCTATTTCTGTTTTCTCTTCAAAGGTATTCTTCGTTGTCCTTTGAGCCTGGTTGACAAGAAGGACTTCTGGTTCAGAAAGCCCTGGATTTGAACTCAACTGTGATACTTACAAACTCCATGGCCTTTAGCAAGTTGCAGTTGACTTAAGTCTCAGTTTCCCCATTTCTGAGATAGGGACTAGTGATTCCAAGTTACAGATCTGTCTTGAGGATTAGATAAAATAATGCACAGAATCTGCATAGCTCTGTGCTTACTGCACAGTAGGTCCACACTCATACAGTATATATTATTTATTACAAATGCAAATCTGGGTGTCTGCGCCCTCTCAGAGTGACCTTTGGAGAACACTTGCCTATAAATTAGAAGGTTTGACAAATGGCTGCCGGATAACCTGGGAGGCACTGCACCTCTCCCTGAATATCAGTGACCCCAATTTCTGCCAGGGGGATAAATCTGCTTCCATTTCAATATAATTTCTCAAGAGTCGGTGGAGAGTAGCAATGTCACAGCAAGAAGCATCTGGAAACTGAAGGACTGAAAGTGGTGAGTGTCCCTGAGGACCAGTCTGAGAAGATGCCCGTGTATTGTGACTGGGAACATTTAGAACCTGAAAGAGTGGGAATGCGGTGGGGAAAGCAAGGGAATTAAATCTCCTCAGCCTCCCCCACACAAATCAATCACCAAGGAAATAGGCATTTGAGGAAAAAGTTCCTGCAGAATGTATTTCTATTTGTATTTCTATTACCTCATCTCATAAATCTCATTCCCTCCTAGTATGATTCCTTGGGCAGCACAGCCCAGATCTTTTTCAGTCTCTTAATGGGTTCATTTTTCGTCACTGTAGGACAGACAAAGGAGTCTTGGAATCTACCAGATGGGGACCGGAGCAGGTTAGAGCTCTGATGGCAGGGTCACTTCACACTGCGGACGGATGATGTGAAGCTGACACTCCAAATACCTTCAAGTGACTGGAATTTTCTATCTCCATACTGAAGGAAGCATTTGAAGCCATAAAAATATAATTACAGAGTCTACCCTAGATCTTATTCAAGATTGTGTTGCTTCACGTTCAGCATTCATATGTCCTGAATTTTATTCAACAAGCATGGATGATCACATTCTATTCCACTGTTCCTCATGCTATAGATGTATCCAGGAACTTGCTACATTTTAGCTTCCATATTGTATCATCCAGTTTGCCTCCTGTCCCCCACATCATAAGACACTTTTTGGTTTGGGAAGTATAACCATTGCAATATATACCCTTCAGTTTGCAAATCAGGAAAGTTGGATCTTACTACAGGTTGGTGTCAGCACGAGGGGGCTGAAATCCAGTTTTTCTGGCCCCCAATACATTACTCCCTTCTACTACACTGTGCAGCCATCATATTCATTTTAAACTATTCAAAGATTTTTTTTTAATTGACGATGTATTTTCATCCTGACAATACATCCCAGACCCCAGCTTTCCATCTGGTTAGAGAGGAGAGAAATAGTTCAAAAGATATGTTCATAACCTCATTGAGGTATTCTCTTACTCTATTTTATAAATCTAACTTAAAAAAAAAAATCAGCATATCCAGTACTTTACAGGCAAAATCAGATCTGATTTTTTTTTTTTTTTTTTTGCATCCACAAGAGGCTCATAGAATCAAATCTTGGCACCTCCACTTGATTTAAAAGAAAGCATTTTATAGGGCTAATAAGATACTCAGAAGTCTTTTCATCCAGGCCTAGCACCTGTTATGTTCCAGGAACTGCACCAGGTATTAGGTATTAGAAGTCAATAAAAAGATAAAGATCCTGCCCTCATAGAATTTACAGTTGAGCTTAACTTCCCTGAGCAAGAGGGTCTAGGAAAGGCTCCTAGGCTATCCTGGACACAAAAAGCCCAGGGTCTGGCATAGTTTAATTAAATGACCATCCTTCCCAATTAGCCATGAAAAACACTGCTTGTATAACTATGTCATTATCACTTCCTGCCTGGATTAGTGTAATCCATGATACGCAGGCCTCTGTGCTCCAGCATTTCCTCTGGGGATTTGCAACTTGTGCAAAACCCCAGCTTTAGAATGCTGGCTGGAGACAAGACTTCATTACTCACGTTACTCCTATGCCAAGCAAACTTCATGGGCTTCCTTTACAGTGGGGTATACACTGTAAACGTTCTCTATTAAAGGGATGAGCAAAAATCTCTTCCCCAAACCTGGGGCTGTCTCGGCAGTTGAAGTATACACGTACGTCCTCCCCCCTCCCCCCGCCAAGCAAAAGTTGGCAGGTGCCAGTTCCAAACAACACATGCGCTCATCTCCTGTTCCCCGTCAAGAAAAAGCTGGATCCTGTAGAAATCATTCAGACCCTCACTAGGGCTGACTAGGTTCCTTCCAACTCTACAATTCTGTTTTTCTAGAATAGCTGCTCCCTGGAGAACTCCCACAGGTACGACAACGGTCTAGATGCCCATAACATCACTTGTTTTGATCGTAAACTCCTATTCTTTTCAGAAATAAAAGAATGCTAGAGTATCAACTGGAAATGTTTCAAATGAGGAAACAAGCTGAGAATGATAAGGAGCTCAGACAAGGTCACAGCGAGAGGTGGAACAAGGCCTCCTAACTGATCTAAGGAACTACTGTGTCTTTTCTAAAAAAAGTAGTTCATATTTCAGTGACCTGTGCCATATGGCTGCTTTCACCCTCCACATTTTTGGAAAGGACCCTTTTTTTTCTTTTTTAATCTGTAGGCTGTCCAAGTCTTTGGTGCTGTGATGGAAAGGGTCCTGAATGCCAAACACCATTTCTCATCGATAATTTGCTCAGGTAGTGTCTCAAAATAGATTTTCGTCGCCAGAACAGGAGAGCAGTCCATTAAAGAGTGTTCCGGCTTCTGAAAATACCATCATGGGCTTTCACAAGAGCCAAGCTCCATGAAACAGATCAAAGAGCATTATATTGCCTTCTGGTTATGGGTCACTCTATCTCTGTGAATCTAATCATAAAAGCATAGAAATTCAGAGCTGGAAGGGACTTCAGAGATCATCTTGTCAACTCCTTCAGTTTAAAGGTGAAGAAAGCAAGACCCAGAGAATACTACAGACTTGCCCCAGGCTATAGAACTAGTTACAGGGACCTGGCCTGTCCTTTCCCCCTTATGTCACATTGCCCTGTAATAAAAGGCCTATGACACCTGATACATCTGGTGGTTTTTCCACCCCAGGATTGTGCCAACAATACTCTCACCCTTTAGCTTTTTTTGAAATTCCCAAGAATTCAGAAGACACTCTCGATTTCTTTAGAGTGATATAGATTGTGACAAAGCCCCACACTGACCTCTTCCCCAGCAGGCGAGCACACATCCCTGGACACAACACAGGAAACGAAGAAGGCAAAGGAGAAGAAGAAAACCACCCCATTATGGTCTCAAAACAAGCTGGGTTCAAGATCTGATACTCGCTGCTCATGTTAGACCCTTTGATGCGTATGATGCTTAAGACAGCGTCGTTACTAAAGCAAAATCAAACATGCCCAATTCTACTTTAAGGACTATATGCTTCCCCACAGAACTGATTAGGGGAGAACCCTACCCATCCTATCTCCCTCTTCACTGAATGTGCATAATATATTTCCAACACGTCTGTTGCCCACAACTTCCAAGCGCAAGAACTTTATAAAATAGTATTTTTTAAATTATAAAAATAATACATTATCATTACAAAAAAATTGGAAAATGCAGAAAATCATCAAAAAGAAAACAAAACAGATTTATACATCCACAATCTGTAGGTAAATACTGTTAACTTTTTAAAATATATCTCACCATTATCTCCTTTATATGTATATGCATGCATATACATATTGTCATGACATTACATATTGTCTCATCATTACATATTGTCGTCTGGCCTGCTTTTGCTTTCTTTTCACATTATAGTTTACCAGGAACATTTTTTTTCCAAGAAGTTTACCAAACTTTAGTGAGCATCAGAATCAGTGGGAAGCCTTGTTAAGAGAGTGCTGAGGGGTGCCTGGGTGACTCAGCCGGTTAAGCATCCGACTTCGGCTCAGGTCACGATCTTGCAGTTCATGGGTTCAAGGCCCACGTCGGGCTCTGTGCTTACAGCTTGGAGCCTGGAGCCTGCTTTGGATTCTGTGTCCCCCTCTCTCTCTGCTCCTCCCCCACTTGCACTCGGTCTCTTAAAAATAAATAAACGTTAAAAATAATAATAAAAAAAAAGGAGTGCTGAGCCCCACTTCCAGTTTCTGATGTCTTACCTCTGGGGCAGGGATCCATAATTTGCATTTCCAGAGGATAGTTTCCAGAGGATAATCGATTTTGCGGGACTGGGGAACACACTTCAAGAACCTGATTGTACTACAACATAAATTGTTAAAAAACGGGTATTTTTCACCTATTAAGTGGATAAGGTATGTAACAGGCATTTAGATTTTTTCTGTTTTTCACTGTTACAAATAAAACGTAATAAATATTTGCATTTTGCATATCTCTGCTGCTTTTTTCTCCCAGAAACATCTTTATTGAGGTGTAATTTACACATAAGATTCACCTAGTTTAAGTATACAATTATTTGTTTCTTTAGGATAAATTCTAAAAAGAAGAATCGCTGGGTCAAAAGTTATGAACATTTTTAAGGCTTTTGATATATATTGACAAACTGTCCTCTGAGAGTGTACATAATTACAGTCTCACAGCAGAATATGAGAGTCTTATTTTCTGATTTCCTGGGGGCAACTTGGAGTATTACAATTTTAAAAACAGGTTTGCCTATTTGAAAGGAGAAAAACAGTATTGTATTGCCGTTTTTTTTTTTATCTTTCTTTGACACCAATTGAGGTCGAACATTTTCCTCCATATATTTATTTGGCATTAGTATTTATGACTTAGTAAATTGCTCTGCCTGAGGCAGGATATTTGCACAAGTATCATGCATTGCACAAGACCATGAGAACACCAGTCACCTTAAAGATTGACTAATGGACACAGGAAATATCCTTTGTAAATGTAATATCCTTACAGTTCTCACTAAGCATCAGCATTTCCCTGTCTCTGTCTCTGTCTCTGTCTCTGTCTCTGTCTCTGTCTCTCTCTCTCACACACACACACACACACACCAAATTGTGAAGGACCTTCAGGCTATGGGGAAACTCTCACTAAGGCTGCAAAAACACACTAGCTTAAAAACCCCCAACTGAATCGAATGAGTCAGTTTTATTGCAGTCAACTGAATTTAGTTAAAGGGTAAATGTTATAATGTTTATATAGTTAATTTTAAAAGAAACTGGTTATTTTACTTAATAGGTTTTTTGTATTGTTTTCAACTCTGCTCTGGGGGAACATAGACTCGGGCTGGTAGATGGCTCCCTTGCCCAAGTAGAAGCTGAAAAAAGAGGGCCCGAGGAGAGAGCTGTGAGTCCCGATCCCTGGAAACTTCCCCAACTTGCCACCACAGAAACCTTAAGGTTGAATACCAATAGCTAAAGCTTAGGTGGAGAATTTTGCATTCTTGGGCCCTCTGGCACCCACTGGGGAAAAATGTCATATATATTTTCACAGGTGAAGGCAAGTTGGTGCCCAAGGCACCCAATACAAAGGCACTGTGTTCTAGCTTTCAGCCTGGGAAGAGGTGAACTGTCCAGAGTTGTGTGTGTGTGTGTGTGTGTGTGTGTGTGTGTGTGTTTAATGTTTTATTTATTTTTGAGAGAGAGAGAGAGAAAGAGAAAGCACAGGAGGGACAGAGAGGGAGAGGGAGACACAGAATCCGAAGACAGGCTCCAGGCTCTGAGCTGTCAGCACAGAGCCCGACGCGGGGCTCGAACCCACGAACCGCGAGATCATGACCTGACCCTAAGTCGGACGCTTAACCTCAGCCACCCAGGCGCCCCTGTCCAGAGTTTTTGAGAAGAGTTTCCTTTTCCTAAAATTCTTCTGAATAAATACAAAGTGACTCTTCCATTAGACCAGTATGAAATTACCATATCTTGCTCTGCCTGGTCTGCCCTACTGACTGCTTACCCCCTAAACAGCTATGCTTTATGAAGACTTTCTTAGTCCTCTTCACTTCTCCTTTTAGGCACCCTTTCTGAGGGATAATATTCTCTGCCCCCATGACTCCCACACCCACCCTGATGCTCATGGCACCAAATACCATGTTTCCATTCTCAGCCTTGCTCCTTGGCCATCTTGCTAAATAAATGCCTCCTGGGAATTTACCTTCACTGGAAAGACTGACAGACAACACAAACCTAACATGTTTAAAACTGAAACCCTTTCACTCTTTCCACCTCTAACTTCTCTTTATATTCCTCATTTCAGCTAATGGCATCAGTATTTATGTTAGTTATGTTATGTGGCTAATTTACATTTACTTGGTCCCTGACTTGCACTGAGTCTACCTCAGGCATGTGTCTGGTTGGGGCCCTCCCTTTCCTTCCACCTAATCCTGTGCTTCTGTTCAGACCTTCCTAACCTCTGGCCCTCACGACTTCCACCCTTCTAGCTGGCCTTCCTCATGGCAGATTTCCTTCACTCTAATCCACTCTGTGCTTCAACATGGCCTCCAGAGTTGTCTTCCCCTGAAAGAAATCTGATCATGTCACTTCCCTGCTGAAGGATGGCTGCCCAGAGGACTAAATCTAAATGCTCTGGCCTGTACCTAACTCTTCACTCCCAGGCTCTTCCTCCCCCACCCCTACCCTCACCCCCACCCCTACCCCGTCCCTCCCTGGCACACTCTGCCTTCCTCACATTGAGTCCCTGTTCCCAGAACAAGCTATTTTTAACCTTTTACCCCTATGTATACATTTCCCTCTCCATATCTGTTACGAAATTTCTTCCTATCGTTCAATACAAGTGAGCTGAAACGAATTAACTCATTCATTAATTCACTCACTCATTCAGCATAATTACTTTTAGCATCTAATATTTGTAAAATATTGTGCTAAAGGAAGCCAGCCAGACAGGATCCCTATTCTCACGGAGCTATAAATTTTTGGTGAAGCCTTTCTTGACATCTTTGGCAGTTAATAATTTCCTTCTTAGCATCATAGCATTCTGTTCGCACCACTATCATGGAAGTTAATAAACCATCATGTAATTAGCTCTCCATACATCTGAAGTCTGAATTTCTGACTAACTCTGAGCTTCTGGGGCTGGGGGTACAAGGGTCGCATCAGTGACTGAGTCTTACTCATTCCTACATTTAAGGAGGCTATTTAACACGGTGGAAAAGCTCATGGGTTTTGGAGCTGACTACCTGGGTTCAGGTTCTGTCTCTACCATTTACAAGCACTGTAACCCTGGCAAGTTTTCTTAACCTCTCTCTGTGCTTTGGTTTGTTCCTCCACTGAATGAACATAATGGTAGTGTCTTATAAAGTTGTTCAGATTAAAGGAGTTGATATATGAAAGCAATTAGTATAGAATATGGTAGGTACTACCTTTTATTTAATTCCATCATGATACCCTAGTAATAGAAAGCTCTCAGTACAAGCTGACCGAATGAGTGGATGGATATTGAAATATAATAAGACCTCTAGCCAGCTATCTGCCACTCTTTCTCTCCCTTTCTCTCTCTCTCTCTCTCTCTCTATATATATATATATATATATATATATATATATATATATATATATACATTCCAAGACCAATCATCTCATTCACAGGACTGAGAATGGTCAGATGAACAGATAGCCTAGGGCAGTGATTCTGAAGCTTTAGTGTGCTTTAAAATTTCCTAAGGAACCTATTCATAATTCATATTCCTGCCTTGTTTCTGATTTAGTGATTTTGGAGATTTCAGAACGTGCATTTCTAAGAAGCACTGTGTGGATAGATGGTCCTTGGACCAAACTTTGAGAAATATTTGCCCTGGAAAGGTATCTTGGATCCCTTTTCCCGTTGAGGGTACCGGAACTACACATTGTCCCATGAGCAAAGGGACTGGAGAGGTCTTGTTGGTCGGGGTGACACAGTGCCATGCGACTCGCACAGTGTCCTGCTGTGGGAGATAATCTTGCTAGGGAATGGGCTACATAAAACACATGGTGTGGAGATCATCCACGTGGACATCTGCATCCTAAGGCGATACTGACTGGTGGGGTGATTTGAAAAGAATTTCAGTCCCATTTGGGTTATTTCCCAAGTACTGGCAACAAAGCAATGTTATTTATGGTCCCGAGGTGTTGCCATTTAGGGTTGAGCTTTACCATTGGTTTCAGGTTGGATTAATTTATTATTATTAATCTGCCATAAATTACCCCTGTGACATCTGGCAGGTCACTTTGCCTTTCCAGGCCTCTTCTTTATGTAATAAGTGGGTAGGGTTCAAGTTTCTCTAGACTCATTTAATTCTATTGTTCACTGTTGGGAATTGCAAACCACTCACTGAAGGCCTGAGGAATTAATGCCTCTCTTTAGAGAGAACAGTTTACTCTGTGTTAACCTCAGGGTCCGTTCCCAAGTGTCAATCAACAGTAACACACCTGCACTTTTAAAGGTGAGGAGAGAGTGCCAGCTCTGTGGTACAGCCTGAGCCAGCACTCAGCTGTAATGAGAACAAAAGAGCACATGAGAAACCAAAAGCCGTTCTCTTCTCTCCTGCCCTGCCTGCAGCAAACCTGCTCCATCTAGGACTTTCTCCAGAGGCTCCACTTTCCCACCCACAGGCCCTGGGGATGGGCAACCCAGGAAGCAGGTGTTTGAGCTACTCCTTCCTAAAAGGTCTTGCTGAGGCCACCTGTAGGAAGTCATCTGGTCACACCCTTGAGAGCAAATCTAAATGTGCGAGTAATAGTGAGTTCATGCCTCTTTTTCTGGAAATCCAACACCCATTTTTGCTTTTTTTTTTTTTTTCTGTTATACTATTGTGACGTTGTGATGTATAATAAGAAATACACATTTGGTCTTTTATCCTGTTTCTGGTACTGAGCTCCTAAAACTCTAGGAGTTTCCTAAGGGACAGGAGCCATAAAGGTGTCTCTCGTTATGTTAATGAGATGACTTTTGTACCTACTTAAGGATAATGCTGGTTGCCAGGAGATCCAACCACGTGATTAAAGAAAGGGGGGGGGGAGAGGCAGGAAGCTGAATCATCACCAATGGCTAGCGATTTAATCAATCATGGCTATTGAACGAAGCCTTCATAAAAACCCAAAGGATGGGTGTCCAGGAAGTTCCAGGTTGGTGAACACGTGGAGATTTGGGAAGAGTGGTGTGCTTGGAGAGGGCATGGGAGCTCTGTGCACTGTCCCTACACCATGCCTTATGCATCTCCCATCTGGCTGTTCCTGAGTTATATCTTTTTATAGTAAACTGGTAATCTAGTAAGTAAAATGTGTCCATGAGTTCTGTGAGCTTCTCCAGCAAATTAATCGAATCCAAGGAGGGGGTATCTGGAACTTCCAATCTATGGCCAGACAGAAGCACAGTTGACAATGTGGGTCTGAAGTCGGGCAGAGCAGTCTTGTGGGAGTGAGCCTTTAACCTGTGGGATCTGACACTATCTCCAGGCAGTATTAGAACTGAGCTGAACTGCAGGACACCCGGCTGGGATTGAATTAATTGCTTGTTGGTGTGGGGTACCCACCGTATTGGAACTGGTGTCAGAATCATAGCTATTGATGAGGGAAGAAGGAGAAATGGGAAGTAAAGTGAAACTTTATTTTTCTCGTGTTCTGTAACACGAAGCGGCACCTCTAACCTTGACTTACTTTGCTGTATATTATACAGAGAGTGCTACACAATAAAAGTGTCTCTGGCTGTTTGTCTCAGGAAGACCCAGTTGAGGAGAATGTGATACATCTCAGCAACACACAGACCCTTTCACGTGGGTAGAGTGAAGCTCTTTAGCCCTGTGCCAAAGTTCTGCATTCCCAAGCCTCCTTGGCTAGTGTTTTCCAAGCTTTTAACAAACAAGAGGATCCTAGCCTTTCGGTATTTCTGCCTCCCCTGCCCATATCATGTGATAAAAGATTTTTCTACCCGATTGCATTAATTAAGTAATAATTAATGTTTTCCCATTTAAAAATTAATCAAAGACACAGATAATGGCTAATCAATGCTTCTCCACCAGAGCGCCAGTAATCACTGTTATCATTCCAGAGAAAAGCCCAGAAAATTGGCCTCTCAGTGAATTTATTCAGTCTTATCACACAGATGTACTTTGCTTTCTGATGCAGCTTTTTGGAAAATTGAAGCTGGTTCCAGAACCCCCACGATGCCTCCATCTCTGCGTGTTGACCTTGCTAGGGAGCTAGCAAGGTGAGCACAGCTTCCCTCTCCTCACAATGAGAGGCGAGGTGGCTGATGCCCAGATTACCAGCTGGCCAAGGACACAGGGCTGCCACCTGTGGAGAGAAACGGGGAGGGAGGAGCTTTGGTGTATAATTTCCAATTCTTCCTCTACTTTTGAGTGGGTGCAAGTTCGTGTAGTCCCCGTCCCCACTTGCCTCTCCTCTCTCACCTGTCCTTTCTTCCTCCTTCCTATTGCCCCCAAGCTAATTGATGGTGGGACCAGAGAGAAGACGAGGTAAATCTCACCGGAGGGAGGAGTGAACGCCGCTGACCGACTGTGTGTGAGTTGAGGAGCATGACACAATACTCACTGTCTGTTGTCATTATGATCTGTCAAGCGGTGATACATCACCCTATTACATATGTGTTTCTGTCTTTGCCTTAACCTGGCTGTGCTTCTCTGCCCAATTTCCCCATAGGGTTCAAGACTCTGCCCAATCAGGGTAGGGGCTCCTCTCCTGTGTCCCCGATATATTGTATTTAATTACTGGTTTATGTTTCTGACCCTCCCCTCTACTCTGCAATCCATGAAAGCATCTCTGTGCTCAGGGCCTTAGTAAACTGCTTAAACATGAAACATGTTTGGTGTTTAAGAAATGTTTGGTTTTTTAAATGAACCTATCATAATATGTGTAAATAAAGGACAGTCTCTTCTGGTTGTCAGAATAGGCATGGGATTAATAAAATGGGTACTGTTCAAAGTCAAATTCCAGCGAGAGACCAAACAGTGCCCTAAAGTCCAGAGTCAAATCAGGGCTGAAGACAGGGGGATGGTAGAAATCAAATAATGAATGGCAGATGTCAAGGGACAGGGGTTTGTGGAAAGGTGATCAGGAAAGAAGGAAGGAAACTAGGAAGTTGTGCGTTCTATAGGCAGATGGGGCCTCTGTGGACGGCCTTTGCCTGCATCTTTCCCCCTCTTCAACACTGTCCCTCAGAAGAAGGAGGACTGATAGCCAAGCGAGAACTCTGACAACTTCTGCTAGACTGCTACTTCTGTAATGGCAGAGACCAGCCTTCCGTGCCTGTGGTATCATAACAATGACTTCCCACAGTGTCTTGCACAGAGAGATGCTTGGGCAGTGAGCACTGATTTGACTAAAATTCAAAACACCATATATTCGAATAAACAGGGCTGGAATCTTTGTCCTTTTTGTACACTGATGTGTCCCTGAAATCTAGGCTTGTGCTTGTCCCATAATTGGTATTCAAGAAATATCTGTTGGGGGCACCTGGGTGGCTCAGTCAGTTAAGCATCCGACTTTGCCTCGGGTCACAATCTCACGGTTCATGAATTTGAGCCCCTCGTCAGGCTCTGTGCTGACATCTCAGAGCCTGGAGCCTGCTTCAGATTCTGTGTCTCCTTCTCTCTGCCCCTCCCCTGCTTGTGCTCTGTCTCTCTCTCTTTCTCTCTCTCTCACAAAAATAAGTAAACATTAAAAATAAATAAATAAAATATGTGTTGAATGAATAAATGGCTTTTTAAAACCGCATAGCCAGCCGTTGTTTCTATGGCCAAAGTTGAGTAGTGTTTTCAGTTAATCCCCATCAAGGTAGCTCATGGCTCATCAGCAAAGCATAAGTAGATAATAAACCTTAATCGAGGTGCGTTCATCACCTGACAGTGTATGCCAGTGGCTCGAATGAAGGCGTTCAGAGTCTTTTACTTTAGTGCCTTCTTTGCTCATTTCTGAAACAAGATAAGCCAGGTCCTTTTTCAAGATGTACCTAAAGTTATAGGAGCAAGGAGACAGCTTTTTTCCTCAAACTGGTCTCTGCTCATGTCTTCTTATCTTAGAAGGGGAGCTCTGTTCCTGTTAGACAATGATGACTACATTTCAAAATTTAGGGCAAAACTCTCCCTATAAGCCATGCATTTTTATCCTCAAATGTTACCCTTTAAAACAATGACATGAGAACACAATACTGGTAGTGGAATAAATTCACATGAAGCAGTGTACATGTTAAAAGCCTTTACAGTCCCAGAAAATGTGGGTTTACATTTCACTTGTCCTGCTACAGCGCCCTATGAATTTACTCAGCTGGCTTTAATAATAATATTATTTTTTTAAAAAGTGGTGGGAATCTATTTCTGTGTATACATTATGGAATGAGAGGCTCTTACAACAGGAATTTAACACCAGCAATCGCACATGTGTACAGATGGAAAAACATGAGTAATTCCCTTTCATATGGTTTCCAGCCTTCTCAATACATAGAACACTACACGCTCAATGGGAGGAGCCCAAGTACGAACGGTGGGTGTCTTTCGAAATGGGCATCGTTTTTGCCAATTGCCATGGATGAGAAGATTCTATTTCCTTCCTAACATCCTTCTCCTCCTTTCACCCCAGCACATTTTGGCATTTCCAAGCCGGGATCCTCGCCTGTGCAAACATGCCACACCTCCTCCCCTTTGCCGACAGGCTTTGGAATCCAGGAGGCTGTTGGGATGATGGTCCCCGAGCACTTGGGCACAGATGGCAGCTTTCAGCCACAAACCATCTTGGAGGAAATGTTTCACCACCAAAGGAAGAGACTCAAATGTAGAGAATAACTTTTATGTTTGTACTGCGACAGCCAGGAAGCAAGAGAGGAGAAAAAAGGCATTCAAAGGAAAATGGTCTTGATATAAGAAACTGGAGGGAGGAGCTGGTTTCCAGTGGGACATAGTTGAATGTTTAACAGGCTGAATTGGAGGAGACTGGGAAGCCCTGGAGATAAAGGACTGGAGCTCGGGGCACAAACCATGTCTGGCACACAGGCGCTGAGGTGTTGACCGTCATCTGCACAGAGAAGGCAGCCCTGGGGAGGGAAAAGGGCAGGAGGCAAAGCTTAAAACTTAAAACTGAGACAGTGCTTAATGGGCCACCTTTTGCTAAGAGGTGATATGAGCACAAGTGTTCAGTGAAGATGGCAGAAAGACTCATGAGAGGAAGTCGAGGTGGCCGAGCTCCTTGTACCTCCTGAAAGCCACGGAGAGAAAGATTTTCAGGAAGCAAGACAGTAAGTCATCAGCAATGCCGCGGGCTGCAGGGATATCCAGAAGGTAAGAACGGAGGCTTCTTTGCCTTCTCTCCTCTCCTCCAAAAACCATAAGCTCCTGGCTTTCTCCAGTTCCTGCCTCACTCCAATACCATTCTACTTAGAATCACCTCTCCTGAAAGAGGCAGAAGACATATATTGTTGCTTTTGCTCTTTTATTTTTAGAAATGTGGGTATTTTATCACCTGCCTCTCTTAAGGACAAGGGAGCAGCAGACAACATTTGCGGAGCAAATGTTGCGGAGCAAACATTTCCCACATGCTCAGCGCTAAGTGGCCTAAAATGGTAATGAACACATCTAAACAGCAATGACTCAGGGAAAGGTAGTGATGAAACTGTCAAGGCAGGAGCTTCACAGGCTCGGCCTCCATTCCAAGTCCTCGCACACAGCACCGTGGGCTGATCTCTCTCTTCCCTCGACGCAGAGAATGAAAACCCTGCCTGGCTCCCCGAGTTGCTGGGAGGTCACGTAGGATCCAACAGGCTGCATGAATGGAAGGCACTAGCAGGGGGGTGTCTGCTTTTTTGTCCCAAAAGTTTGAACCAATTGCACACCCTAGATGAAGACTTCCCTGGGATGTGTCAGTTTACGGTCACTTCCCTTCTCTGAAATTCTACAGTCAACACTGAGATATCAATTATTTCTCTTTATTACTTAAGCCCTATGAGTCTGATCTTCTGAGTGAAAACTAATCTCCTTGGAAAGAGGGTCTGTGTCATATACTTGTGGGAGACTCACAAAGCCTAAAATACATTCAACGGATAGCCAGAATTAAATGCTTCTAGTGGCACCCGTGGTAATTCAAGTCTGTTGCTACTATTTCTCTCTGACAAGGGATTTGTTTTCAAGAACACCTTCTTGATTTGGCCTTTGGCTAGAGTAATATTCTCGGAGCCCACAAACCCTAAGGCATTGTTTTATAATTGCCGTTCAGCATTTCTGAGCACTTTGGAAAACGTGGGGCAAAGCAGCTCTTGCCTAGTGCGCTACACAAGCAACATCGAACAAAGCGACGAGGGAAAAACTAGAGGGAAAGATGGCCCAAACTCCTGGGGTTGGCAACTTCTTAATCCAAGCCTTCTAATAATTACCACAGAGGAATATTTATTTTAGGAGTCTTGCATGCACCTTCATTTCTTCCTCTACCGCTTGTTTTGTGACCCAGAAAATTTTACCATCCTTGCAAGAATAAAGGAGTGTCAGGTTTTTCTTGCAGTAGAGATGCTATTCCTCATCAGGGAAAATGGAAACCAAATTAAACTTTGTTCTGCAATTTAAAAACATATCTCAAATGCAAGCCAACAAAAATTTCCCTGGCTGTAGTTGAATTCTTCTTCTTTTTTTTTTTTAAATAGTGTGCAAAGCAAACTGCTATAGTAGCCCTTGGCTGGAAAAAAAAAAAAAAAAGAAACATGAGGGGATCCACGGGACCTTGTCATAAACTCCAGGGAATCAGGAGAAGCTTTACTATTATCTTCCTCCACCTGAGCAATACGGATCCTTAACACACTAAGGAAATGGAAAGTCAGCTTCTGGTGCTTATGTCAATGATCTCTAAAATCTCAGTTCTGTAACTCACCTACTGCAGATGCAAAATACAGGCTGCCCCTGATTCACAAACATACATTTCCATCAGAGAAAAAGGATGCCTCAATTTGCATAATGAATTACTGCTTAGACTGTGGAATCGCAGGCATTATCTCCTTTAAGCCCATACCTACCATGTGAGGTAAGTACTATGACCTAAATTTTATAGATGAAGATGAGGTTCAGAGATGTTGAGCCACGTGCCTGAAGTCATGGAGGAAGTCAGTGTCAATGCCAGGACTTGAAGCAAGGTTAAGTTCCCTGGCAGGCCCACACTTATAACTTTGTCTCCATATCTGTGATACTAGGAACTTAATATTTGTTATAATTTGTAGGTATGGAAAGATCTTTTTAGAGTGTAACTCATTATGAAAATGAATAAACCAGCAATTATTGAAAGCTTACCATTTGGCAGATACTACAGGTCTGTAGGCGACTTACAGACATTACTACATTTCATCCTAACAGAGATTCTGGGAAAGAATTAGCATCTTAGGGAGTAAAGCTCATCTTTTCCTGTGAATGCACTAAGGTGCCCAGGATCTATTCTGGGGCAGCGTGGATGAAATCAGTCAAGAGGAATCCCTCTAGGTGGGGTACAAAGTCTTGCCACTCAGACAGCCCTGGATTTGGTCTTATGAGGGGTCTATGAGAAGATTTGAAAAAGTGAGGTCACCTAGTTGTAACTGAGCTGGAGTAGGTGATGATTCAGGGAGTGACATCAAGGGCTCCTAATTAAGGCCATCGGGTAACGGCAAGGAAGTGGCTCTGATACTTTAGGGCTGGATGAATAATGCCACTCCCTTTAATGCACAGTTTAAGGGGCCTTGGGGAGGGTAGATGTAGTGATACTGATGGATGGCAGCACAAAACAAAAAGCTGTTTTCCTGGTTGACATGCTGCCAGGCGGGGAGAATAATGAGGAAGCACACTACATGACAAGCACTATTCTAGGCGCTAAAAAATGCAGAAGTGAAAGGGAGAAAATACCCTGGCCTTTACGGAACGTATAGTCTAATAAGGAATAAATATGACCTTTGTGACCCTATTTTAGGCCACAATGGTCTGAAGCAGCAAGAGTTACCTATGTAAAGCAGACACGGAAACGTATCAGGATAATGTCATTTTACTGAAAGTCTCTCCAGATATACTGTTGCTTTAACTCTTGATTGAACCATAAAAGTGTAGTCCCTGCCAAATTGCACGGTGTTCTCAATTACTTGAGTTCAGTTGTCACTGGCAGGAGGCCCTTTGAGGATTATGAATCATTACCTATACCATGTTATTAAATGGGAAAAATATGTTATAATAGAATGTGACTGTCAATTTTCAGGGGCATTACAGTCCCCTGGGAACTGTACTGCATCACAGGAGGACAGGGGTGACACAGGAAGAGAGGGAATAATGCAGGTGATATGTGAGTTCATTTCTCTTCACAACGTACTTGGTAATGAGACGGTTTTTATCCAAAATAACATTAGGAGCATTTGCAGACAACTATCCAAATGACAGGCCACTGCCAAAATTACAAGGTATGTCAATGTTTAAAACAAAAAATCTGACAGTGCGGGGGAAGGTTTTTTACTTGGGGCTCAGCCTTCCGAGGCCATAAAACACACCTAGAAACGCACCTTCTTTCGGGCGGAAGCTGCAAGGACACTGAGTGTTCTTCTCTTGTTTTCAAATACCATTGTATCTGATCTAAACATTTATCCTGAAATTAGCAGCAACTTCAAGCCTAAGTTTAATCAAAAGAATATCCATAAAAAATAGAAAAAAAAGAATGGGAGAGAAACGAACATCTTAGGAGAGAGAGCTTGGGAATAATTTACTTTTTCAGGTTGGAATCCACAGACAGTGGTATTTTTGCGGGAATTTTTGAGGGAAGTAGGAAAGGTTGAATATCCTGAGAGCTTCTTTGGGTGGGCGTGTGTGTATGTGTTTAAATAAGAGCCTTCATCTGGGATACAATTTAAATCCTGATGAGATCTACAATTTTATATTCTCTAACTTAAAAAAAAAAATAAATTGACCTATTAAAATAACATCCCTTTATGAGAATTTTCCTTCTTTTTTTTTTTTTTTTTTTTTTCCTGACATGGCCAGGCTGAGACATCAACACTTCCAAACGCTGTGGGAAAACACATTAAAAGTGATTAGAAAAACAGTAAAAGACATCTGTGGGTCTGTGAACTCTCTCAGACAGCTTATAGGGAAGGATTAAAGATGTGGGCCTCCATTCTGTGATAAACTGAGGTTGGCCGCCATGATGCGGATTTGGGTTACATGCGACTGCCTTGTTTTTAATGTCCATGGAGAGAGAGCAGACGTACAGCGTCTGACTGAGTGAGGGGCCACCTCTCTGAAATCACCCCTGACTTTGATCAGGAGGCAGAGCCAGGGGTGGGACAAATATATTTGATCTGAAGAGCTAAATTCTCCCCCAGCCAGCTTTTAGGGATGACCTTACTATGCTCTTTCACCAGCCACGGGGAAATATCACTTAATCCCTGGCACAGATCAGGAAATGGCTGTGGGAGTGCTTCCCTGAGAGGTGAAAAATGGAGCTGGGCAACCAATCTCCTAAAACGACCAACACCACAAGGAATCAGGGGACGTCACAAAAGGCAGCTTTAATCAAGCTTGATTGTGGTAAACATAAAAACATACGCAGCTGCAGCACAATATCTTATTAATCATCACCCGTGTTCCAAGAGGTAGGTGTTAATTGTCTCTTGTGCTTCTCTGGATATGTCTGGTACCCGGTTTTGCTGGTAACTTGAACGCGGATTAGATGTGAGGAAGAACAAAAGAATCAGGAGGATTTCCAGGCAACACAATCTCTTATAAAAATGACATGGCCATTGTGGGAAGAAGATAATGCTCTGCAGAATTCTAATTTTGACCCTCTTCTGAAAAAAGAATCCAATTTTAATAATCGTCGCCCGATGAAATGGTCATCCTTATAGTGCTGCAGGCTGTACACATGCCTGAATGTGATTAGACGGCGTCCTGAGAAAGGGTTCATTCTGCTTTTGTCCCTGAGTGCTTAAGTCTGGGTGACTGTCTGCCAAGTCTGTATTATTCTGCCTGACATCATATTTCTTCCCAGCAACGTAGCGTTGTGTGTTGTGACAATGACCTTACCATCTAAACACCTTTCAAATGAAAAGCCTGGTTCACCTGGGCTTATTATAACTAGATACACCAACAATTATCCTTCAGTCTAAGGGGGAGAAATTGTTCAGATGTCCAAAAGGAAGGATATGAACAGATGTTACAAAAGCCAGAGAATGGAGAAAATACCCAGCATCAAATGACAATATCAAAGAGAGAAACTGGACTTCAGGGCCCCTGGCCATCCCTCTTTTGCTCTTTACCCTCTAATCTCCTTATTTCTTTAACCCCTTTACCCAAACTCTTCATAACCTCAAGATGTCTGCTTATTTCCACCTAATCCTACATTAAGGAAAGGATGGAACATTGGTAATGGAATCAGATGGCCAGGACTCAAACGCAGACTCCCTCGCTAACCAGCTTGTGACTCTGGACATGTCACATTCTTGCTCCAGGTCTCGAGAGATTGGATGATATTTCAGGCTATTGTGGCTGCAAAACAAAAGTAGGATTAAAAAAGCCAGTGACCATGACCCCTACCCCAGGCCACCATGGCGTACTGTGGCTTAGGGGGAATCCTGAAGAGGTATCAGGATCCAAGATGCTGCTCTTCTCTCCACCTCTCTCTCTCTCTTCCATGCCACTTGCTCTCTCTTAGGACATGTTTGCTTCTCTCGACATGTCTTCCCCACTCTCCTCTCACTGCCAACTTGCTGTTTTCTCAGAGGATGGCCACTTTAAGTCAGGTAACCATCCATGGTTCAGTCAGGGGGCACCCTGGCCGAGTAAGAGCCTGGTATTGTTTTCCAGAATGAGGGGCTTCAGACGGGACCATCAGTCAGAACACGAGAGTAGGGAGAGGCAGTTGCTGGGTGACCACTGAGACTACATAACCTCCAAAGTCCAGTCTAAAACCGAGAATCTATGACGGTGAGGAATGAGGTTTTGGATCTCCTTTTGGAATAATAGCTAACGAGGGAAGGGTCGAGGAGGCAGAAGTGCCTTAGAAGGTACTGGGTGAGGACCTGGAATGGGATGTAGGGATAGCAAAGAAGGAAAAGGAAGGGCTGCTACAGGTATGTTAAATACTGTATTTTTCAAAAGGACTGCAACAATACCTCCATTTCATGTGCTCATCTGACAATGTGTTTTGACACTCCTCCCCCTGAGAGGTGGGGTCTATGCTCCCTCCTCTTGCATCAGGGCCGAAGCGTGTGACTGCTCTCTGGCCAACAAGTAGAGTGGAATTGTTGCTATGTGACTTCCAAGGCTGGGTTAGAAAGAGGACACGGCTTCCACTTGGCTCTCTCTTTTGGGGTTCTCATACTTGGAACCCAGCCACCATGTTGTGAGGAAGCCAAGGTCACGGGGAAAGGCCACATGTAGTGCTCTGGCTTACAGCTCCAACCAGCCAGCATCCACCAGCAAACATGTGAGCAAGGGAGCTCTCAGGTGACTCTAGCCCCCTAGCCTGCGGGCCATTGCAGTGGAAGCCAAACGGGGCCAACCCCTGACTGAGCCCAGCCCAAACGATAGGCTCCAGGGTAAAATAAAGGTTGTCATTGTTTTAGGCCACCAAGTTTTGGGGCAATTTATTATACAGTTACAGCAAATAGTGCTTGTACTGTGGATGCTAAAGTTTTGCCTAACAAGAAGACAGATGCACCCCCAGAAAAATGACAAGTGTAATGGTTGAGCTGAGGTCCTGATAAGGCAGAAACTGCTTAGCTACCACCTTGTCTTATCCCAGTCAATGCTCCTTCTAGTAGGGGGCATGGGCCAGCCTCCAGATCAAGATGGTGTTTACATAGTCTTACAAAATCACAAAAACCTAAAAATTCTACTTTTCTGTTGGACCTATACAAACATCAGCTAGTATATTTTGTAGAACTATTATAATAACTAAAAAGCCTGACATTACGAAAACCTTTCTTTACTTTTTTCTCTCTTTGCCCAGCCACGCACCACTCCCACCTCCATCAAGACTTTACAATATATTATCTGAGAATAAGTCTAAGATGAAAAAAAAAAAAAAAGTAGCGTTTGGCCAAGTGTCAAATCAGCCTTGACATCATAAAGAACTCTCATTAAAGCCTAAATAAAACTTCCTACAGTGGCCTCATGCACTTGGCAATGCATGCTGATGGCCATCAGTGACCATTAAGTCCCCAACTGAAAAGAAACAGTAAAACTATTTGGAAATGGATACTTCTGTGAAATGTATGCTCACTAATTCTTTTCTGCATTTGTCCTTGGCTATCTTTCTTCATAGGATAGCATAAGCAACCACTACCTAACCCAGCAAAAATCTCCCCTTCTATTATACATTTCTGAGACTCAGGCTTAAGGCTCATCCATGCTGCCTGACGTGGTTAGAATGGCAGTGTAACTAGATTTTTATATGTGTGACTCTCTGTGTACCTCAGTTTCCACTTCTACAAAATAGAGCCTAAGATCTATCCTACCTGCCTCCCAGGCTTTGGTTTGTCTATTTTATTAAATAGCTAGAAATGCACTCTAGAAAGTGTGATGTTCCATAATCATCAAAGTAACGCGTCTGAGGATAAAATCAACCAGCCACATGAAATGTTAGGTATTCCAGTACAGAGCTTCAGACATTCAACAAATATCTGTTGGGGGCCTACAGTTTTCAAGCAGACTGCCAGGTACTTACCTCCATAGAAGTAAGTTTCATCCCTCCCCAGCGTTCCTTTCCCACTAACTGACCTTCCATCCAACAAGCATGATACCCTCTTCGCAGGGTTAAACCACAAAAGCAAGGCATTGTTACTAGAAGCTACGAGAATTCAACTAACATTTGCAAAGCACAGACTATGGCTGTGCTACTAGAAGCTACTAGAAGCTACTAGAATTCAACTAACATTTGCAAAGCACAGACTATGGCTGGTGGTTTCACTTACAATATCCCACTGAATCCTCACCGTAACTCCATATGCACATGTCAATATTACTATTTTACAGATGAGAAAACTGAAGGTACGAGCTGTCAGGGAGCTTGCCCAAAGCCACATGACCAGTAGGAGGTCAGACTTGGGACTCAACCCCAGGCCTTACTCTAAGCAAACTGTTGCTTCACATTTCAATGTGCTTTTATTCCAGGATGTTTTCTCCTGCTAGAGAAGGAATGGGGTGAGGGATCTCCTTACCTTCTACTAGATTTTTTTTTCAGTATCCTAGCTAATTATGGTACAGCAATAGACAACTTTTTGGAAGCTCTTTCTTGAACATCCTTCCTAAAGCTTTTGTATTTAAGATATCTGCTTATATTTTCCAAGATCATGAACTTTGCATTTCTTTTATCACTAGGACTTGATTTTTCAGAGCAATTTTAGGTTTACAGTGAAATTGCACAGAAGACACTGAGTTTGACATACCCCTCCCCCAATTTTGCATTTTTTACATCACTATTTCCCTCTAGTTCTACAACCTAGTAAGCATGCTTTTCATGAACTCCTGTTGTAACTTTCACTGTCATTTTATCTAATAGAAAGTACCATACCCCATATATGTGCTAGAACTAGGTGCGAGACTCAGAAATAAAACTGTAAGTTTGCTTTTTGGACTGACTATGGAAATGCTACCTGGAATATGTGGAGATCAAAAGTCTGCATTTGGGGGCACCTGGGTGACTCAGTCGCCAAGCGTCCGGATTCAGGTCAGGTCACGATCTCATGGTTTGTGAGTTCGAACCCCGCATCAGGCTCTCTGCTGTCAGCGCAGAGCCTGCTTCCGCTCCTCTGACAAGCCCCCTCTCTGCCCCTCCCCCAATCACGCTCTCTCTCTTCCCAAAATAAATAAACATTTGCAACAATAAGTTTGCATTTGTAGTCTGCTAAGCAGGGACAGGCCTCGGAGGGTGGTGCTCCCAGGGTAGCACCACATCTCTTGTCAATGGGTCAGGGCGAGCAACACCGCAGAAGCGATGTTAGAAAACAAATCCATGAACAATGGTAAAAGAGAGGATTTCAACACTTTCTAAGTCAGCGTCTACATTAAACCTAGAATTTCAAATGGAGTATCTGGGACTCTGAACGCAGTCATTACTTTTATATTTGTCCAACATTTCTAGGATTTTTAAACATTAAAAGTTTTTTTTACAAAGTGTTTCCAGGATTTGCACTTTGGCACTGAGTCATTCGGGGAGGGTGTGTGATTTATTTTTTTCCCTCAGTGGAACTGCCTGGGGAAGATGGAGACATGGAGTCCCTCCCTCATGTTCTTTGTGTTTTATCGGTCCAGTTGGCACCCCAAAACTCATTACATAGAGACTTTGAATACGTTGATGTCAAGAAATCTAGTAGGTGTAGCCAGGAGAAATGGTCTGCAGAGGCCAAGCCGCTCTCAGCGGAGGTACTCCTCACGGTAGGGACAAAGTTCAAGTAAAGTCTGTGATGCTCTATCTAGCCTCAGGGGTTTCTGTTACTAGTGGTTTGGGAAATAATGGGACCTGGGGAGGAACTAGCCTTCTAAAGAAAGAGCAGCAAAGTGTTGAAACCAAGGAGCTTTCTCTCGGTTGAGCAGTTGTGGGCTGACCAGGTGTCGTCTCATGGCAGGTTTTGCTCTCCGTAGCCTGTTTCCAATATGTTTTCACAGGTGCCAGTGGAGGAGGATGGTGCCTTTGGGGGAGGCTTGACCGGGTCTGTGGGGGCGGAGCTCTGGGTCTTCCACAGAAAAACTGCTGTCAAGGAAATGACCTGTGGCTGGAGGAATAGTCACACCAATCCCCCAGTCACTGCTGTCGGTTTGGGGTCGAGATCAAAGTGTGGGCCTGGGCCGTAGACTTGCAGTATTGGCATGGCCTGGGAACTCGCTGGAAAGGCAGAACCCCAGGCTCCACCCCAGACCTACTGGGTCAGAAGCTGCATGTTAACAAGGCCCAGGACTTACATACACACTACTGTTGGAGAAGCCCGGATGTAGAACTCCCAAATTTCAGCCTTCTGATAGATGGCAGAGTTTACTTTCTCACTTTAATAAGCTGCATCAGGTACCTGCACACCAGAGGAAATTATCCGGCAATATAGCATAATTAGCTTTTGCTCCTAAATGAATTATATATTAGCTTTTACAAATTGCCTATCAAATCACGGGAGAAACAGAGTACTTTTTGGAGTCCCCAGAGAGAATAGATGTACAAAGCTGTATTATAAAAGTGGTATGGGTATGGCAGAAGGGGCTGATTGAACAATTACTCTCTAAATGCTTGCTACCATGTTGAGTATCTCGCATGCATGATCTCATTTCACAACAACGCTGCTCTCTGGGAACCATTGCTATCCTCACTTTACACATGAGAAACGGACGGACGCACCGAGCTTGAATCCCTCGCCCAAGGTTATACAGGTGGTGAATGTCAGCCTGGCAATTTGAACCCGATAGTTTCTGGCTTCAGACCCCTATCCCTTAACAACTACAGTTCACCGTTCCGCACGGGGAGACAGTCTTTTCGCAAAGGTGACTACAAGCACAAAATAACACAAGCACAGCATGATTTGATAAATGCCCCTAGATTTTAAGAACCAGGTTTCACCGATTTTAAAATCATAGCTCAAACAAATAAAACAAACACACAAGAATAGCACCTAGAGGCCTCCCTGCCATTGAGTTAGTCTATTCCTCTGACTTTCCTGACGCCGCCTTATGTTCCTTTAACCTTACTCCAAACTGCTGGTGTAACCAGTGACCCTCTGAGGGGCCTTTTCTCACCTCCGTGAATCGAGCTGCTCTTGGGCATCATCTGACTGCCTTCTCCACACCTTCTTTAGATGTTCGTTGTGACAGATAAATGAGATTGCATATAAAGAGTGGTGCATAGTAAGTGGTTACTAAAAGCCACTTTTATTTTAGCTATTATTGTTCAAATATAGATTCTGGATTCCTGGTTTCCTCAGAACTCCAAGTCAACCCATTACCTAGGCCAAAAGAAACGTATTTGGAATTTCCTTGATACTCATTAAGTGTTCTAGAAGTATCTGCATTCTTTTTCATGTTCATTTATTTATTTTGAGAGAGAGAGAGAGAAAGCACAAGTGGGGAAGGGCCGGAAAGAGGGAGAGAGAATCCCAAGCAGGCCCTGCGCTGTCAGCACACAGCCCGATGCGGGGCCCCCGATCTCATACACTGTGAGATCATGACCTGAACCGAAATCAAGAGTCGGATGTTCAACTGACTGAGCCACCCAGGTGCCCCTGGAAATACCTGCATTTTTAGTGGTTGAGTATAGAATGAGGGTGTTAATTTGGCTGTCCTTAGGAAATCACAATGATGCTACCCCAGACTGCCTTGGAAGTAAAGGCTTTGAATTCCCAGTATCATTTATCCAAAGTGACTAAGAATTTGAAAATGACAGAGTCCTGCCCAGGAATGGGCCACTTATTATTGTTCTCTTCTGCTCTGAGGTTTTTCACGCTGGCCTATGGATTAAGCACTCCAGAAAAGGCGTTTGCTCCTGACTCCAGCACTGTGCATACTGATGAACTCAGCTGGCATCTGGCCTGGCGTTCATGTGGCCGAGGTATCCCTGGCCTCTGGTTAAATGAAGCTGTCCTTCTGATGTTTCTGACTTGGCAATAAAGTCTTAGTAACCAGAGTCATCACTCCGGCACCCTGCTATTTAATCTTTGCTGGAAAGTGATGAAAACAGACCTCACTCGTATGAGAACTCTTAGGTTTAGTGAAAGCAACAGGAGAAGTTGCCAAGTTTGTGCTTAGAAACAAGCCCATGTTTGAAACCTTAGTTTTCTTTTCCTTAAGCTTTCTCAAGTTGGAAGCTTAGAACACAGAGACGAGGTCTGACTGAAGCTGCCCTTGTTACCTTCCTTGTTCAGTTTTTAAAATCAGCTTTTGCGTGGACGGAAAGTAGAAAGCAAACAAGTCTCTCCCCTGCCCCCATCCTTTCCTGAATAATCTAGATATTTCGGCAATCTTTCCCTTCCCTGGGGGTGTGACTGTAGAGTAGTATTTTATTGACTCATAATTAAGAACTTCTGATGGGAAAACCAGTCAAACAGAGAAAAATGGCTTGGGGGTCCCACAAGCAAAGAAAGAGGATATACTCTTACTGTGGCAAGTACAATAAACAGGAATGAGGAGAATCCACAGAAGAAAATGTTCTTGAAAATATTAAATCCTTGACGCGAACTGTATGCCCTTTTTGAGGAAGTTATTTTTTTTTTCACCATAATGTGTACGAAACTGTGAGTGATAGTTTGAATTACTCTAAAGTTCAAGGAGTATATGAGTGAGGTCGTGTGTGGGAGGGGGATGGACGATGGAAATTCGGTGAACACGGTGTGGGCAGAGGAAAAAAGCACATGTGAAACATCACTGAAAGGAAGTGTCACAGGAAAATCTTATGAGGCAGCATTCTACAGGGCTAGTCAGAACAGCTTCAAGAATGTTGTGCGTTTGTTCATTTAAAAAGAAATCCTACAAGTAAAAGATTTTAAATGCCCAAAGAACCACTGATGAGAAACCATTACTTTTTTAGCTGAACTAACATTCCTGGAATTCAGTCACATGCTATCAGCCAAGAGAAGATTCTAGTTCAGAGCTAGGGACTGGATTTTTGTCTACATCTGGTTCCACTCATGGAAACAACCACCTCTGCACCCATTATTCTCCTGACATATCTAGTTTAATAGAAGAGGTGATTTCCCTATTAGTGCCCTGAGGTATGATCTGATGAGAGTTTGGTAATGCATATAAATGGATTTCCATTATACAATTAAAGCCAATAGGGCCCAATCTAGACTTCTTATTGAATTTTTTTAAACGAGTAGGCATTTTGTGTGGTACAGTTTTTTGCTTATTAATTTACTACCTGGTAAACCTTCATATATTATCTTCGTATTGATTGAGAAAGGTTAGTCTTAGGGGAACATAGGCTTTTGAAATTCACTTAAAATTGGGGTTTTAAATTCTCTGTTTGAAATATCTGCAATAGGCTTTAACACTGATGTGGGTAAAACTAGAAAGAAAAGTAGCCTCCTACCACTATGACTAATTTCAGGTAATTGAAAATCTATGGCCTTGAAATTGCAGCAAAACTGGCTCATTTGTGACAGCAAATCAGTTTTTCTCCTGACAGATTTACTAATTCACGTCATGTTTCATCATATCCATTCTGTAGACACACACACAAGCTATTAGAACTCCAAATCTACTCACTGTCTTGTTGGTTGTAGACATGATTGTAGGTGTCTTTGTTGAATTATCCAGGAAAATTTGAGGAAGTAAAATCTTCATTCAGAATACAAGAGTAAGTAACTTTAAAAGATGGAACTAGCATATTTATATTTTTATTCAGTTGGCTTAATCTATTATTATTATAAAATGTTAACAATGACTACAAGAATTTTTCTTGTGAAATTCAGAGGCAAAGCATACTAGGAATGTATATGACTAAGGTTGATGATGTATGCAGCCACTGGCATAAAGAAAGAAAGAAAAATCTTAATTCCTATTTTTCTTACCCTCTTTGTTTTTTCAAGGAAATGATTTCACACTGAAAATTTGTTAAGAAGAAATTTAAAAGCCACCATTGCTGAAGTTATTCTAATAGATTACTGAATTTTTACCTTTTTTTTTTTTTTTTTTTTTTTTTGAGAGAGTGCAAGTGGAGTAGGGGCAAAGAGAGAGGGACAGAAGATCTGAAGTGGGCTCTGTGCTGACAGGCTGACAGCAGAGAGCCCGGTTGCGGGACTCAAACTCACGAATCACAAGATCATGACCTGAGCCAAAGTCAGACGCTCAACTGGCTGAGCCACTCAGGGGCCCCTGAATTTTTATTGCTAATGATGCACCTAGAATCTGTGGTGCCCTTGCATATAAGATACAGATAATTCATGTGAGGGAAGGGATTAGGGCGACAAACATATGCCAGGTTCTGATCCTTCATTTTTAGGCATTACCCCATTTAGTCTGTCTCCACCCCCCCCCCCCAAAAAAAAACAATTAAGGAAGTATTATTATAGATGAACAGTCTGTTGGTGAGAAATTTTAATGAACTTGTTCAAGGTCACACCATTAGTGAGGGGAAAAGTTGGACTTTGAAATCTAGGTTTGCTTGACCACAGAATCTACTGACCACCTCTTTTAGAGGGAATTGTAATGAGTTACACATCCACATCTAGAACCAATTCATGGAAGAATGACAACCATAAGGCTCTTATGGCATCTGTAGAACTCTGACTTCGTCCCTGTCTTAACAATTTATGGTGGTAACTTGGTTACATTTTATAAAAACATACTTTAGTAAATTTATCAATGACATGGGGCTGAGAGTAATAAAAAATATTTTGAGTAACAGAATCAAGATGACAAACATCTCAACAAGGTGGAACCATGAGCTAGCCCTAAAATGATGGTACTTCATAGGGATAAATGGAAGTCTCTGAACTTGGACATAAAATATCAATTGTACCAGGATTGGAGAGAAGCAGTTTAGAAGGTGCTAATGTATAAAAAGAATTTAATTCAATTTAAGTGATCAAAGTTTTACTGAAGGCCTATTCTGAAAGAGAAAATGGGGTCCAGAGAGTTCTGGTTGACAGTAACCTCAATACCAGCCAATCATACAATGTGGCTCCCAAAACAACTAATGTTATCTGTGGTTGCACATATAGGCAACTCCTCCTCTACACCGTCCTTGTCATACTTCACTGGGAGTACAGTGTTCAGTTTTCTGGATCCCCTATTAGAAGAGGGATGGCCAAACTGATACTTGTTTAGAGGACATGCAAGGCTAGCCAAAGAGATGAACCTGAGCTACTAGTATATAAGAAAGATGAAAAGGACTGAGGATATTTAAGCAGTAGAAGTATCATAGTGGAAGCATAAGAGTTATTTTTGGCCAGCTAAAGTTCTAGCATGTGAAAGAAGGTTTTAACTAATTGGGCATAGAATGAAATTCTTGTCTAGGACCACCTCATGGAGGTGTAAGAGGCTGTCTCTGAGGAAATGGACTGCATTGGGGCATCTGAGTTCTGTTAGTGACAATATGAAAGTCCAGCTGGAAAGCCACTGTTGAAGCTGTTCGGGCAGAAATCTCTGCATGGATTGATATCCAGTTGGGTGGCATAAAGGCATTTTCACACAAACCCAGATAACTATGTGAAGTGTGGGCTTCTGCATTTGCTCAGCCCATGAATAAACAGAGCCCCAGGGAGGAGAGGAGAAGCTTTGAAATCAAGTGAGGCTGAGCTGTCTGCAAAGTCAAGTGTCAAGGCTAAAAACAGAGCTGGGAACCTGAGACACTAAAAGGTGGACAGTCAGGGAACCACACGGTTTCTCTGAAGGATGGGATTTGCTTTTACTTTTGCGAAAAGTCACACAAAACACCTGCCAGACTGTCCAAGGCAAGGTTCTTACAATTCTCCTCTGTGGTCCTTCCTAACAATGAGTGTCATTGTGACAGATGTGTTTCTAAACTGAGCCTGTCAGGCAAAGAGCCCTAGATCAAGAGTTAATGTCACCTACACACAAATTATCTTTAAGCTACAAAGACCTCTAAGGACACTTCTAATCATAAGACTCTATAATTTAAAAAAAATGGAGATTATCTATGAAGAGGCATTTTGTGATTTTATAATCATATCCCTTGTCTTTAAACCCAAGACTTGTTGGCACAGCTAAACTGTTTAAAGATAATTCTTCTCCAAAGATTACGAAGCATTTTGTCTCTAAGCTAGGATTCCTTGGAACAACCCCTTCTAGTTACTTACTCAGCCTTCAACTTATCTGGAAGCAGAATAAGACTTTCAGTCTGATGAAGGTAGTCAGGTTATCCATACTTGGGATGACCTACACTTGGGACATAAGCCAGCCTGATTGATCAGCTCCAACTAGACATTGCCTAGTGACCATGAATCATGGAAATTTACCTGGCTTGTTTCCTGCAGGCCATCTGACCCTGCCCTCGTGTGCATCAGAATCGAATTATTTGAAAATAAAAATTCTAGGGGAGCACATTTCTTAGAATAATTTACAGTACTGTGAAATGCAGGAATCATATCTTATGTATACCATTAAAACTCAGGTAAGTGGTTCAAGAACCATTTTGTTCATCCTCTGGCTCTTGCCATCTTCCATTGATTACAACGTGATGTGGGGGGCATGGAACTGTGTGGCACTGTGTTTTCCCAGCTATAAAGACACTGTCAGTTTGATCAGATTGTGATATTCACTTGGCAGAACTCCATGTTAAAGACACGCTGATAGATTTTTTTGAGCTACCCTATTTATATAATATCTTTAGCTCCATAAAGGAGAAGAAATAGTAATAAAACAGTTAATCCTATGAGGTTCAAAAAGACAAATTGTATTTTCTGCAACCTACACAAAGCAGCAATGTATTTATCAATTTTAAATGAGGCACTCTCCTTTGTAACATAAGGGAAATTTCTCTTTGAAGAGAAAGATCTTTACTCTTCATTGGTTGTTACCTTTCTCCTTATACAATGTGAGGAACACATATTTGACTTATCCATTTACTTGTTTGAAAGTTAATTTATTTGGAGAGAGCAATAGTGTACATGCATGAGAGAGAGCACATGAGCAGGGGATGGGCAGAGAGCGAGGGAGAGACAGAAAATCCCAAGTAGGCTCCATACTATCAGCACTGGGCCTAGGCTCGGGGCTCAATCCCATAACCATGAGATCATGACCTGAGCTGAAATCAAGAGTTAGATGCTCAACTGACTGAGCCAGCCAGGTGCTCCACTGAGTTACCCATTCACTTTAACAGACAACCTATTCATCTTAAGTATCTGCATATACTACTCTGACCTGCATTTTAAGAGACAACAAAAGCAGCTGACAAATTCCACCATGTGGTCTTTTCTTTCTTTCTGTTGTTCCTTTCCAATTCTCACTGTAGCTGAGTCTGCAGAGTGGGCAGTCCTCAGAGGGGAGAGGATCGCAGCCTCCTGTTACCTGGTCTCAAGCATCCTCTTTACCCTCCTACTGTTTGTCTAAATGGAACCTAATGAGACAAAGCACAGGTCTGTCCATCAAAGCGTAAACTACTTAGAACTGGTTTCAAAATAAGAAACAAAAACTGATAGTCACAGAAATAAAAGGAAGACCAAGGTGCTATAATAGCAGACCAGGTGGTCAGTCCAATAGATTCATGCAAACAAATGGTCAGTTGAATTGGAGGCCAGAGTGGCAGAGTGGAGGGGGCAAAATGGGGGGTAGGAAGTATAGATTAACTAGAACGGTTTAATTATTTTATTAATGAGTCAGTTCAGTCTCAGGGTTTGAACTGGTGACACTGTGTATGCATAATTGAAGCCAACCTCTGAATAGTCAGAGTAAAGGTGAGAGTTTAAGGAATTCTCCAGGTAATTTGGGAAAGCGAGTAGCTGAGGGCTCAAATTATGTGGTATGGCTCTCTCCCCAGTGGGGAGCCCCTACGTAATTTCCTCCATTTCATTTTGTCTGAGCAAAAACAAGCTACCTTAATGTAAAGCAGTTTCCTACAAGGAGAGAATAAATTTGTTGCATTAAATAATTTGTTCTCTTTAGCTTACAATCTGGATTTGGATGAGATAAAATCTAGAAAAACTACAAGTAAAAGAACCACATTCTGAAATGTTGCTTTCTTTTGTTCAGATGAACTCAATGAGTCTCTTCTTTAGTAGCCAAAGGCACAAGAACTAAATACAAAATTCCTTGGGGAAAAATGTTGCTACAGGGCTGAGTCCATTGGCTCCTTTCCCTCCCTTTATTCTCAGGAAGAAAAGGCACTGAAGAGAAGGCATTAAAATCCTTCTGAGGTTCAATTCATGATCCCTCCCTGCCCCTCAACCTCTCCAGCTTCTCTGGCATTTAAAGGAACACTGTCAAATAGGTGAGGTTTCACATTTAGAATTAAAATGTTTCAAAATTCCTAAGAGAAAAGATAGAATTCTGTGATACATATGCTTGCTTGGGAAACCAGAGATAAAAAATATTCAGACCCTGAACTTGCTCTTTCCTGGTTGTTTCTGTGTGCACACAATGAAATTAGAAGAGTTAAATATTCTGAACAGGGTGGACATCCAAGCTATATAAACCAAGTCCTTCTACCTCATGTTTTCCCTCAATTGTGGGCCTTTTTCCCTGTTGATCTAACTTCTGACAGAACTCCAAGCCATGCTATTGATCCTGCTATATGAGCCCTTTGCAGGGCTCTCTGCAAAGCCCTGTATAGGCTGGTGCATCCCTGAGGACAATGTGATTAATATATTTGTATCTACAGAGTATGCCACAGTGCTCTCTTAGATATTACCTATTTTACAGAAACACCTCAACTCACTACTTGTTAGTGCTGGGGAACTCCAGGGCAGGGGTAAGAACATTTTCCCAAGAGCACTCAGAGCGGGTAAGTGACCAGAGGGGGAAAGGTCAGAGGATGAGCTTACAGGAAAGACCCAGAGATGGAGAAGTTTTGCATTTCCTCCAGCGGTAAAGTACTGGGGAAGATCAAGGTGATTCTTCCCTCAGCTCTCAAACTCAGAAAACTAAATATGAATTGTCTGTGCCTTCAGGTATCTGCTTCACCATGAAAATAATGACTAATCTCTGCTACCACACACACAGGCAGAGTAGAGAAAGAGAGAAGCCTGATTTATTAGGATCCAACGAAAGTGAAAAGAAACTTGTACAGAGTGACTGCATATGCACACCCACAGTATGGGCAGTTTCAAATGACTCCATAAAAAGGCAAGGGCCAGATTTGTATGCCTGAAAATGAGGTATTAGTGCTTTATTTGAAAATTATACTCTTACGACCATACTGTCAATTTTTAGATAGCACAAACCACGTGTTCTGCCGTCTTTCCTCTCCTGCTGATTTACAGTAAGTCACAAAAGAGTTAACGTTCTCTCTCCCTTAATCTCTAAAGCAAGTAGGTTAATGATTAATTGTACCAGAGGGTTTTGTTCATAGAATTGAAACACTGTCATTGTATCTGTCAAGAGAATTAAACTTCCCCGATCATCTATACGTTTTTAAATGTATACTGTCACAGCATGTACCCTTACAACAAAGATGAACAAACTAAGCGTTACAAAATTAATTAACAATTAAATTCTTAGAGAGTAAATATAAGTGAAAAAGTGACTACTGTTAATTAATGCTTTGTACACACCACCTTATTAGCAACTGCATGCCTTTAAAAACAAAAATGGAGGAGACAACAAGATTGTCATTCATGTGCTTTCCTGTAGCAATTGAAAAAATAAGTAGTTCATGTCATTGGGGTGATTTTCATTCTGGGAAGAGCTACTTATTTCCAATCAGTCTCAAAAAAGAATTCTACTTGAAAAACCTTTTGCAAGGTGACCACTGCTCTGGGCTGCATAAAATCCCTTCTCTTGGGGAAATGCTATCCTGTGTGCCTAGTCACTTACACTCTGATAGTCTGTGTATACCAAGGAAAGAGACCTTTGCGACAAAGCGGCATGCAGGGATTGACCACTGAGACGAACCAATGGTAATGCAGAAGCAGGGCTGTCTCTCTCCCCAATTTAAGGGTAAAGACAGTTTGTAGAATCCTATCCTAGTTCCAGTGGAGAATGGAGGATGCCCTGTCCCCGTGCTGGAAGCAGGAGGTCCACTCCCACCCAGGTCTGAAATATTCCTTGGCTGCCTCCTTAGCCCCAAACAAGAAATTGCTCCTGTCTGTCATGCTTGGGGTAAATAAGGTTAAGCACAATTATAAATTACATGCAGTTTATCCAACGCCTGCCCAGGATCCTTAGAATTCCTAGCCTTTCCAGTCTCCAACTTTTCCCCTTTCTTCCTCCTCATCCATGCTTTCCATAGCCCAATGGTCCCCTCTTTCTCAAAACGATCTAATACATCTCTACGTGAAATGAAATCAACGTGTTATTCTTGTGGTCCTTATATCTGAGTCTCATCTCTAAACATGGAATGTTAAGCACCAGGAAGCAAATGGCAGTTGGTATTTGAGGGCAAGAGTTTACTCAAGTGCCTGTAACAATCACTCCAAGAAAAGGCAGAGATGGGTGGCCAGCTCAGGTCGCTATGGTCTGGGAGGCCAAAGCTGTTCATACACAAATTATGCTCTTGCTGTGTTCAAACCCTAAGCACTGCCCGATTCCCTGAGATTCACAGTCACATTCTCCAAAAGAGATAAAAACCAAACAAGGGTTAAGTCCCCAGGCACATTAGCAATAGTCTATATACCAAGAAGCCCCTTGTTCCTCCCTCAACATAACTAATTTTAAATAATAGAAAACAAATCCGGGTCAATTTTTGGAGCTGTAAATCCAGTGTCAGTAATTCTGACCTCCACTAACACAGCTACTATTTCAAATTCCACTCTGACAGTTGCTCTGACTCTTTGGGGGCTGGGAGGCAATCCAAGTAACCGGAGAGAAGCAATTCTTTGACATGCTCCAATCCCACCATTCCAGAAAGAATGTAAAGGGGACTGGGGCAAAAGATGATTTTTTCATTTGTGTTCCATTCCTCATTATTCCCACCTCTACGATTCTCTGTCACTCTTAGCCTGCATTTCCTGTCAGCTGAGGCTTGAATATCTTCTATAAACATCCCATGTTATTGTCAGCCACCTACTATGACTGGGCAGTTTGCTCAGTCTGAAGATATCAGACTCTGCCTACAGGGAGCTTACAGTCTAGCCACAAAGGTAGATCATTAAATAAGCACTCTCAGTAACTGTAGCCGTACATAGTAAATAGCAGTTGTGTGGTGCTGAGGGAGGGTCAGAAGTTACGAGAGGCCCTCTTCTGAGGGGTGGGAGTGGAGACTTCAGACCGTGTAGGAGTTGGCCAGTTAAAGTATGAAAGTAGTAGAAAGAAGAGTGCTCTGGGAGAGGGGACAACATGGGTAAAGTTCCAGAAGGGAGAGAAATTTGACATGTTTGAGGATGTGGAAATTAAGTCTGGAGACTCAGTCAAGTAACTCAAGATCAGGTCAGGAGGAACTGGGCAGTTAGACAGGCAATGGGAAGCCACTGAGAGGGATTAATCTGGCAGGTTATGTGATCTATTTTGCATTTTAAAAGATCACTGGGGCACCTTCGTGGCTCAGTCGGTTAAGCATGAGACTTCAGCTCAGGTCATGATCTCATGGTCCGTGAGTTCGAGCCCCACATCAGGCTCTGTGCTGACAGCTCAGAGCCTGGAGCCTGCTTCTGTTCTGTGTCTCCCTCCCTCTGCCCCTCCTCTGCTCATGCTGTCTCTCTGTCTCTGAAAAAAATTTTAAAAAGAGTTAAAAAAGGTCACTAATGACAGTGTGGAGAATGGTAAGACTACAGCCAGGATGACATGTTAGAAGGTTATCAGTTGACCCCACAGACACTCCCTTAATCCCTTTCAGTTGGTCAAGACAAGTTGACTCTCCCCAGGCATAGCTCATTCTCCTTAGGATTTCTCTGAACATCAGAAAATATTCCTTTCTACAGTGTCTGAAGTCAGACTCATTGATTTAGGGCATGTTCTAATCTACCAACTGGGAACATACCTAATAGCTCTTCAAAAATCCTAAGTCAGGTATCTTGTCTTCTCTCTGTCTTTTCTGAGAAGGGAGTAATTCTTGGCCAACCATCACCAGTTCCTGCACTTGTTTCTCATATGATATGGTCTACTCAATTCTTTTAACCCACATTGGGATAGACGTAGGGTCTCTGTCCTCACACCATCCTGGTGACTTACCTCTGAATTTATTTGTTCATAGCTCTTTTGCAGTTTAGCTCTCAAAACTGAAAAACATACCCTAGATGTGCTGGGAACAAGACAGAGTAGAGAAGGCCTTTCATTTCCCATTAGGAGACCACTAGTCTTCTGGGAAGTGGGGAGAATGCCAGAAAAATTCCAAAAGGGAGAATGATATCCATCCTTCCCTTCTTCACTAGTCATACCATCCCTGAGTTTTGGTTGGACACATAACTACCCCAAATGAAGGTTATGTTTTTTAGATATTCCTACAGCTTAGAGTGACCATGTGACTAAGATTTATATGGGAATTATTGTGTGTGACTTGTGAGAGGAATCCTTAAAGAGAGAGGCAGTCCTGGTTGCTGCTGCTACTTCCCCCTCCTTCCTGACTGGGCCTCTAGCAGCCATCTTGTCTCACCTCATGGAAGCCACATGCCGAGGCTCGTAGAACAACAGTAAGAGAGAAGAATGTAGATGGATACCTGACCTGTGGAGTGTCTGCCTCTGCTGGATCATTTGTTGGAACTTCTTTTATGAGAGAGAGAAATAAACATGTATGTTGTTTAACTGTTATTTTACATTTTCTGTCCCTCATGACCAAACTAAGTCGGACTGATACACACTGTTTATTTCAGGGAATTCATTTCTATTAATGCAGCCTAAGAATTTGCTACCCCTACCATACCACACTATGAAATTCTTCTTAGCCTTTTCCCCCTTGGTCTGTCATTAAGTCATATATGTGCCTCCTTCACTGAAATGATATGTGAAAAATCACCAGGGATCTTTGTAGCAAGGCTGGTTTCAAGGATGGATGAAGTGAGACATAAGGCATTGGGCTGGGGCCCCATTCCTCAAAGAGGCTGTATCCTCTCTAAGATTTAGGTACCACATTCTTCTGGGGCTGTGAGTCTATGAGCAAGTCATGACAAACTGAGCACTTCTTTGTCTGTCATGTAGAGCTTGTTCTGAGGAGATGTGTGGGGCTGTGATGACTCCATTGTGTTGGGAACCTATTTGTCAGTGCTTCTGTCTGAGGCCTCACTGCCCCTCTTATTCTAGATCTGCCCCCCCTCCCCCATCCAGTCCCCTGATGCATGCAGTCTTGCTAAATCTAACTCTGCTTAGTCAAAAAAGTTTCTGTTGACTCATGTGAATATGCATCACGGCAAAACAGTGGCAACATTAATTGGCAGGAAGCCAAACCCACCCAGAAGTCTCCACATTTTCTATAAAAGATGAATAAAAAGATGAATGCAAAAGTCCCTGTATGTCTCATCAGTTTGGACTAATGCCAAAATGAAGACTAACCATTTCATTAAGCAGTGTTCAGTTTCTAGTTCCATCCAGAAGAGAATAACTTTTTAGCATGAAGAAAAACTTTATTGAAAACTATCTCTTGAAGGATAAAGAGGGAGGATGGTGGCCAAGAATCCATTTGGGTAAATTAAGAAAGAAAAATAATAGTACTTTACACGTGTGTGATGAATTCACTTATATTACCATTACCTACTGGATGGTAATAGGAAACTTAGTTCAAACAGATGAAAAGATTAGTCACAAGAAATATGTAAACATGACCCCAATTACTGCCTTTGCCCATATTTAATCTCTATGTATACACTCATTAGCCCACTTAGTGTTCAGAGTAACTGTAACACCCCTGGTCAGGAGAACCCATGCCTGAGCTCTACATGGTCCAGATGTGAAATGGATATGTTCTAGCTAGGACTCGCTGACAGGACAAGTCTAATTCTTGAATCAGATCTCAGAATAAATACAATTCTCCTAACAAGCTACTAGCTCGACTTCATTCTTTCTCTTCTGTTTCTCTATGAGGAATGAATGGAATCTCTCTTGGGAATTATCCTGTGTCTAAGAGGAAAACAAGCACAAAAGTTCCCACATTTGGAAAACTAAGAGCCTGACAGATTTCATCAGAGAAAGATGTCCTAAGTTAGTATGTTCCTTACAACAATACTCCTGCAATTTATTATTTCCTTCAGGCCACGGTTATGCCTCACACTGTCACTTCTTCCTGCTGACATCTTAGGAACTTCTGGACAAGTTCACATCTGCAGCAGTGCAAAGTGTGGGGGTGTGGAGTAGGGTGGGGGTATGAGGGTAAAGAGATGTTGAAATGGCATTAAGGGTGGGGGTGAAAATGGGTATTTCAAGAGATAAACCAACAGTATACAAAGCAATCAGAGACCAGTGGCACCATAACTGCCATGACATGAGAGAAGAGGTAACAAAGGAGGAAACAAAATAGGAAAGACAATTCCACGTGACAAAAACAACCAAGATGGTAAACATTACTTCTGAACTTTTTGGTTTTATGATTTGGAAGCAATATTTCATATGATTACAATGACTTACCTCTTTCAAAAACACATGGCTGGGTTTTCTTGTCTCTGTTTGTTTTTTTTTTTTTCTTAATTAAAAAAAGAAAATAAAGTCCTTGTTCATTTATGGCATGAAATTTGAAAATACTTTGTAAATAATAATTTTCAGGCTGAATTCTTCACAGCAAAAGATACATACTTCATTGTATATAACTACTTAGAATATTTACTTGCACCTATTTGATGGATCTATAGAGCTTTTCTCTCTACCATGTAAATGTGAATCTTTGAAAAGGGAGGTAGATCTCTGGGTATTCAAAAAAAAAAAAAAAGAGGGAGGGAAAGAAAGAGTAGGAGGATGGTGGAACGGGAGGAAGAGAAGTAAAAGGTTTAATCGCCTGAAGGGAATATGAGTTCCCAAATTATAATAGTATCCTGCCATGTGCAATTCCCTCATAAACTTCACATCCTTTAAACGTCTATTTAGAATAAGGAACAGTTACCCTAGGTTTGGAGTTTTATTCAATATGTTCCAAGTTCTGGGTTCCCTAGGATTATTCCATAAGAATGACACATCAAGGACCTACCTGTAGTCAAATAAGTAAAAAGTGTTTGTGAATAAATAAAAATGTCTACGAAGATAAAAGCCTATATAGTTCAACTGGAGTCACATGAAAACCTAATAAAAGGACTTGGGGAAGTCTTTACTGGAACCATGGACTCATTGCGAATCACAGACAAAAAGATTCTGTCTTCCCCACTGTGGATGAGATGGAAAAAAAATCATGCAAGAGGGAATAGCATTCCAGTAGTTTTATTGGAGTAATCAAGTACACATGAAAAGGCACAACATGGTCACCAGCCATGGAATCTCAGAATAGAACCAGACTCTCTTTAGGGAAGTGCTAATTGCTTCAATATATTTCTGTAAAGCTGGCAAGAATCAGAGATCGGGAGAGTGGAGGTAAAAGCTTCTTTTGAGCAAAAATATTTTGATGGAAAAGAGAAGCCATTTGAGATGGAATCCACCAATGACTAATGTGCTCAAGAGGGTACTTTTCACCCACAGAATGTGAGTTCCCAAAGGAAACACCAAATACAATGCTTTGGCCAAGGTAAGAATGCAATAAATATCTGTTGAAAATATAAACTTAAATTATCTTTTTTTAATCATATATAAATGACAATATAGTCAAGAACACAAAAGACTACAATAATATAGCCAGATTCTAATATATTAATTTAATCAACAAATATTTATTGAACACTTACTAGATGCCAGGCTCAACAGAGCACAAATAGAAAGTCTCTGACTTGATGGTGTTTACACATCAGTTATAAAGACATGGCACATTTGGACCATTGCCTGAACTCATATGTTTAATACTCTCTAAAGGATGGAAATTTTAACGGTTCTTTAAATTATTTCATCATGAATATACTTAATCAACTGGTTACATACTTCCTTAAGAATTGCTGCTGCTAGAAAAGAATGTAACAAGTCCTATCACATTGGACCTAAAAATGTGCAAGATGTTGTTAGATCTGGCTCTACACTCATTAGGCCATATTCATAATTTATGGATATACAAATTTTTTTTTCAGATATCAGTCAGCCATAAGACTGCTAGCTAAAAAAAGATGGCCTTCTTTCTCCTGACACACTATATTCCAGTACAAGAGGTCACAAGTCACAGAGAAATACATTTCAACATCAATGGCCAAATGTAAACAGAAGTAATTATGTTTACTCAAATGCAAACTGTATTTGTCGTATTGATACTGAAATGAATCTATAACATCATACTTAGGAATGACTGAATCAATGAGGGTCAACCATGTATAAAAATACTTAGCCCATACTAGGATCTATTTATTGAAGTGTTTACCAAAAAATTCAGTGTGGTCATTCTTAATAATATGAGTACAAAAACACATTTTAAACTGAAATCTTCCTCCTTTCTTATCTATTGTATTCGTGAGGGTCTTGACAGGAAATAGGCAGTTCACTCCAATTAGGATAATTCGTGGAAGGGTTAAGGATTAATCATCCAAGTGTAAGTAGGGTGTAGGGAATCCCAAGGGATAAAGCAGGAACCTAGGGTGAATAGCAGAGACACTGTCACCATCTGTGGCCTGAAGGACTAGAGGAGGAAGAGGCTTCTGGAAGCAAGGAGGAGAGAGTCCTGAAGAGCAGGCTGTTTTGTAAGAAGCAAAAACTTTCTGGCAAGAGCAGGATGGAAAAGGGTAGAGATGGATCCACAGGGGCAAACGGAAACTATCTGACGCATACACAAAATGTGCTATTGCCCAACTAAGCTGATTAAATGTTCATTCAATATTTATTGAGCTCCTACTATGTGCCAATCCCCATACTATGCAAGGACTCTAAAAGAGAAGTCACGGTGTTTGCCCTCAGGGAACTCAGAGTCTAGTGTGGACAAGAGACATACAAACACACTAAGTAAAATACATTATTGCCCCAGGCAAGTTCTGTTAACAGAACTATGAGAAAATGTGAAAACAAAGGAGATTGAGGAGTATCTTTTGGAAAGGAACATTATTAAGGAATTGCTGACACAGTCTTACCTGTACTATCAAGTTAATTGTATTCAGGATAATAAAGAGGTCACTGAATTATGGGCCTATAATTCTACTGATATGTTTATAACGATACAAGCATATGTATTAAGAGGTCTCAGCAAAGACCCTAGATGTGTTTTGTTGTTGTTGTTGTTGTTGTTGTTGTTTTAACCACAACTCACATCGGAAATAGTTCACTGCCTTCATGTTAGGAGAGGAAATGTGCTCAAGTTCATACAACTGGTTAGTAGCAGGGAGGCAACAAGGACCCAGGTCTCCTGGCTCCCTGCCATGGTGGGCCTTGGAGGCTTTACACGTTAGAGGTAATGTCAGATGCACCTAAATTGAATCAGTTTCTTTCCCTGTCTCATCATGGATCTACTATATTTCATTTCTTTTTATCCTTCATTTTCTTGCATTGATTAGCGGGCCTCTCAAAATTGGCATCAATTAAATTCTTAAGAATCAGAAGCTCAAATCCTTAAATCTGTTACTAAGCAGTAAACTTCAGTAATGTGTTTTTCACTCTACTATTTGTGGTAGCCTGTACTTTCCTGGTGTGATTTCTTTTTATATAATGTGTGAATTTTACAGTATGATGTCAACATGGTGAAATGCATAACCATATGGTTGCCACATAATTGAATGCTCCAATCTGTGAATTGTTCTTTGAGCAATTACTGTAGTGACCTAATTGTTGCCATTTATTGTTTTGTTAGTAACGATTATTCAGAATACTCAGAGTAGTTGACCCTTAAGCTACACAAATTTGAACTGTGAGTGTCCACTTATATGTAGACTTTTTTTTATAAGTACAGAAAAGTACTATAAATGCATTTCTCTCCCTTATGATTTTCTTAATAATATTTTCTTTTCTCCAGTTTATTGTAAAAATATAGTATATAATACATATACAAAGCTGTGTCAATCAACTGTTTATGTTATCAGTCAGTATTTTTTTTTTAACATTTACTTATTTTTGAGAAGGAGAGCACGAGCAGGGGAGGGGCAGAGGGAGAGGGGGACAGAGGATCCCAAGTGGGTTCCGTGCTGACAGTAGAGGGCCTGATGCAGGGCTCGAACTCACAAACCATGAGACCATGACCTAAGCCAAAGTCAGATGCTTAACCAACTGAGCCATCCGGGCACCCCATCAGTCAGTATTCTAGTTAACAGTGGGCCATAAGTAGTTAAGCTTGGGAGGGAGTCAAAAATTGTATATGAATTTCAACTGTGTGGAGTGTCAGTGTCCCTAACCCTTGTGCTATTCAAGGGTCAACTGTACTTTAATACAACAGGCCACCAATATATTTCATTCACTCACTTCTACATGACTGTGTGAACTCTCAGGGACCATCCTCATGGCCTTCACAGAATGCTTGGTATATTGTACATACTCCATAGCTGTTTCATCATTAAACATACATATAGGGTCTAATGTCTAGTATATTTCAGGCACTGAATTTGGGATACAAATATAAATAAGACATGGTCACTCCCTTCAAGAGGCTCAAGCTCAGTCTAATTCAGTGTTACCAATTTTTATTGACCTGCACTCTATGTCCAAGGACGAGGCTGGTGAAGACATGGTAATGAGTAAAAGTCAATGATTCATGTTGCCTAGACTAGAGTCTGTGACACGTGGTATGGCTCACAGGCTGAATTTCCTTGGAAAGCTGGATGACTACTCATAATAGCCCAAATGTCACTGCCCCTGAGAGGCTGTATTCTACTTTTCTAATTCACAGGCTGATGGGGAGAAGTCACCTTGCCATAAGAACCCCAAACAGCTGAACACTGAGGTCTTGATCCCTAGAAGAAAATAAAGCTGCATTTTGTTTTTGATCCTTCACGTGTTTTGTTCATGTTTTCCATGTAAACCCACAGCAGAAGACTTTTATACATTTAAGAAGAAATAAGGTTTTCTTATGCGCTTAAAGAAAAATTGATACCTTTGGCAATTAAGTACCTTCTATGAACTTTATGGCTCTAAATATCTGCTTTCGTTTGTGTTTTGATGGAACTAATATTCATTATTGAGCAGGTTAAGCTATAAAGGTTTTTATCACTTAATCTTTTCCTTAATATTTTCAAAATGGTTTGTGAGCATAGCTTATATGTCATTAAAAGCTTATTTCAGGCAAAATGGATAATTGCAGTGACTGATGAGTATTAATATAAGAGAAAAGTAAATAATTTTGCTGAAATTGCCAGAAGGCCAAGCGTTATCAGGTAATGCATATCATAGTGTCCTCTGTAGACAGAGAGTAAAAGAATGTAGATGTTTTCTTCTTCTCTTCTTGTCTGCAAACACCACACGCAAATATAGTCAACTACTATACAAAGTAAAGACTGCCTTGGCTGTGGATTTGGGGGCAACTCTGCTACTCCATAATACTGTTTATCAACTACTTCAGACGTTTCTGGAAATAGTGGAGGTATAAAAAGGAACACTGGAAAAACATATGGTTTTAAAGAGATCTTCTTAAAATCCTAACTTCGGTGAATGAAAGACAAAAATTATATAGACCATGAAGTGTTATGAGGATAAAAGGGCAGGCAAAGATATCATCCAACCTCCTGAAAAAACACAGTAAATCTGAACCATAACATTCTTTCAAGGTAACTTAAGGAAAGATGTTAAATCTGTTTCCCCTTTTGTTTTCATGAAAGAGATTTACTCTGCTCTCAATAAAGGGACTTGTTTTCCTGTAACTGTACCAGTTAGATTTCTCTGTTGTAATCTGGAAATCTATGGCTTTGAGGTGCTCTAAGCATTTCTCTTTTTGCTATGTAAGGCTGTGCTGCAAAGGACTATTTCAATTATATGCTGGCCCAACTTTTCAGCCCCTTAAAGGTTACTGGGCAAATTTCATCCAAAACTTCAATATAATGTTAAAGTTACTATTTAAAGTCAATGTATGGCACTGTCTTAGACTCAGGGACTCTTGGTTCTAGTGGTTCTTGGCTTATGCTCACAGCTCCCCAGATTGGTTAGTAAGTTGTGGTCACCTTCATGATATTGTTTCATCCTTAAATGAAGTTGGCTATAAACAAGATTCAGCCAACAGGTATCGCATATACTAAACTGATCATAGATTGTACCATCTACCTCACTGCCGGGGGCTGCCCCTTTATATGCAGTCACACAGAGGTGGCCTTTGGTGAGGGCGGGTCCTGGCTTGCCAGGCAATACCGATCTCCTCTGCTGCTCTGCCTGCTGGGTGGTTTGGCTGCCTCAGGATATGCCGCTGTATTTAACAGAAGAGCAGTCCTGAACTCCGCTTTACTATGTGGTGCTTAACTGCTGACCCTTAAAAACTGTCCAGGCCCTATGTGCTTGGTTGTAAATAAATTAATGACCGTAAAATACAACAAATTCCACACCAACTGATCCAAGGACTTTGAACCTTACCAGTATCGAATAGAGAAGTTACTTTCAGGATTTTCTTATTTTTTTAAAGTTGATGTCATGGTTGTATAAGCATATATAGTCATCACTAAATAGATGCCTCTCTGTTACAGAGGCAACAAAGAACATTTTTTTTTTTTAAAGCCCCACTTCCTCCCCAGGAAATGGTGTATGCTCAGAGAGGAAGTTGTCTTCCTGTTTTCTCCATATTAGCACACTTGCAAGGTTTTTTCTGAGCTTCCAAACTCAAAGTCTCCATCTTATGGAACAAGCAAGCTCCTCTTAACAACTGGCCACATTTTTACTGAGGTGATTAAAAAAAAAAGATTTATTTCCCAAAAATCATAACAAGTATTATTAGCCTAATGTGTTGTCTACTATATTAGACTTCCCTACTCCAATGTGCATCTCATTCGATGTATAGTAAGGGCCCTGGATGCATTCCCTGGGATTATTTTGTCAACATCTTTTGCAAAATACATCAACTCTTAGTTTCCCAATTATGAAACAAACTTGACAGAGCACCTGCTTTTTATTATGTCAGTGTTTTGGGATACAAACTCAGTGTGCCTGGCACCCAAGAATGAAATATAATTCAAGAACGTTTTGTACATTCTGCTCTAAAATTTTAGCATTTCAGCACTGATGTCTGGGGCTATTAAAAAGAGCCATTTGGAAACAAACAAAAGTCATTTTTCCCCCTTCTCTTGAGTTTTTGCAGTCAGTTAAGGAGTTTGTGTTTTGTGTATTTCACTAGTTGATACTGGAAGTAACAAAGTGTAGATAAACCTGAGAATCAAGGCAGGCCTCGGTCAAGATGATATTTTAAATGATGAAGTTTGAGTCTGGTAACTTTTCCTGTTGTCTTTTTCATTGTTGCCTCTGTATCACCAGTTTGTTGACAACTAGCGTGTCAATTATCCATTAAGTCAAGGTTGTTTTTCAAAGATGGTCCAGAAGACCATCTAAATTAGAATTATCAAAGTGCTTGTCAAAAATGCAGATTCCTGGGTCTCATCCCAGACCCATCAAATCAGAATCTTTGTGAGTATGCCTGGGAATCTGCATTTTGATAGCTGCCCATTTGATTACTTAGGGGTGTGGTAAAGACAAAAGTGGTCACCTCTCCCAAAGATACTTGCTTGTTAATAGTGAGCAACCAAAGACCTGAAGTTCTTTAAAACCTACCGCTTTGTTGTTGTTGTTGTTGTCAGGGTCAAAGTTTTTTGGGACAAGGGAATTTTTTTTCCATGTCCCACAAATCTTATAATTAAGGCAGCTCCATCTTTACCTACTATTCATAAATTGAACACTGGGTGTCAAATGTCAAGAAAAAATTGGCATTCTTTATTGGCAGCCTGTAATATACCATGATGGGCAGATATTCTGAAGATAATTAGCCTGGGGAAAGGCATTATAAAATCTGCAGGCTCTTTTAATTGTAATTATTTTGAGTACATTTATGCTTGAACACTGCCCACAGAACTCACTATCAATTATTATTTTTTTTTCGTTACCCTCCAGCAAGAAACAATTTCCCACATCAAGTGACAGACCTCAAAATCTCACACTATGCTTTAAAAATATATTAGTGGTCATTCCTGGTAATTGTCCAATTTTAAAGAAATAGCTTTTCTTACATTTCTGTCCAAGAAAGAGGTCTAGGTCCATTTTATTGTACATGTTCAAGATTTTGATAGAAAAGCAGACTTCAAAGCAAAGTAAAAGGATGCAATTAGACACCCATGGTTAACTATACCTAACTAACTGTTAACTGTACCTCACTTGGATGATTCTCAATGAATTTTCTCCGTTCTTCTCAATAATGATAATGATACCTTAGTATTTTAGATGTGTCAAAACACAGTTTATACAAATTTATCAAATGATTTATCAAATTACCTACTAATTAGTATAACATCAAGACAATTAAAAGGCATTTATCCATTTAACCAGACGACCAGGGCTATTGTTTGTTTTGCCCTCCTACACGTTGCTCAACCTTTCTAAGGCTCATTTTACTCATATTTAAACAAGAGTGATAATAGGAACTGCATCAAAGAGATATCAGGAGGACTAAGTGGTGTGTGTGAAGTACTTAGCACAGCATACAAGAAGCGCCCGATAATGTTAGTACAGGCATACCTTGGAGATATTGCAGGTTTGGTTCCTTACCACTGCAATAAAATGAGCATCACAATCAAGCAAGTCAAATGAAATTTTTAGTTTCCCAGTGCGTATAAAAGTTATCTTTATACTGTACTGTAGTCTACTAAGTGTGCAATACCACTGTGTCTAAAAAAAATGTACATACTTTAACTTAAAAATAATTTATTGTTTAAAAATGCTAATCATCACCTGAGCTTTCAGGCAGTTGTAGTCACTGGCCCCAGATCACCATAACAAATATAATAATAATGAAAAAGTTTGAAATCTTGTGAGAATTAACAAAACCTGACACAGGGGCATGAAGTTAGCAAATGCTGTTGGAAAAGTGCCACCAACAGACTTGCTCCAAGCAGGGTTGCCACAAACCTTCAATTTGCAAAGACATGCATTCCAGGTGAAGCACGATCAAACAAGGTAGGCCTGTATAATTGTTATTGTTTTCTTATCTCTGGGCATCATGTTAGACAATTAAATACATACTATGATACTTTTATAACACCAACACATGGATGTATCGATCAACTTCTGATATTGTTTTACACTATAGCATATGTAAATACAATTGGTTTAATTGAGTTTAGAAATTCTTTTGTCTCTGCCTTTTCTAAAGCATCGTATATGCCCTACTTCCTCAAACTGCCCATGATGCTGACTTCATTCTATCTATTGACTGGAATATATCTAGCTTTATAATCCTCATCTATCTTTGTAGATAGAAATTTGTCAGATTAGCTTATGTATAATGATTCCTTTTTAAGACAATTTAAGTGAATTAAAGTCAAATAAATTTTAGGGAGGCCTGAAAGTGGCTCAAAGTCATACTGGTCCCCAAATATTTAGGAAATCCTAATTCTAAACTGTTAACATCTTGATGTGATACCAAGACCATTTACAAAGGCTCTTTTTGTTAATTAGTTTGTGGGGTGCTAAGTGAGTTATTTAGTAATGATTATCAATAGTTAAATATTTCACTGTGAAAATAGAATAATAAATAATACTCCTCCGGTCTTAATAATAGTCACAAGTGCATTCATTCAACAAATACTAAAGTCCTTCTGTGCATAAAGGATCATCCAATGTGTTGGGGTCTTTGAAACATTGTGATCCAATCTGACGAGCTCCAAGTCTTGTTGGGGAGCGACAGAGAAAAAGATTTGATAATATAAAGTTATCAATAAAGGGCTGTGAATGCAGAGAAGAGGGATTAGAAATCTAAAAAGACTGTCTTTCTTTTTTTAATTTACTTTTTACTTTTTAATTAATTAATTAGTTAATTAAAATTCAAGTTAGTTGACATACAGTGTAGTATTGCTTCCAGAAGTAGAACCCACTGACTCATCACTTACATATAACACCCAGTGCTCACCCAATAAGTGCCCTCCTTCATGCCCATCACCCATTTAGCTTATCACCGCACCCACTTCCCATCTTGCAACCCCTAGTTTGTTCTCTGAATTTAGTCCTAACTTTCCAGGACTTAAGGGCAAGTCCTAAGAAAGGGGAAAAGGAGAGGTACAGCAGGGGCTTTGAGATGGAAATCACATAGCTCTTATAGGGCAAACGCACGGGGAAATAGGGCAAGTTAATTATTGTGAATGGAACACAGTGGCCTCCAGGGTACCTCATGGAGAGGATGGAAAGAGGTTGGAGTTCTAATCCAGGAAACTCTATCTATCTATCTATCTATCTATCTATCTATCTATCTATATCTTCTGTAGGCAATGAAGATCTAGCAAAATATGTCTAACAGAAGATCAACAAAGATAAATTTTGGTTTTGAAATTATCTTTTGCAGAATACAGAATGCAAATTAGGTAGAACAGAGAGAATGAGGCCACAGAGGAACTTAGAAGGGTATCATGATGACACAGGAAGAAAAAAGATGAGGGCTGAACTAAGACATCTGCATTAGAGATGAGAAAGGGATCCAGACTCAAGACAAATCCCAAGATAAAACAAAGATGACTTGGACGCTAGATGGATATGGAGCATGTGCTAGGGGTTGAGAATAACATCCAACAGACAGAGGAAAATAGTGTGTGTGTGTGTGCGCGCGTGTGTGTGAGAGAGACAGACAGACAGAGACAGATAGAACAGGGGGGAGTAGCAAGGATGTTCAGAGACGTTCAAGGGTTGCCTGGATATGGCAGCTAAAAGAGAGTGCTGATGGGAAAGAACATGGATTTAGAAGTCAATATCAGATAGATGTAACCGAGGACACGAGCTTGTATCTGATCACTCATAGGGAAAGCAAGAAGAAGAAAGAGAGAAGACCAAGGGCAGATCCCCAAGGAACACTAACATTTAAGGATTTAGTGGGAGAAGAGAATCCAGCAAAGAAGGAGCAAGCAGAACTGAATGATCTGGAAGGAGCCAGAAGTGGCGATCTGGAAGGAGCCAGAAGACTTCCCAGGAAGCAGAGCCTGCTGTTGTCTTGAGAGACAAGGCTACTACCAAGGAGTTAACTCACTGTCGTTCACTGCTCTTTCACAATCTCCAGAAGTGCTAGCAGAATGAGAACGTTCCCATGATAGAGATGGCAGAAGAGGGGAAGAGAGAAGGAACAAGGGGCTTAGATAACTCATAAATGAGTCATCAGCCCATAAACAAGAAAGAGTCAGCAATATGACCATGCCTGCTGAAATAAAGGAGCAAAAAGAGCTCTCAATTTTGAGAAAGTGTCCCTAAGAATTGAGGCAGTGTGGTAATTTAAACAGTAGCTCTGGAACCCCCTGCAAGCACGCTGGTATACCTCAGTAAGTCTTTGTTGATGGATGAGCTTGGGTAAGTCACTGCCAGCGGGGGTGCCTCAGTTTCTTTATGTTATAATTAGAGGGAGTGGTCCCTTTGGTCCTCACAACCATCCTAGGTGGTGGAAACTAATTTGTGCCCATTTGACAGATGAGGTAGCCAAGATATCGAGTATTTAGGAGATTTGTCCAGACAGGTGGTAAGTGGCCAGGCTAAATTTCAAATTTGGGCTTTTCTATCCATCAAACTCACACTCTGTTTCCCACTGGGACTCTCAGAACTTTCAAAGGACTTAAATATTCTTCATTTTTCCCCCTTTATATGTGAAGCTATGAAGAAAGCTGCTTAGGAGTTACCATCTCCACAACAGGCAAAGTAATTGAGGATCTGCCTACAAGTAAGTACGTGCCAGAAATGGGGTGTCCTAAAACAAAAGTCTACTAATTCTTCTCCCCTTTAAGGCCTTTTAAAGGTCATTGAATATATTACATTAACAAACTTTAACTTTGAGACCAAAATTAACATCTTGGAAAGAAACTACTGTTACTCTTAAAACTGTATAAAATATCTTTCCTTTCTAGAAATTACAGCACCATGGAAATGAATCATCTGAGATTCTGTCTTAAGAAGTATAGATGGCAGTTTAAGTATAGCTCTCTAAAAAGAAGCAGCTTTTCCTCCATCATCTTACTAGTTAATCTTCCTGGGAACAGGCTGATATTTACTCATCCCAAGAGAGAGTTGAATTGTCTGGACTCCAAAAGATACCAAGGATAAGGTTTTAAGTTCCCCACTATTAGTCATCACATGGAGAAAAGTGACAGAGCTCTTTACAGATGCATTGCTTTTTCTTTGCCCTTAAAATGGCAGTTGAAACAACATTCAATGGATTTAAATTAGGAAATGTCAGTAAAGAATGCTCTCCCTTCCTTAAAAGTGATCGGTTCCCCGGGTAAGATGTGAAATACTTTGCGGTCTCTAGACGACAGGATCAGATAGGCGAACAATGCACTCGAGAGCTTTGCAAAGAAACATTAGACAAAATAGATCAGGTTAAAGTGGACACAAACGCCCAACAGCAAATTCTAATTATTTTCATTCCTAGCCTTGAAACAAAGAGACAATTTAAAAAATATATACATACGTATAGAGTGTGTATATATATGTGTATACACAGTGAAGGTATTTCTCCTTCATTTGATTTACTATTGATGCTCAGAATTTCTCTGTAGCATAGTACATAAGCAGACTAATAACTGAATAATAAAAAATGAATACGTTTTAAGGCGCATTTCCTGCCTAGGTCTTTTAAGGCCATGCCCAAGTTATTCTGGTAAACTGATGTTGTGGATGAAACCCAGGTTTCCGAGTCCAGAAATTATGGGTTTTAATTCCAGCACCCCCATTTCTAGGTGTCTAGATCCTAGACAAGCTACCGAACTTTTCTGAGCTTCAGTTTTGAAAAAGTCTGTGAAAAGGAAAAAAGAGCACTAACTTTTTGGGTTCTTAGGAGGATTAAATGTGATAAGGGATGTTACACCCTCTGGAAACATTAGCTCTCATTTTCCTCTATGGGTTCCTATTCTTTCTGTGAAAGCATACACCAAAATAGGACGCAGTTGTGAATGTTGGTAAGCCATGAACCCAGTTCCAAGGCAGAAGGTTTAAATAACCAAGAAAACTCCAGGAATTGTTGATGCAGCTATCTTCCAGATGAGAAATGCTCACAGTCATGGGGAACACACTGTACACTTGCTTCTAGATCCTTGGCCGAAATTTCTGTCTTGAATAGCAGTGGTTGGCTACCCACGCTACCCTCTAAAGGCGGCTATATTTTAGTAGCTGTCAAATAGCTGATGCATGCTAAAAACTACAGAAAGTTGCCTTTTCCTCCTTAAATTCTTTTTTTTTTTAATTTTTAAATGTTTATTTATGTTTGAGAGAGAGAGACACACACAGAGACAGAGCTCAAGCAGGGGAGGGGCAGAGAGGGAGGGAGACATAGAATCCAAAGTAGGCTCCAGGCTTCGAGCTGTCAGCACAGAGCCCAACACAGGGCTCGAACTCACGAATGGTGAGATCATGACCTGAGCCAAAATCAGACGCTTAATTGACCGAGCCACCCGGGCATCCCAGCTCTTTAGGTTAATTGCATCCATGTGCACAGAAATGACCCAAATAAATATGCTTTAACCTTTCAGGATAACTGAGATTTTGAACTCAGGTCCAGTTTAGAAGTAGAGGCTGAAGATTTTGAAAGAATTGTGTGCCTTTGGAAGTCGGGTACGGGTTTCCTTCTCTAGAGAATCTTGGATAATTGAGCTTGGGTCTCGCCGTTCCCTCATTGCCTTTGCTTCACAAATCAGAAAGACCTAGCCTATAAGAGACATGCCTCCATGTGCCTCTTTTCTGTCCTAGGAGCTAAGAAAAGCTGCCCCAGGACCTGCTGCTTGTAGCTCATGAAATCATGAGTCATTTGTGTAGCAAAATGATTCGCCACTTATGTCTGTACAAAGTTGAAAAGGGGATGGGCTGAGGATGGGGCAATTCAAGTGCAGAAATAAATGCTCTAGGAGGGGCACGGGCTCCTTAAGATGCTGGAACAGGATACTGGGTTCACAGTTCTCGGGTCCTCAGCATTCCCGTCCTCCTAAGCAACACGTCTTCCTGAAGCCTTACAGCCTCATGATAGCAGCATATGACACAGAACATTTCGGGTCACAGAGTGCTCTCTCTTCCACTTCCTGTTGTTTTTACTTGTGTGCTTTGTTTCTTGTTTTCAAAGGTATTTACTACCACCTCTATTAGCTGTTCCTAAATGAGCCACTGGTCAGTGATTCCTCTGGTGAATACACATTGTTATTCTGTCTTCGGAGATGAGGAAATCTGAGGGAGGAAATGGTCAGTGGCCTTTTCGTTGTGGTGCAGAAAGGTGGAAGCAGACTGTCTCAGTGAGCAGTTCACTGACTGGCCCACTGAACCTTGCTGCCACCTGGACATGCCCGGCTCCCCACCCCCCACACTTCCGCCTCCACACCTGCTGCCGAACATGGCCCAGCTGCACCATCAGCCCTGGGCTGCCTCGGCTCCTGCCTGCTGCTCCCTCCACTCAGCCCATTGCTTTTCACCCTTGAACCTTCTATCCTCCATAATCAAATGGAACTTCCAAATCCAGAAACTGAAAAGCCATGGGTTTCAGAACACACGAAGGCAATGAGGATGCTTTCTAGCTTTGAGCTTTAGGACAAAAGGGACTCGGGGAAATATTTCATAAAATTATAAAAGAAGAACAGGAAAGTTCAAGGCTAACACAAGTACTGCATATAGTGAGGCAGAGTTACATACTCAATTTGCTAAAAAAAAAAAAAAATATTTAGCATCATCTTTGCAGATCCGTGTGTATCCAGTCCCCAAGAACACCACAGACAATGTCTGTGAATTCCTTTTAGGCATGCCTCCTAGGGCAGAGGAAGAAGGTGTAAAACTAGATACTGGAAGAAGAGCCTGCCGTTGCCTAGAATGAAGAATGGGAAGAATTTAACCTACTTTTCAACATGAAGCCTTCACTCATTCTTGGCCTTCTCTTTGTCGTCTGTCTCGACTTCTCTGTCCTAAGGTCTAAGTCCCCAGTGGACCTACCAGGAAGAGGGGGCCACTGCCTTATTCCATCTAAATGCCTCTGTCAAAGCCCACCGCAAATTTTACCTTCTCCACGAAACCTTCCTGCCAAATTTGACTCTCGCTGCTCTCAACTATTAGGGTGTTTATTGCTGGTGCATTAAGTTCAGAGCTTTGTAATTTAGATGCCGTGCGTGGCTATGTCTCTGGCACTGTATTTGTCTCAACTCTTCCCCCACCCCCACAGTGTCCAGGCCAACGGCACATTCCAGTTACCCATTTGCTGAACAAATGTTTATCGATCATCCATGTGTGCCTTGTATCATATTCCATTATGAGAATAAAAAGCGGAAAAAGACACAGTTCTTGGTCTCACTGAGATAGGAAAGCAGAGAAACAACTCACCGGAATCCAGTGTTCTGTGCTTTCTCCTGCAGAGTATGAATACAAGGCTAAAGGCTAAAGCGACACAGTGGAGGGGCACTCAAGTCTAGGCGATCCTGGGGAGCAGAGGTCAGAAGGTGATTTTTGAATTAAGTTTTGAAGAATAAGCCGACATTCAGCAGGGAGACAAAAGGGCAGAGGGGAATCCCAGCAGGGACAGGAAGATATGCAAACGTGAACAGGCATACAGGGGGCCACGTAGTGAAGTGTGCAGGGAATTGCAGGTATGCCTGGAGACCAGAGAATGTGAGAGCAAGCTGGTGGGGGTGTGGAATGAAGAGCCCGACTAGTACCCTGTTTAAACAGATGCATGAATGCACCCAACATAGTCACTTTACTCATTGCTTATTACGTTATATTGCTCTTCCTCTTAAAATATGAGAATTCACTTAGCTATTTTACAATTTGTCAGTCTGTACCTCTATGTCATTGAAATACTTCCCTTGGTCCCAGGAAAGCCAGTAGAGTGAGAATGTTCATTCTCTGCACATACTACAGTATTCTACAAACACAAGTGCACTGTCCACCTAAAGACTAAGCCATCGTACGTCATGACGATGTTATGCCAGGGTGCTGACGGTACAGGTCACACAGCGCTAAGTGCTGCCCTGCACTGTTCCCACTCAGGGCACAGTTAGTAGTTAGGCTCTGTGAGATGCCATATTTAAAGCTGATGCTTTGATCCAAAGAACACCATCCACTGACAACGTATTCCAGCATCTCCCCTCACTGGGATATCTGGGCTTCTGCTTCCATGGTTCCCTTCCAATTTTACAGACCCAACCTTTACGTCCTCTCTTCTTGAAGGTAAGAATATGACAGGTCAGAGACGATAGCAGGAGTGGACGAGGGTGAATAATGGCTGGCAACTTTCCAGGTGATTACAGCGCTGAGAACATGTCACCCTAATGGAGTGCTATATCTTTTGATAACCTCTGCCTGCTTCAGATACGTTACAAACATGAGACTTAACTATGTAGCCACTGCATTAATTTATGCATCGATTTCTTGACTGCTCATTCTTAGAGGTATTAACCCAGTGTAATTCAGTACTTCCTTGGTAAGCCTTCCATAGGAAGATTAAAACAATTTTAGCGATTATAAACTATCTAGGTTTAGCAGATGCTGGTACTCTATGGGATTGTGACCTGAAAGGATTTATGTCTAAATGTGATTTAAAGTCTCTCCCTCTCCAAGACTTCATTTTACCTTTCATGCTTTCCAGTCTCTCAAAGTGCATTATTTCTCTTTAGAATAGTTTATCTTACTTAATAATTACACACGAGATAGATGTTAAATAGGTAAATATATTTGCTTTCTGCATTTGGTGTGTTTGTATTAATTTTGGATTGTTTTGGAAATTGCACTAGAAAAAAAAATGTTTCAGTCTGCCTTCTGCATGTTTCCACAGCAGTGTCAGTGACAGAAGGCAGCTGCAGCATTGACTTTAACTTGGTTTAAAGACTGATATTTGACTCCAACTTTAAAAACGATCGTCGTTCTTAAAATTTAATCTGAAGGCATATGCCTCCTCAGCGAACCCCACTCAATTGTCATCTTTAATGGGGGCATTACTTGGAAATCCAGTTTTCAGCATGTCCTTTTTTGTCCTGAAATGTATTTTTATCTTGATGCAGAGTAAACGAGTTACTTGGGTCAACCCTGACCATTATTTTAAGGGCAGGATTTCTTGAATGAATATGCCAGGTATAAAAACAGATTCTATGTCGGTTCCACAAGATTGTCTTGTGATGCAACTCTTTTTCTGCTCCATTGGTTTCATGTTAATAGGGAACACATCTCATGGGGGTGTGTAGCCCTATGATGCTTGTTCTTTTTTCTTTTCTTTCCTTTTTTTTTTTTAAAGCTGATTTGATGTTTTCAGTCAGAGTAGTATTTTCATATGCCAAATAAATTCAGATCTCAGAATTTTTCCCCCAGTTTCTATCGGAATACAGTTTTCAGAAAAATATAGAGGCCTGATGAAATTTGAATTTTGATAAACAACAAACACCTTTTTTTAGTATAAGTGTATCCCCTTCAAACCTTGGGACATACTTGTACTAAAAGATTACTTGTTGTTTGTCTGAAATTCAAATTTAACTGGGCCTCCTGTATTTGTATTTGCTAAATCTGGCAATTCCGTATCTGGGGGCAGTTGAATTATGATCAGCATTACATTATCTCCAGATTGCAGGTCTGCAAAATCCCCAAGGGACCATTCTTTTCATGGGTATGTGCAAAAGTGGAGATTGTTCCACAGGCCATTCCCAGAGGCTCCATGGAGCCATCTGGTTTGGGGTCTCATGGATCTAGACACTGGAGATTAACCAGTCCCTCCTTTAAAGAACGTTTAAAAGCTTTAAAGCAACAAAAATAATGCCCTTCACATAGTGGGCACTCAATGTATTTACTTCTGTTGATATCTTTAGTGTTCATTAGCGCCAGGCAAGATGAGGACTTCTTACAAACAGCTCCTAAGTAACCCTCAGTTCTCAATCCAAGCACTTCCGGTTCTTCGGAAACCAGACGTAAATTCTACCTTGTTTGAGAGGACTTCTCACCCAACCTCAGACATGAGTCCTCCACCACCCACCTCTCTAGCATTTATCATTTATTCCACTCATTTGGCGTTTCACATGTCCTGCTTAAGATTTCAACCAAACTTTCATTTACAAATCCCCCGAGGAAAAAAATGTAGATAGCGGTAGCAAAGCAATGTGATTTACAGCATGAGTCCCGGAGTCTCCGTGCTGGTCTCAAATGCTGTTCTGCCTCTTCTCGCCTTTGTAACGTCTCACAGACACATCCGCTAAGCCTCAGTTAATTATTTTTATCCCTCAAGAAAACGGGGTTAATAATACCTCCTAGTATTGTTGTATTAAATGAGATAATGGGTAACTCTTGGCAAACACTGAATGGTGGTGGGTAATTACCATCACCATCATCATCATCATCAGCCTCATCACGTTATCTTTCTTGAATCCACACTCCCTCCAGTATCTCTTATCAGGCCCTATGTGAACTGACTGAAGAATCACGCTGGAGAGCTGGTAGAGACTCCAAATTCCCAGCTGCACTTGTGCTGAAAAGCACTGTCTGGAGACAGATGAGCGAGTCTCACTCGTTCTGCAAGGTAGCGATTTCACTTGCTTAATTCTCGATTTCTCTGTACTCCTTGAAACCTACACATTTAAACCACGGCCTTGTGTTCTGCTTGGGATTATGTGAGAAGCAGGAAAACTTTAACTGCCTTACAGATTTGTTTCCTTCATGGCACCAGCCTGGGGAGCCCTCCTGGGACTCGTGTCACCACACACTTCCTGCCTTACCCTTTATTATTTGCTGCCTCTTGATTTTTCTCTCAGTCATCAGTGAGGAAGTTGCATAACTTAAAAGCTAAGTGGGAGCTGCTTTCCTGTAATCTGTAGTCATACATATTCTTTTTCCTTAGGGTAACTTTTAAAAGAAATGTCATGCAAAGTGCTCTTCTGAATGAAAACTGACTTTTTTTGGCATCTGGAGCATGTGCTAGATTGGGTTTTCAACATCTTATGTCCACGTACAGTATAATCAATAGAGTCACTTGGAGAAACAGTATGGTTTTCTTAATATCGGGACATGTTAAAAAAAAACAAAAAACAAAATATAAGTTTCCATGACTTCCTCTGAGTTCTCTACTGGCTTTTTCCAAAGATCAAATTCGTAATGCTTAGCATAAGAAATAAAGAAATGAAAGAAAAAAGCATTTTGGGTCATGCGTTCATCATCAGCATAACACTTTCAAAACTATAATCTCTCGGAAGGTTCTGGCAGAAACCCATTCATCTTTGTATCAGGACCCAGCACCTTTTTTGTCACAGGTACCCAACAATATCTGTTGAGCCAACTAATGAACAAGTATTTATTGAGCACTTAGGAGATGCATTGCCCACTTGTGGTATAGTGTTAGTATCACTGTGATCATTAGTAAATAATGATATCAAGCCAGTGGCATAAGCTGTGGGGGTCTGGGTGAGAGAGTTTACAGTGTCTGATTGTTTAGAATTCACAGCAATCGGCCTTGCCGTTCCCATTGTTAGCCCCAGAGAACAACACGTTCCCACATTCCCACCTATCTTGTTTTTATTGATTAACCACTTTAAATTCATTCTGAACCCATCAAGGCTCAGAAACGGCCCTGGGCCTTTCCTTCTCTGGTGTCCAAGGCGGCCCCATGAGCCCGATCCCGATCCTGCAGGCTTCGGCCTGGCCCATCTGTTCTGGAGCCCCTGTCATCTTGGGAACAGTGCAACACTGTGGAGGCCAGGCTGTACCCAAGGTTAGAGACCCCGCCTTTAAAATTGCTAGTCTGGGAAAAGCGGGAAATACTGTTTCAATTAGAAGGATAAAACATGGACAGCCATGAACCACTTAAGAAGTTGCATACTACTTGTCTTTAACCACAAAACCAAAATCACCATTTAGCTCTGCTTCTGCACAGCATAGGGAAGATCTGAGTGGCAGCCCAGTTGAGCTATTTCTTTTCCTATTTATTTATTTATTTATTTATTTAATTTATACTGGTCTCTGGCTCTGATTCTGCTATTGAAGACTTCCAAAGTCTCAGGGTACTTCAGTGTTAATAGAAAACAAGGAACCATGGCCACATTTGCAGATGGGAATATGGAAGAACCAGGTCCGTATACATAGGAGCCCGTCGCTTGGACAGCAGGAATGAGTGAGGTTTCCAGAACTGCTTTTCAGGTGTTTCCATTCTTGACTGGTTTTCATTCCCTCTTTCCAATGTGTCATTCCCTTGTGTTTCACCTCATTTCCTCCCAGTTTACGTCTCTACTTGGTCCCGTATTCGTTTGGATCCTCGTAATCTCCCTTTTTCTCCTGGTACAATCTGGTGACTTTATTGAAACCAGACTGTTTCATAATGAGAAATGTTCACAGGTAAAGTCTTCCTGCTGGCAGCCTTTCCCTGCAGTACCCACCCCCTGACCTGTAGTCTCACTGCTGTAAACTGAAGAGTGCTGAGTCACGTGTGAACGATGCTCAAGGAACCACGCCAGCCATGGCACCTTAGTCTTGCACCCAAGAGAAACACCAACACGACTGTCACACACATTTGGAGTTGAGCGCTCAGTGCTGCACAGCGTCACGAGTCATTCCAAGCCTCTGCTCTTGTGAGCATCTCTGTTCAGGCCCCAGTGGGGATGCGTCTGCATACCTCCTGCTCCGTGTCAAAATATATTCAAGCTGTGCACATTTGAATAAAGTTCCATTTCACTTTTAATCCTTTAAAATCTAAAGTTTAGATCACTATGGTCAACAGAAAACAAGTTACATGAAAATCTTTGTTGTGACAGCAAGACTAGGGATTTGCAGAAATGAAGGCAAATAAATAAATTTTATAGATTAATCAATAATTTACTAGTTGTATATAACCTAATTTTATTGTTCATGGAAACATCACCAACTCCCCAACAGAATATCCAGGCATGCACAATAATAAGTCAATTCAGTCATCAGATATTTTGTTGACTTTCAGTCATAAAAAACCATAGTTTTCCATATATTTTTCCATTTTGTAATTATGCACATATATTTGTCAAGGTAGGAAGATAGGGAATATTTAACTGTTTGTTAGCCTGATTTATAATTTTTAAATATTTAGACATATGGTACATTGGTTTCCATCTGTCTTGCTCTGAGCCCTGCAAATGTTTAGGGACGGGTCTGCTCAGGTATTTTCCTTTTGTTGTAGCTTACAAAGCTTACAAGAACAGCTTACTGTTCTTTTGAACTATTTCCTTTTGGTGATTGGTTTAGGTACAACAGAACTGGATGCCCCCCCCCTCCCGCCCACCCCAGCAATTTATTGTATGTTTTCAATAAGTAGTTTGGTTCACAGGTAGGGATAAAAAAGTAAGAGACAAGAATACCGAGTTCTTTGGGCCTCATAATTAGTTTCCCAAACCATTTCTTGACAACCCATGTGTACTCTTCGACACATTCCCAACATTTTATTCAAAATATATTAAGGGAAGAGTTACACATGTGTGTTAAGAACACGGAGTTTTGGAGTCAGACAACCCTAGATTTGAATTTTAACTCTACAGCTCACTAGCAGGTGATTTATTTCAACAATTTGATCCTTAGTTTCTTGATCAGTGAAAGGTGATGAAAATACCTACACCCATAAGGTTGCACCGAGGACTAGAGATAACACATGTAAAATGCTCACCACACAGTAAGCATAAATAGTTACTATTATTGAAATGTCCACATTTTAATTCTCGAAGTATCAGTCTGCTCATTCATTCAATAATCCTCCTGTTCAAACCCTTTGGCAGCTCTCCGCTGCTCAGAGTGTACCTTCTCATCGCTTGTACCTTCTTGACTCCAGCCTACCAGTCTTAAATTCCCGCATTCCTCTCGGCTGTGGCCATCCCGGGAGACCTCCATGTTCCTTCCTCTATGTCCTTACGACCACAGTCCCATCTGTTTGGATGGCCTCTCATCATTTTAGGCCCAGTTCAAAGGGCACTTCTTGTAAGAAGCCTTTTCATTCACCAGTGTCAATTAACTTTCTTCTCCCTGCAGTCCCAGAGCCCAGGCTCTGTGGCTGTATTAGAAAAACCATTACCATGAACTTGATATTGCATCAAATTTGCAGTCTGTGTCCATCATGTCTGCTCTACTGTCAGTTTCTTTGGGATAGATTGTCTCTTTTTCATACACTCCCTTCCCACAGGCATGTAACATAGTACTTGGTACAAAATAGATGTTCTTAATTTGTTTAAATTTGAATTTGTTGAGATCTACTTCCGTGGTGTCAGAGGTACTGAAGGCATTATTTCGATTCTTCAAGTACTGGGGATTCTTGTTCTCATGACTACGAGATTTTGTAAAAAATGGCATGACTTACACTTTGTAAAACAATTTGCTAATTTCCAGGAAAAGCACTTTGTCTAAAAGCACTTCTTATTGACAAATGGAACATTGTGATATATTGTGCCACTTAAGAAAAGCATGCAATTCATGCTAATATGTTGGAGAGATTTCAATATTTAGATATTTCAAATGTCCACTACTTCTCTGATACTCCTCCCTTCCAAGGTAGGACCTAATTAACCTCCTTTTGAATGGCTTGACTTAATGAATCACTTGTAATTTAAGGAATCAAATAAAGCAGATGTGATAGCATGCAACTTAGGAAACCATATCACAAAAGGGGTCTCCCTTGGATCATTCGCTCTGGGGGAAGCCAACTGCCGTGTCATGAGGATAGCCAGGCTGTTCTGCAGAGAGACCCATGTGGTGGGGTCTCCTGCCTCCTGTCATGAGCGAGCTTGGAAGCAGATCCTCCAGCCCTACTCAAGTTTTCAGGTGACTGCAGCCCCAGCAGAGACCCCTGACTGCCACCTCATGGGAAATCCCGAGCCAGAACTATCCAGCTAAGCTGTTCCCAGATTCCTAACTCTCAGAAAACGTGAGATAAAAAATGTCACTTGTTTCGGGCTGCTAAATTTGGAGGCAATTTATTTTTCAGAATAGGTAACTGATACAAATACTATAGAAGTACTATGAGCATTCTCATTGGAAATAGTCATGGTTTTAAATCTGTGATCATCAATTTTTAAAAGTAGCAAGAGGATTAGAGGCGGTTACCAAAAGTCATGATCTGGAACCCACCTCTGACTAACAGCAGTGGACATGACTGTCATTCATTTTGTCAACTGGTCATTTCATAAGTACTCATTAAAATGTCTGCTATCAGGCAATCACTGTTTTAAGCCTTGGAAATGCAAAGATAAATACGATAGCGAGCATGTTTTTATTTACTTCTTTAAGTTTATTTATTTATTTTGTGACAGAAAGGGGGGGAGGGGCCAGGAGAGAGAGAGAGAGAGAATCCTAGGATGGCTCCGTGCTGTCAGCACAAAGCCCGATGCAGGGCTCGACCTCACGAACTGTGAGATCATGACCTGAGCTGAAATCAGGAGTCAGACGCTTAACTGACTAAGCCACCCAGGCCCCCCAGGAGCATGTTTTTAAAGGTGTTGTATTCCTGTGTTCTCCACAATCTTATCTACCACAGATAATAAAAAGATTGGTATCAATCTGTGGAGCCCTACATAATTGTGTGCAAAGTTATTTAAGAATTATTTCATTTATTCATTTATTTATTTTTAAGTAAACTCTATGTGGGGCTTAAACCCATGACCCCCAAATCAAGAGTTGCATGTTCTACTGACTGGGTCAGCCAGGCACCCCCTAAGAATTATTTTGTGTGATGAAAAAAGAATACGGGAAGAATTGGGGAAAAGTCTCTGGGCCAGTTCCAATCTTAGCAGGTAGAGTTCCAAATAATGCCAGGCCTGACAAACAGCTTCAGGCTTTTAAGCCAAAGACAGTCGTCTCAGGGGGTGTGACAAATGGAATTTCGTGAAATGGCGTGTCTGCCTATGGTCTATCACACATAGTAGCAATCACTGTCAATAATGCTATCCTTGGGGATGAAGGACAGTGACATCAATGGCAAGAAAAATATTCCATTAGTAAAACACCCCCTAATTAATACTAATCTGTTCCCTGGAAAAGCTGCTTTAGAGGAAAGATTTTTTTCCCTCACATGCTCAACTGCCGAGCATTAATTTGGAAAATTTTCCATTTAGTTTCAAGTAATATTAAAAAGCTTCACTTAGCAAAAATTAAAAGTGAATCTATCTCTCAGCTCATGTAAAATAGAAAGATAAGATGTTTTTTACAGGCAATGTCAATTCCTAATTGAGCATATCAATTAAAAACAACTAAATTCTATCATTGTCTGGATTGACCTATCTACTCTTTCACTTTTATATGACAATGTATTTATTAAATATCTAATTGCATGTAATCTTAGAAACTATAATGTAACAAAGAGCGACAAAAAATGTGGCTCTTGTTTCTCTAAAACCTTCAAAGCCAAGTCCGAAAAAAATTAGCAGAAGGCAAACAAATTAAAAATGTATAAAGAACTGGGGCACCTGGGTGGCTTAGTCGGTTGAACGGCCAACTTTGGGTCAGGTCAAGATCTCGCGGTTCACGAGTTCAAGCCCCGCATTGGGCCCTGTGCTGACAGCTCAGAGCCTGGAGCTTGCTTCGGATTCTGTGTCTCTCTCTCTCTGTCCCTCTCCTGCTCACTCTCTCTCTCTCTCAAAAAAAAAAAAAAAAAAAAAATCATAAACATTAAAAAATTTTAAAAAATGTATAAAAGAACAGTGAGAATGTCTTCATATCAATTCATCTGGGAAACAGTAAGAAATTTTAGGTTCAGTTGAGCAATAGGAAGCAAAATAAATGTGACAAACCAGCAGTTTACATTATCTGTCCATAAGCATTCGCAGAATCAGTAATATGTCAACTGTCACCAGCCTCAGGGCTCTGGTGCCTGCTAGCTTCCTGCTCCCCAGCCTGTGTTCCTCTCCAGCTAGTCATCGGCCTTTAGTTCTTCAGATCTGAAAGGGTAAGTCTTTCTCAGCAAAGTTCTCCTTGACTCCCCAAAATAATATCCCATTTTCTCAGTATGCACACCTTTCCTTAATATTACGTATCCCAGTTCATGGCTCCCTTCCAAAGTGGGATATGCTCACCCCAATGCCTCACTGTTCTCCTGTCCCGACCATCTTTCCGTCATGTTCCTTGTGACTGTGAGCAGTTAGATATGTATGTGAGTATTTCGTGACCATTATGTCTCAGCCACAGCTAGATCATAAGTTGCATGCCAAGACTCCAGAGCAGGAGGTCTCCTTTCTTATCCTCCTCAATTAGCCCAGTGCCTGGCACGCTGTTGTTACGCAACACCTGTGCGAATATGTGAACAAAGGAAGAAATGAGCAGAACGGTGTGTGCTCAGAGCCGGAACTCTGAAGTTGAAGCCATCTGAAGTTAAACAAAGGCCATTCTCTCACTATCCAGTTATGTGACCTTTGGCACGATGTTGTCCTCTCCTTGTGGGTAAAATGGAGATGAGAGTAGCGTCCTCACGTGGGTGTCGTGAGTTTACATGAGAACATGCCCACCGCGTGTGTCGCTTGATAACCTGGTGTTGAGCAAGCGCTTCTTGTTGCTGTTGCCGCTGGTTCTGCCTCCACTGAATGAAATCATTATAAACTCACTCGTCCGGTCTCCCTTCTTGCAGAGGAAGGCAGAGGAGAAAGGACTCAATGAGAGCATCTCTGCGAGGCTTCTGGACAGCCTCGTCTCAGTCACCTTTGGCTTCCTGTCACTTTTTGCTGCCTGGCTCACTCCTCGTGGCATAAGCTAATTTCATCCACCCCTCCCAGCCACCGCCAGGTTTCGTTGTCAGTTCCCTGCAACTCTTTGTGGATACAGCTCTCTAGTTTATTTGACTTTCATCCTTCATGACAGCACCCGGTTGCTAGGACTTGGCACCATTTCTCTGAAGGGAAATGAATTCCCGTTCAAAATGATTTCACTTTCCTAACTTCCAAACGCTGTCCCCCAGAACAACCGTGTTCCCCCTGACTTTCCTCTCAGGATGACTTCATGCCCCAACGACAACAGTGTGTGACAAGAAAAGGGATGGCCGCCGTCCCCCTCTCCCTTGGGACATTTTAGCTTTGGGGACAAGTGGTTTTAGTCGCTGACGCTGAGGAAGGCCTCCTGCAAAAAGAGAGCTGCATGCTCAGTCAGCCGGACCAGACCAGACCAGACAAGCCTGACTTGCCTGAAGGTCCTGGCTCCTGGACCCTCACTGTATTTATAAGTCTTAACAGTGTAACTGTGAATTCCATTCTGGTGATGTTGCTTCTGGCTGGCAGATGGCCATGGTTTCCAGTCGTTCACAAGCAATTCTGAGGCCTGCTGATATGGGCATCGAAAGCACTAGGCTCTCTTTTCTGTAACCGTGTGCATGTATTTTCTTGTAAGGTTGCCTCTGACGTCTCTTAAATGTACTAAATATTTTCTGAAGATACAGCTACTTCCACTTAGGAAAAAAAAAGTATTTTTTATTCTCTTAGTTCCAAAGATATTGCTTTACGGGACAATCTATAAAAATAAAGAGCTTTTACTGAGTTCAGGGTTTAAACAAAGAGAGAGAAAAGCAGTTTCTAAGCAGAAAAATGCAACAAAGACTTTACTTCTTACCAAATAACTTAAGAATGTCTGAACGAAAACATCCCAAACCTGCCAGTGCCAGAATTTCTCAGATAAGTCAAGAGAGAAGAAAAACACAAACCCAACCCCAAACCACCAAGAAATCTATGAAGGGCAAAAAGAAAACAACACTATATCAAAAAATGCGGTTAAATGCTTAAAGAAATATATTGTAAGGGTATTCTAGAAAAAGCAATTATATATCTGAGTGTTTTCTAATTCATTTTCTTTTGCAAACAGTTGGGAAGATCCTACGGAGCCCATCTCCTTCTCTAGCAGGCCATCCATGACCCCAGGCACCACAGGGAGCCCTGTGAGTTGCCAATCTCTATCTAGATGCCCCTTTACCAGACAATGCCTTGTGTGCCATGTTATAAAGCACTTCCCACCATGTGTCTTTCTAACCAGACTGCAAGTATCCTGGGTACAGAAGTCTAGACTTCTATTTGTATTATCCTCACAACACCTACCATGGTGCCTTGAACACAAGTGATCAATACATATGAGTTCATCAGCTGCCCTAAGAATTTACCAATGTTTTCTTCACACCGGTGGAGAATAAAAACCTGAAAGAGTACTTTATTCCATTATACCAGGAAGAACAGTAGAATCTGCTATGTCAGCAATTTTCAATTATTTGGGGCATTCACTTTAGAGAGAAATCATGAAGTCTTTGAGCTGCACAGAAATATAGTCACTTGGTGTTTACTTCCATATAACATTGTATCTTGCAAAATCACGGACAGGTATAAAATGCAGGAAGGTGGGCGTGCATATGGAAAACACAAATTTATTTACTGTATTTTGGTATCCTAAATCCCGAGAAAACTTTTCTTAAATATGAAAGTATTATACTTAGAATACAAATGCTATTTTTATCAGCAGTTAGCAAGTTTTCAGAATTGTTATCCTCAATAGAATAACATGAAAATTGAAATAGCTTTTAAAAACAATTTTAATGAAATATGGTCTGTTTAATGAAACATGTTCTACAATATGACTGTCCTCTGGTTCCATTTTTAGAAAGAAAACCTTGTGCTACTTTAAAAATGGGTATGATGACAACATTTGTGCAAAAATTTCTGGTTTACACAAATACATCAAAGTGCATTAAAATACCTTTCAGAGGTTTATACATTTTGCTCTTTCAAACATGTATATGTATGTCTATACATATTTGTCCATCTTGATTCTCAGTTTAAATGCATTACTTCACTTACTGCTCTCTTAAGATTTATACATATTATTCTTTCAATGATTTGTACGTTTTTTTTTCTCAATTTAGAAACCTGAAATAGCTAAGATGTTGGAAGAACAGGACCACATTTCATTTACTTTATAGCATCTAATATGCAGAGATTAACACTAGATATACTAGCTCTTTTCTTCAAATGGGTAAATGAATATACAGAGGTATTAAATGATTTACTAAAAAAGCACATGAGTCTTGGATTTCCTGATTCTCAAGACTGCCACCGTCAGATTATGCTGATTCTTTTTTGGCCAACCTGAGATCTATAGAATTCCCAGATCCTCTGATTTCATCCATATATATCTTTGGCCATGACTCTCAGGAAACAGGATGATGCTAAGCTTAATTTGCATGTGTGATGTCTATGGAAGGGATGTGACACTTGTCTATCTAATTAAAACTCTACCTCTCTACCCAGATAGGGGCTTTGTAAGAGGTCATCATATTCACTTGTGTACTTCCTTCCTTATTCTTGTTCTGATGGTCACATGAGATCACTAAATGCTCAGGTCCTGAGCTACACTTCCATGTTTAGTAAATCAGGAAACAGTGAAAGATGTGTCTTGTGACACTTTCATTCCAAACTTAGACAAGGCATGAGTATTTAATGAAAGTGAGTGGACATGAACGAGAAAGAGGTCAAGATTTTAATAACCTGAATTGATATCTAAGGCAACCTATAAACCAAGAAAAAGGGTACATGTAAGGGATTTTAATCAATATCTTTCTCTTTCTATGAAAACTCTCCTGATTACCATAAGTAAAATTGATGATTTCCTGTTTAATATCTCACATCTGTTTTCATCATAGCACCCAAACACTTCATACACCTGTCTTGTAAATGTAAAGTCTTTAAGAAAAGTGACCATGTTCTACTCACCTCTATATCCCTACTAACTTCAATAATGCCGGCATGTAGTATAATACGCTTATTTCTTCAATGCTGAGTAAGTAAGTGTTTGTGCATTCTATAGCCTTAAGGATTGCGTACTGGAGCTGGTTAATAAACCATTCAATATTTAGTGGTACCTATGGTACATGGTAAAAAAAAAGGGGGGGCAACAATGAGGGGCACCCTGAGGACTTTGGAATGACAGAAGTGAGATATTCCTACATAAAGTGAATCAGAGAAAAGATGAAAAAAATGTATCAACTACAAGAGAGTAAGACTTAACTGGAAACTAATCAGCTATATGTAAGATCTCACGACAAATTTGCTGGTAGGACAGAAGTTTGGTCACTCACAGGATCCCTGAGAGAGCCACAGAGTCATCATCCATGGCAGCGCTATTTCGTTTCCAAGCTTATCTTACCAAAGGATACCACCTACCCAGTTCTGTGGGCAGGTATATCCTTACGTTAAAAATACTTCACTGGTTTCCTTGTTTTAATCCTTTGAACATTCAAATCATTTGACTAGCCACTTCTGCATCATTTCCATGCTTACCAGGAGTTGTGATGGTTATAAATGAACTCACATAGCTTATTCAGAGGGAGATGATACATTTGTCTGAGAACTTGAGTGTCTAGGTATACCAGACAACTATACCTCATACTGGAGACTAATAAACTGGCATTCTAACCAGCCTCTAGGAATCAGGTTAGTTTGCCTCTGGTTGATATCACAACTCATGATGTCCTGACATTCCAGTCACTGTGCTTGCTAGTCTGAGGGCCAGAGTTAGATGTTAATGACTCCCCCAGGATGATTCCTCCCTGGTGGTGCTTGTGGCCTTCTCTAAGCATCACATCCCTGTCCTCTCGTGAGCTCTTTGCCTTTCTTCTTCCAATGGCTACACGGATTATGTGCTTAACACTATGCTTTAAACCACTAGAGAGTGATCCAAGATAATGTGTAATTAAGTGAGGATTGTTTGGCACAAACTAAAAGGGTTACAGAAATTTCAAGCAAATAAGGATCGTTGTGGTGGGCAATCATCCAAGGAGAGATTCCTAAAGGCCTATGGTCTTAAGAGGGGACTTGCTGTCTGGATAGGATGTAGGTGGGTGGAAAAGAGGGGAAGGGAACTTCTAACAGGAGAATGTGGATCCACAGATGTGGAGGCCAGAATGGTGGGTCACATTATTAGAGTATTAGAATTAGAACAGATTCATCAACATGCCATCTCTTTACTCCCTTCAGGATAAAACCTGGAGGTTGATGAGAAAAGAAATAAGCCTCCTTAAACTTCCAGTTGCAAAATAAATAAGTCCTGGGGATATAATGTACAACATGGTGACTACAGTTAGTAACACCTTATTGTATTTTTGAAAGTTGCTAAGAGAGTAGATCTTAGAAGTTCTGATCACAAGAAAAAATTGCAATTAACTGTGGTGATGGATGTTAGCTAGACTTCTTGTGGCAATCGTATCACAATATATACAAATACTGAATCATTACGCTGTATTCCTGAAACAAATATTATGTTATATGTCAATTATATCCCAATAAAAAACAAAATTCAAAAAAGAAATGTCTCCTGACTTAAGCTTTGAACTGGAGGTGTTAATAAAAAACAAAACAAGAGGCACCTGGGTGGCTCAGTCAGTTAAGCATCTGACTCTTGATTTTAGCTCAGGTCATGATCTCATGGTTCACGAGTTCCAGTCCCACGTTGGTCCCTGCACTGCAGAGTTTGCTTGGGATTCTCTATCTCTTGACCTCTCTCTGCCCCTCCCCTGTTTGTGTTCTATCTCTTTCTCAAAATAAATAAACACTTAAAAATTTAAAAATTTTAAAAAATAAAACAAAACAAAATGAAATGAAACACAGCATTCTGTTAAATGCCTAGGTTCAGAAAAACAATATTAACCTTTTAGTTCTTTGCCTTTAAAGACCAATTGTTGAATGCTATCATTTATGCAATGAGAACAATTATAAGAACTTTTTGAAACAAACTGAGAAGAAAAAAAGTAATATCTATTTCCAAAATAAAGCATTTTGAATGGCAAAGTTACTTATTAGCCCAAATTTGTTCCAGAGACTACACCACCACAGGATATGAGGATTTATGGTAGTTAATTCCTAATTTTTTTTAAAAAATAACTTTTTAAATAGATAACTTTCCTTTCAATTACTCTCCAAATAATCTTTACAGATAGAGAAAACTGGTATCTTTGAGAATGCAACATTTAGAGTGGGAAAAAGTTAGGTATTGACGTGCTTTCCTCCACTCTTTGTAATACCTAAGTGAAGAGGGAAACAGAAAGTAACTAAAATAATTTTCTCCCAGCTCACTCCAGACAGATCACCCTTCCACCTGCCACAATAAGTGTTTGGTGGTAGCAGGACAGGAAAGAGAAGAGCAGCAAAGAGGAAGAGGGAGAAGAGGAAAGGGGGTTGGGTGGGCAGGAAGAAGGAGCAGTCTGCACCTGCTCAGAGGAAATGGGGCCTGGGGGGGCTGGCCTCCAAAATTAGAACATGAGCCCCTCTCCCCATTCCTCATCTCAGTCAGCACTGCCTTCGTCCTACTCCGCAAGTCTTCCCATCCTCCATTTAAGTCTTGCTTCCAGGTTGAGACCAGTAAAGACAATATAATTCCTGAAGGATCACTTTTCTTATTTATTTATTTATTTTTATTTTTATCTTTAAGTTTATTTATTTTGAGAGAGGGAGAGAGCATGCTTGAGTGGGGCAGACAGAGAGAGAGAGAGAGAGAGAGAAGAATCCCAAGCAGGCTCTGCACCATTAGCACAGAGCCTGACATGGGATTTGAACTCACGAACCACAAGATCATGACCTGAGTTGAAATCAAAGAGTTGAAATCATCGCCTAACTGACTGAGCCCCCCAGGTACTCCAAGGATCACTCCCAAACAAGTATGTATATAGAACAGAAGAACCCTGTAAATTCCCCTTAGTGTGGGCTCACTCATAGAACACCAGATGTCTTAGGGTACTGAACCCACCAATCAGATTCAAAGGGAACAAAAGTTTTCATTCCAGGCCAGCTACTGTTATGGATGTATGTATTCCCTCTGACTTGCCTCCCAAAGAGTTCTGTCTCTACCTCTCTGTCTTAGACACACACACACACACACACACACACACACACACACACACACTTAAAACACTTCAGGCTTTCTTTACGCTCCAAAAGGAATTTTACATAAAAATACAGGGATCTTTTTAGAAAACCTTTATTTCATTTCCATTTCTTAATTGCTGCTAAACTGGAAAACTGTGGAATCCTGTTTATGAAAAAAAGATACAAGCTTAGATTTTTAAGAGATTACTTGAGGTAATAAAATCCAACAGTGCTAATAGAAGACCTTTGAGTGTATTTAACTTTTGAAAAGCATATAGAAACATAAATCTTCCGTGTTTAAGTGGAACAATAGTGACATAAGGACAATCCTGAAGAGTGACTCTTAAATACTTTGAAATCTCATAAAGAAGCTTTTCTCAGGAAAGCTATAAAAAGAGTCAGTTTTGCCTGAGTCAGAGCAATTTTATCTAACTAACAGCACCCTCTGGACCTTTGAAAAATTGACATTCTCCATGACAGATCAAATTTGGACGTGGCTCATAAAGGAGTTCCCAAGGAGACTCTCATGCTTATTTTCCTCCTTTAGATCGAGAGCAAAGGTCGGCATATCTGGCCCACTGACTGTTTTTGCAAATAAAGTTTTATTGGAACACAGACACACTTTTGTTTACATATTGTCTATGGCTACTTTCAGGTACAAGGACAGAGTTGAGTAGTTCTGACAGTCACCATATGGCCTACAAAGCCTAATATTTACTATCTGGCCCTTTACAAAACAGAGTCTGCTGTCTCCTGAATAATTTCCCTCCTGTGTCACGCCTTTAGACAAAAAGTCAGGATTTTAGACTCCATTTTCCACTAAACTGCTTTATGACCTCGGGAAGTAATGACACTTCTTGGGTTTGACTTCTTATCTATAAAAGAAGGAGAGTTAGCTCAGGTGATCATATTTTCCTTACTAATTCCCTTTAAATTTCTATGTTCTGAGGAAGGTAAGCCCTTTTCTCGTAACAATGATTTTTAAACGAAATCCGAATCCATTTTAAAAGATGTCTTTCTTCAAAACCCCAGTTTACTGTGAAATGTTTCCCATCATTTCAAGTATGTAACAACTAAGTGATACCCCCTTGCTACCGTATCATGGACATGCCAGGAAGCTGTAGATTAGGGTCGGAGAGAGAATGTGAACAGCAGTAAAATCTGTTTTAGACAAGGCGGCACATCTGGCTCACACTTCCCTAGAACAGATGCGGCACGCTGCTTGTGCCAGAGATGAATGATCTTGTCTGTCGTGTTTTTGGTGAGTGCGTGCTTTATGGGTGCTGTAGCCCTGGGATCCTGAGGGAAATGGGATAAGTGCTCACCAAGGAAGCGCTATGAATGGACAGCGAAGGCACAAGTTCTCTGCTCCTCCAGGAATGGGGCTGGGCACTGTCTGAACTCGGGTGCTATGGGCATATTCTGCACTGCGCAATTTCTCCCTAGACGCATGCCATAGGGCTACCAACTAGAGAAATAATGGCCAAACAACATCAGTCTCCTTCCACATTCCTCACAAACAACTAAAGGAATGCTTGCAATCACTGTTTTCAAAGAATACAAGACTAGAGATATCATATCACCCTAAAAACAAATATCGCCTAAAGTGCTCTAAATAGAGGTCAGAGAATTCCCTAGACCTCAATGCTAATGACTATGATTTTAAAACCAAGAAGCCTGTTATTTTGAAAAATAAACATTTTTTCCCCATTTCTTTTCTGTCCAGAAAAGAAAGGTGTGCGGAGATATCATCGAGTCCCTGAACCAGAAATGGTTGTTTCTTGGTCTCCATAGGAGGATGCTTTGAATAAGAACAAGTCTACGTGGAATTTTAGAAAGCAAGATGAATGCTCACTGAGTTTAAAACATATTTCAAAACAGAAAGGAGTGCCTAACAAAGGGAGCCACTTGGCAGTTTTTGCAAAACCCAAAGCGAATCAACCCTACGAATCACATTCAGAGTTTGGGTAGCATCTTCTCATCAACATCTTCTGTGCTGTGCTGAATTCCCTGCATTTGCCACACATTACATACTTTGGCTGGCACCTTTGTTTTCAGTAAAGCCTTTCTTTGCAAGAGAAAGACACTAGTGCATACTGTCTATCACTTCTGCTACATCTTCTAGCTTTTCTCTCCCTCTTACAGAGAAACCTCTGAACTGGATGCTAATATTTTGCAGACCAAGCATGAGCCAAAATGGATTAAAAAAGCTAAGCGAACATATCTGCATCAGTCTAAGGAGTTTCAAAGGAAGAGCTGCCATGTTAAGCTGCTTAGCATAGCTGCGGCTCTCCTCCGCTCCCCGCACCCCTCTCACCCCGCCTTCTGTATTTTGGAGTATTTTACCTTCTCTTCTTGGCCAGTCAGTATTCTTCTATCCTCTCAGATCCAGCTTAAGTCCCATCTCTGGGATCACACTGCGCGCCAGCCCTCACGATGCTTTGAACATAGAGGGGGCTTATAAATATTGTTGGTTTGTTTTGAAAGTCTTCCTGAATGACCTCAGCCCGTGTGGATTTCTACCTTCCTTAACTCCTTTGAGATTTACTGTCTATCCCACACAATTAACACCTTATTCTTCTTGGCTCTGTACCACATGATACATTTCATTTTTTCTTTGTAATTGTTTCATGTGAGGTGGTTTTCTTTCTTCAATTAGATTATCAGCTCCCATGGGTGAAGTCGTCTCCCATAGTATCTAGCAAACTGTTAGGCACAGTAAACATCCAATAACTACGTGTTTTTTTTTTTCAATCAACAGCAGTTTTCACGTTGCTTGAAAGGTTATGTACCTTGCCAGCTATGCTGTGGACTCCTACCGATCAAACTGTTATATCAGAAATAGCAATAAGGTAGTAAAGTTGAAACCCCCAAGGAGAATAATTTGAATGAATATATGTGGAATATCAGGGGAAGGTGAAAGAGATTGTTTCAGTCATTACTTGCAGGGCAGAATATCTAAATCTATAAAAGAGCTAAGCAAACAAGAAAAGATATATACAGAATGCACATACAGTAAGAAAATGAAATGTAACTAATTGATCCAGTACAGGCTAAAATGGTTACAAAATTTAACAGTTCATTCCTCGTTCATTAATACAATCATCATGTTTTGAGTCTGGCTGTGCATATAACCCATTTAGAAAACTACATAATCTTTTACGGCATGCCTAGTTTCTTCAAGACTCACAGATTTCCAGTTTACACCTTGCTCATTGTTTACAGTGCTTCTGCAATAAAAGCAATCTGCTAAGCTAATGTTTATTTCAACAAACACTCTGTTTGGATGCGGCCTGACAACTCGAACATCTGTTTTAACTAGAAGCATCAACGAAGTTGACTTACTACATGGATAGAATTCGGAAAATTGCTCAATATTCTGCTTTGTTCTGCTTGTATGGACATAGCCTAATGCTTTCCATGCCGCCAAATTAGTACTTAAGTGGTTAAAGTAACCAAAGGAGCTTTTGCATACCCCATGCCAGCTGTGTTCTAAAGAGAATTAGACCTGAAACACCCAGCTCTGAGAACAAGCAATTAGTACAGGGCTTTAGTTGTTTAGCTGTGGGTTTCATTAATATGGAAGAGACAATAAGAGTGTTATTTCCACTATTATAAAGTTTGATGCAGGCGTTTCATGCTACGACACCTCACATACGAAACCAGTGACAGATCTGTTTAAAGAAGAGCAATATTAAACTCATCAGACACAAAACAGAGCTGATCCAAGGAGTGTTTGTGTTACGTTTCAAGTCAAATAGCACGTTCTTCACTTCCAAGTGAAAGAAGATTTATTTGTTCTGTAAGTGGCTAACCTCTGGAAATAATTTGGGACACCAGAGAAAAAGAAAACCCAATTTGGAATGAAGTCTCCATTGGGAGTCCAAGCCTTGCTGTCTCCATCGTGGCATTTGCAGGACTGTCTTGGTTGCCACTGTTCCAAGCTCCCCCACGGTGAAGTGTAGGTTCAGCCCCCCCCTAATCAACGACTCTTTTTCCAGAGTTAGGTGTCATTGTAGCTATTTCTATTGCTGCAGACAAAGCTCCCTTCCTAGAAAAGACATACCGGGTAGGCTAGCTAGTGTTTTCTTCCAGCTTTACTGAGATATAATTGAAACACAACATGGTGTAAGTTTAAGGTACACACCGTGGTGATTTGAATACGTATACATTGCAAAGTGATTACCACAATAAGGTGGGTTAACCCATCCACCACCCACATAGTTACCATTTTGTGTGTGTGTGTGGTGAGAACATTTTTGGATTTACTCTCTTAGCAACTTTCGAGCACACATTAGTGTGTTGTTAACTGTAGTCATCATGCTGCATATGATGTCCCCAAAACTTACCTTATAACTGCAAGTTTGTACCTTTTGATCGCCCTCACTCATTTCTCCTACCTCCCCAGCTCCTGACAACCACCAATCTACTCTGTTTCTATGAGCTTGGTTTGTAGATTCCACATATGAGTGAGATCATACAGCGTTTGTCTGTTAGTTTTTTGACATTAATTTATTTATGTTGAGAGAGAGATCACCAGCAGGGGAGGGGCAGAGAGAGAGAGAGGGAGGAAGGGAGAGAGAGAGAGAATCCCAGATAGTCTCCACACTCAGTGTAGATCCCAACGAGGGGCTTGATCCCACAACCACCGCAAGATCATGGCCTGAGCTGAAATCAAGTCAGTCGCCTGACCGAGTCACCCAGGCACCCCTGTCTGTTAGTATTTTAATAAGTCAGAAATTGCTAGAAGAGGTAAACCAAGAAATATGAACGTATGCAAGTGTCCAGTATGAACAGAGTCAGGTAAAAAAAAAAAAAAACAACACCTGTTCACAAAATGGGGTAGAATATTACTGAGTCATTGATGGGATACAGTCGATGGAAGCTTCTTGGAGAAATGGGACTCAGCAGGAAGGAATTTAGGGATTTATTGAAGGGTCCTTATCCCAAAGAGTAAGTAACAACTTTGGGCCTCGGGAGTCCAAGTTGAACACAGAGAACGAAGAGCTGTTTTAACCAGTACACGTCAGAAACAGCAAGTGACACCAGGATCAGACCTAAGAGGCACCGACTCGACACAACTACCCACAAGATGAGGAACATTTTTAAGAACATCAGAACCGACTTAAGAAATACTCAAGCTCCCACACTTGAACACACGGACAGGGTATGGCCCAGTCCTTTTGCATGCCATAAAGTAAATGCTGTGCTATCTTCTAAGTGGTTGATGGACAGCGTTCGGTTTGGATGATTAAATACATTGAAGGCGACAGAAAAGGCTCCAGGCTGCAGTGCCCTTAGGTAAATTTTCTTCCTTCTCCTGGGCCAGGGTACTAGAAGAGCTGGATGCCGGACGGGGACAGCTGCTGACTCCCATCGGAGCACAGCACCGCCAGTGCTCTCATTGCTCCAAGGTAGTTCCTCAGGAAGCCCAGGACAGAGTGATACAGACTTCAGATGTTTTGGCCAATTTCATGTAAGGACAGATTCCTGGGACAGAATCAAGAGCTTCAGAGTTTTGTTTTTCCCGAAACACCGAGGCCATACATAATATGATTACACTCTTCCATGGTGAAGAGTTCCCATGTACATTATTAAGTGTGAACTAATATACCTTCAGTTCCTTCTACGGTTTTGAGTTCAAAGTACAAGGAAAGCAAGAAAAAAACAAAATCACGAGCTCTGGTTTCAAGTTCTAGGGTGACATTTACAAGCTGTCGCCCTAAGAGTCTCTGTTCAGAGTGTGTGTTTCATCATAAGAAAATGGAATGATGGCATCCACGTCTTAGAGCAGAATGGTGGTCAGTGATGTAGGTTAGATCAGTAAGTTCTTGGATCTTAGTATTCCTCACTCCCTGAACCCTCTGCCTTGCCCACTACCACAGCCATGCTGACCTGCCCCTGTCTTCTTCCCAGTTCTGAGCTGCACTTTTTTCGATGGTAAACTAGGAAAACTATTGATTCCAAACAGAGTGGTTGTGGAGATCAATTGAGATTAAGGGAGTGTTCCTTGCTATTATAGGCTTCGTGGACATCATCATTACTTACGGTCTATGAGGAAATAATAACCAAAAACTTTATTCTTTGTCGCCACGCAGCACTTTGATTTATAATCTACATTAAAGACAAAAGCCAAACAAAAGCTAAGGGTCTGTGCCTTAGAATGCTAAATCACCATTAAAATAAACCATTTGGAAAACTCGATTAGCTGTTCAATTTTATACTGTGATTATTCTTTCCCCAGGTTCTCTTCACAGACAAAAAATAGAAAATTTGGTTTGTTTTTCACAGTATTAAGAAAGGCTGATGAACTGTCTGTGTCAGTGTTATATATTTAGTGGACTTATTATTATTTTTGCAATGCTTTGGCACAGCTCAATTTTAAATGTAATTACCACATTATAATCTTGGCAAAACCCACTGTTCCAAATAATGCTCTGATGTACAAATGAGTCTTCCTACCAGATGAAAACCGCCAAGGGAAAGGTACTGTTGTATTATAGAAAAATGAGAAGTCTCGTTGAAGCGCAGAATAACTGTAAATTTCATTTCAAAGGCATACACTATATGCACACAAACTAAATAAAAGTTGTAATTAAGATGTCTCGTTCTCCTGAACTGGCACTTTAATATATAATAATTCACTGTAGGGCACGTAGGCACCCTGGATCAGACAGTATCTCTGTATACGATGAACTAGAGACAGTAGGAGATTCAATATGCTGAAAAATTTCTGCAACTTTTTTAGAATATGAAGGTAAACACTGATTGAAGCGTGGCCAGAAAGTTCTGGAATCATTTTTTCGCCGGCACCGTAAGTCAATAAGCAGTAAAGTTTTTACAATGGTGTGTGCTTATACATGTCTTTCAATAACCTGCAGCATTTTCACTAGGTCTGCCTCACAGTAACACCATACATGGGTTTCTGGCTTTAGTAGAGAAACCATCTCTGAAATGATCTCTTTACATAAGAGATTGGCTTTTATTTTCTATTAGGTGATCCTTCTGGGCAGTTAAGCATATAGCGTTTCTTTTCCAATATCTCCTGGAAAACCTTTCCAAAACAATGCTGGAGGCTGATGACTATTCTCCTATTACAATCGTTCTCAAACCAGGGGTGGTTTTCTCTCCCCGCCACCACCCCCCGCCCCCCAGCCAGGGAGATATTTGGCAATGACTGGGGACATTTTTGACTGTTACAACTGGAGGGTTGTGGCCCACTGGCATTTAGTGAGTACAGGTCACATCTGTGGCTAAATATCCCACAATGCACAGGGCAGTTCCACACTAAAAGGAATGATCTTGTCCAACCTGCCAATTCTGCTGGGATGTGCATCTCTGAAAACATGACAGGTATTGCCCATGAACACCGCCTGAGTCGGTGTCCCTGGGACGGTCATTATTGGGAACGAAGGCCAACATAACAGCAGAATCCAAATCCTTCCTTTTTTACTAAGATCCCATGAACATTGCCAGAGCACAGATCCAGCCAATGGGCTCTTAGTGTGTGGAATGTTTTGAAGTTCTAGTTTCGCTTTGTTCAATCATTTTAGAAAATATGGAAGTATCATTCTGGTTTGAACTAGTTCATTAGGTTTATTTTTGGACATGTTTGGTTCAGTGACAACCCTAATATTTGGGGTCTATTCAGTTCAAGGTGTAGTGCATCAATGTGATTTTGGCTTTTGGCTATGGTTACGTGGTTTAGCGCCTTGCGTTAGTGCCTATGTGAGTGTGGCTTTGGCAGAAAGCTCCAACCCATCCCTGTCAAGGACCCTGGAGCCTCTGTACACCAAAGGAGTTAATTCGTTCCTTACTCTGTTTTATAGGAAGCCTCATTAATGCCAGCACCAAACCAAGAGGTTTGAGGACGTGTTGACTCCTCACTTTCCCCCACCTGGTTTCAAATTATGACTTGACTGAGAAAAGTTAACTTATTTTATATTATATGTACGAGAAGGTACAATAGTCTCACGTTTTTCAGTCTTCCTGACACTGTTTACTTGAGTACACTGTGAAGAAAAGAGAAAAAAAAAAGTTCTTGAAAATCTCCAGGGATTTAAAAAAAATGCCCGTTTACCCCTATTTTGCAATGGCCCTGGTTGTGAAACCATCAGACTGCAAAATACTGGAGGAGTGTTGAGGGTGGATTTTAGTGACAAGATTTCCTTAAGGCTGTAAACAAACCAAATTCATTAAGAGGAAGAAACAGAGGTGGCAGATTTCATCATAAAATAAGGAAAACAGTTTCCAGCTGAATTATAGATACAGCACAACACGCAGTTGTTCATTTTTGAAAACTCCAGTTTCTGCAGGCTGAAACAGAACATTTCAATTGGCTCAGTTCATGAAAGCCATCTGCACCTGCTCACAAAACAGCTTAAAGAAAAAAAAAATCTGCACGAAGGATTTTAACGTATACAGATAATAAGGAACAGCCTCTGGCACACACACCCCGAAGAAGGAGGAGCCGTATGAAGCGAGGGGCTCGTAATTTTTTTAAACTACCAATAAATAATAATCTAAAATCAGCTTACAGCATTAGTTCAGTTTTACCTGTGGCAGCTATGCTTGCCTGTTCTGGTTGTATGTTTAAAAGTTAGGCGATTAAAATTCAATTATGTGGGTTTTTCTTTTATGTAGCCTAGGGTTGAATGAATTACTGGCAGGAAACTTTAGCTCACGAATTCAATCAAAAATCCTTTCATTTGTCAGAGCTGCTTCCTGCCCTTCTCCTTTAAACATCTGCTTCTCCAGTTCAGGGAAAACACACACACACACACACACACACACACACACACACGCACGCACGCGCACACACACACACACACACACACGCACGCGCACACACACACACACCCTCTTTGCTGAAATAATAAGCAATCACCAAAACTTCTCTCTCTCTCCCTCCCTTTCTCTGTCTGTCTCTCTCTCTGTCTCTCTTTCTCTGTCTCTCTGTCTCTCTCTCTCTCACACACACACACACACTCCTTTGTTGAAATAATAAACAATCACCCAAACTTCCCTTGCAAAAGTTAACAGAGTCTCCCTTAAACACACACTTGCTCCCAGTAGAGTTTATTTAATATATCTTTAATAGCTTCCTCATACTCCTTTCTTCCTTTCCGCTTTCAAATTCTGGAAAATCTCAAGCTGACAAAAGAAGACATTTTTAAAATGCGAACCTTCGCAGGGAGAAGCCCCGGCCCAGCCCGCAGGCCAATGAGGAGGCGGCCAGGCCATTGGGCAGCACACGCACTCCTTAAATGGCAGGCGCTTCCTGCCTGAAAAAGCCAGTTACGCGCGCACACAGACACGCAGACAGACACGCAGACACACACGCAGACACACACACACACACACACACACACACACACACACACACACACACACACACACACACACACACACACACACACACACACACACACACACACACACACACACACACACACACACACGGAGAGAAAGCAGGAGGTGCAGCTCAAGTGCCAAACAATGTGTGCGCGTCCGCGGCGCTGAGCGGAGTGTGGGGCAGGCCTCACCAGGGCCATGGTCCCCGCGCCACCGCGGCCTTGGCCTTCCTTCCCGGCCGCGGACCGGGGTTTACTCCGTGCCGCCGAGAAGCCTGGCCCGTCTGGAGGAATCTGAAAGTGCCTGCCTTCTGGCCAGAGAATAAGCCCCTTAGTCCGCCCGCCCTGCCCCTGCGCTGACCCACCGACTCCTATTTGGGAAACTGACGCAAGGGCCGGCTTCTGTGGCTTGTCCCTTTGCCTAAAAATCGTGCTGTTTCTTTCTCTAGAGAAATCCGGAGTAAAACTTAGTAAACCTTGGGGCTGTGCTGCCAAATGATCTCAAGCCGATTTTAGATCTTTTAAAATAGGATCACTTCTTTTGAGAGCCTCGGAGTCATGGAAAAGACGTGCTTTAAGAACAAACGCTCACCTGGAATCTGTAAACATTTAAAACTGGACAAAATGGTGATGTTTTACTGAGACATGGTACATAATTCAACCAGCTGTTGTACCATGGTGAAGCCTAGGAATGTTTTCATATCTAAGCTATGCCTGTAATTCTGTAAGTAGATAAGGAAACTTCCGGTTATTATACTCTTCACATGGATAGAAGAGCTTGAACTGAAATAATTCGAAAATGACTGGTATTCCCAAATGTACTACAATCAAAACATTCATAATTAACGCATGTTGTAATTATTCACCCTTAAATTTAAAAAAGTGAGTGATATGATTAAAGTCATTTATTATTATGTTAATAATAGTAATAACAACAGTTAACATTTCTGAGCACTATGTACCACTTGTGATGTCAGTTATTTACATGCATGATTTCATTTAACTCCGAAAACTCTCTGCAGAGCCATGATTATGCACATTTGAGGGAACATTTAGATCATTAATTTGCTGCAGGCCAGAGAGTTAGTAGGTAGCAAAGCTGTAACTTGTACCCAACAGCTGGACTCTCAAAGCCAACACCCACTAGTCAATCATCCATCCATCCATCCACACACCCACACCATCCATCCATCTATATCTATCCATCCATCCATCCATCCATCCAATACGAATGCCTATCATTTGGAAGACACAACCAAAAATAAGGAGATAAGTTGAACACACACAAAATTTTTTTTAACACGTACATCTGTTATATCCAATGGAAACATAAGGAACAAGCAGTGTCTTAAAATGTCAGGCATCTGATAATAGCATGTACATACTGAATTGTAGAAACAATGAATAGTACAAGAAAAAAATAAGATGTCAATGAAACTGTTATTAACAAGACATTCAATACTCCTTCGACATACAAAATGTAACATTCAAGGTATTTCTCAAAAGACCAATTTTTCCTTGAATTTTCCAAAGAATTTTCAAAAATAAATTCAGGGAACATTTGGGAATAGCAAGTTTCCAAAACAAAACGTGCATAGCAAGATTAGTTTTTCAGTTTTACCATTTTTTCTTTCAGTGGAAAGTTCATTGGACAAATTAAAATTTCACCCTAGACAGGATGTGAGAATGTTTTTGTAAATCACAATTTACTGTATATTAGTGCCATGTGAAAGTTTTCTTTCCCAAACAAGAACCCACATGAAACTTGGTTATTAAACCTCAAATAAACCCTTTTTACATACCTATAAGCCTCAAATTGAAATTACCTTTAAATGGGTTTTTAGATTTCTTTTTAATTCCTGAGTGTGTAGGGCAAAAGGTTACAACCTTCACATAAATTTCTGCTTTGGGCTAAAACCAAAATATCCTTATTTTGAGGTTTCATCTTAAATGCATCAAGTTGATGTCACTTCAGTGTGAGCTTGTATGGGCTATAAAATCGTGCCTCAATTGCAGCTATTTCTGTATCCACCTGAATCACACTATTATGCTTCATTGTTTGCATTTCACGTTCAACAAAAACGTGAGGGCTTATTAAGTGCCAGGCTCTATACTAGGCACTAGAGACACAAAAGGACAAAACAAACAAACAAACAAAAACAAAAGAATAAAAAACAAAACAAAAAACCACAGTCCCTATGCTGGAGAAAGTTACAGACTCATGAAAGAGAAAGGTAAATACATCATAAGAATTGGATAAGTCCCCAAAGGAAGCATGATCCAAATGTGTGGGGAGTCATAAGAGAGAGTGACCAATTCAGGGAAGGCCCTGTCCTCTACAAACCATCCCGTTCATCCACTCAACAAATATTTGTTGGATTTTGAAGGATAAGCAGGTGTTACAGGTGAGGAAGGCAGAGGAAACACCATATGCAAAATCACTAAACTCTGAAAGGGATTCCACGTTCATGGATAAGGTTGAAGTCTGTACCAAATGTGGTGAAGCACAAGCAGTCAAGTGATTGACTCTGTTTGGAGTGTGAAGGATGGCACCTGAGAAGACAGATGAGTGGCTCCTGAACGTACCCGCAAATTCCCCTTAGAAACTGAACATTCTGAGAGCTTTCTAAGGTACAATACAGATGAAGCGCGCAATCCCTTTAATACCAAGGCAGTGAGAAAATTCCTTCCATGTTTCAGTGAAAGTCCTGATGGAGTCAAGTATACCTAACTTACTTGGTGAAGAACAATGAAATGCTCTCACACACACAGGAGAGAAAATGCAGGCTGCACTCTTAGGGCAGTATCACACCCAGGAATGGAGCCACCCGTGGTGACTGATCAATGTGACATACAAAGTTTGAGGTCTGCTCTGAGGGTACGCACTGAGTTTGTCAATCAAGCACAGAGAACCACCTCCCTCTGACCAGCAGCTCTCACAGAGTGCTCACCCTGTCTCAATTGTTAATTCCAAGTGAAACAAGGACATGATTCATACCCCCGGTTGCTTTTCTTTTCATGTGTAGCATGATCAAAAGAATAATTATACAGAGAGGAATTCTGCAAAGACAAAAATCGCGTGTGATCCTCCTTACATAAGGACCTCAGTGTGCTGCTGGGAACCCTCGGATTTGTTCTGTTGACTGCCAGCTTCAGGTTACAGGCAGGGAACCAGAACCCTCATTAACATCTTCCTAGCCTCCAACAAACAGAGAGTCAGTTTAACACACCCATTTGGTCGGGACAAGTACATATCAGATTCAGACCTTGCAAAAATAATAAGCCGTAGTAAACAGTTTGATGACTTCTGAGCAGAGAAGAGGGGACACATATAGTTCCGTTAAGCAACCCTAGAGAAAGAGTTAGGAGGGCTTGCTGAGAGAAGAATTCTGAGACAGTTCACACACACACACACACACACACACACACACACACCAAAAAACAAAACAAGAATGTCATTATGCTTTTAAACTCTTTCCACACAACTGTTGCTTAACATCTCATACTCCCACCCCAACCCCCCCCCCTCCACACACACACACACACAAAGCCTCGATCAGAAAGGGAAAAGGGCAAGTTTCCTATGGGGAAAGTTTAGCATATTTTATTGGATTGGCAGATTTGGCATCTGCTTTCCAATTCATTTCACTCTGGTTACATCCAACTTTGCCCACACCACAGATGCCCATGCCCCTAGCATGCCTCACAGAGGAGAAGGTGGCTAAAAAAAACCCCACTCTCTCAGGACTGCTGATCGCCCTTTCGATTCTGGACCACTAACGTCAGGTGGGCCATCAGTGCTGACCCAATTCTAGTGTGCTTTTCTGGGTCCCCTCACTCTGTCATTCTCCTACATGACTATTTCCCACCTCTCCCTCTCTCCTCATACCTCCCGCATGTTGTGCCTAATTATTAGTCTAATTCACTGGATGGAAGTGATTCCTATACCACTGAGAAAACAGAAGCAAACAGAAGAGAACTTCCACAACTGCTACCAACATGTCTACCCACTTAACTGATTAAAAAAAATTTTTTAATGTTTATTTATTAAAAAAATTGTTTAATGTTTATTTATTTTTGAGACACAGAGAGACAGAGCATGAACGGGGGAGGGTCAGAGAGAGAGGGAGACACAGAATCGGAAACAGGCTCCAGGCTCTGAGCGGTCAGCACAGAGCCCGATGCGGGGCTCGAACTCACAAACTGTGAGATCATGACCTGAGCCGAAGTCGGACACTTAACTGACGGAGCCACCCAGGTGCCCCAATGTTTATTTTTGAGAGAGAGAGAAAGAGTGTGAGTGCGGAAGGGGCAGAGAGAGAGGAAGGGAGACACAGAACCTAAAGGAGGTTCCAAGCTCTGGGCTGTCAGCACAGAGCCCAATGCAGGGCTAAAACTCATGAACCGTGAGATCATGACCTGAGCCAAAATCAGACGTTTAACCAACTGAGCCACCCAGGCGCCCCCCACTTAGCTGATTATTTATCCCTGCCTTCTCCAATATGGTAGTCCCTAGCCACATGTGGCGGCCATTGATCACTTGAAATGTGGCCAGTCCAAATCGAGAGGTGCTGTTTATGTAAAATACACTGGATTTTGAAAATTTAGTATACAAAATGAATGGAAAATCTCAATAACTTTTTTCATTTTCAGTACATGTTTTAGAGATAATAATTTGTATATATTGGTTCAAAGAGTCATGAAAATTAATTGCACCTGGTCCTTTTACTTTTTTTTTTAAACATGGCTCCTAGAATTTTAACATTACATAAGTGGCTCACATTGTGTTTGTTTGGGACGGTGCTGCTCTATTCTCTGCAATTACTGTGAAGGAATTCCCCATGTTGTCAGCTAAGACCAAGCCACCCCCCTCCCTGTGCATTAGAACCCTTTCCTCCCTCCCACTCATGGCCTTCACTTTAGCTGTTCTCGCTGCTTTCTCCTTCTTCACCAGTTTCCCCCCTCTCACAGGATCATTCTCATCTGCAGCAAACATGTTGCTGTATCTCCTATCTAATAGGAAACACCTCTTGACCACACATCTCAACTTACCACCTCATTTCTTCCTAACTTCTCAAAAATGTTGTCCACACTCAGTCTACAATTCTTCCAGATGCATCTTTTACGCATCTACTCCAACCTCTTCCCACACCACCAAAATGGCTCCTGTCAAGGCAGTGTGCTGGAGCTAGCAGGAGCCACCTGGTAAATATTCAAGAATTTTGCAAGCTTTGTCTTAAACCGCTGGCAGCTTGAAGTTGGCTATGATGGGAATATTTACAACATGGAAATCGGTAGACGCTACAAGTCAGGAGAGCCAGTGTCCTGGCAGAGCACCGACTGGAAGTTGGCAATGGCCTCTATCAAGCTTTATACTCAATTACCATTCTTCAGCTTACATAACTTATTTGTAGCGTTTGATATGGACAAACACTCCCTCCTTCTTAACTTTTCTTCACTGCCTCTTGCGGCACCATCTTCTATGTCATCTCCCACGCTGGACATGTTTTCTCTGTCTCCTTTGCTAGCTCTGCTTCATCTGTCTGACCTCTAAACATTGGAGAGTCTTAGCACTCAGGCCTAACATCTCTTCTTCTCTTTATCTACACTTCTTTTCTGGTGTTTTCAGTCTTATGGTCTTAAATACCCAAATGTATACTTTTAGGCCAGGTCTTGCCCATGAATTCCAGCTTACTCATACCCCTGCCCACTTGAATGGCTAATAGGCACGTCAAACTGGACACGTTTATGATGAAAATGTTAATTCTCCATCTTCCCTTCTTTCCCTGTTACCAAACTTGATATTCCAATAATATTCCCCAGCTCAGCAAATGGCAATTCCAGTTGTATAGGCCCCACGTATTGACTTATCCTTGGTTCTGCTCTTTCTTTGACACCCCAAATCCAGTGTGTTGGCACTCCAATGGGCTCTGTCTTCAGAAAATATCCCCATATTTCTTAGAATAAGAGCAAATCTTTCTAATGGTCTACAAAGCCCTGCAAGTTACCCCCATTGCCTTTCTGACCTCCTCTCCCACCATCTCCCTTACCTTACTCCTATCCAGCTAGAATATCTTAGTCAAAAAGATGCTCCTGGCTCAGAGGCTCTGTACGTGCTATTCTCTCTGCCTGATAATTCTTCTCCCAGATGGTCACATGGCTCATTCCCTGACCTTCTGCAAGACAATTCTATATGAAATGTATCCCCGACTTGGCATTTACCACTATATGATATACTATATTGTTATTGTATGTTTATCATCTGGCCTCAGCAGACAAATTATTTGTTTTTCAGTATTTTACATTTAGTACCCATGAGAAGCACACACCAAAAGCTCAGTTAAATGTTTGTTGAATGAATGCAGAACTTGGTGCCACACTACCACCAGCTTTGGATCATAAAGAAAGCTACTACTGCTTTCTGTTTTGTACGCAAAGCATTAAGTGAAGGACACATATTAAATGGCAAAATATTCTAGTTCTCTACCAGGCCACACGTGTATACAGACTCCGTAGTGAGGGAGGCCTTTTGGCTGGCAAAACAATTAAATCTGACTCAATTCAGAATTAATAGTGACTCATTTGGTGATAACGGTATTGCAAACGTTTTTCTTTTTATATTGCCTTTGTAAAAGGGGGGCTTTCGGGATGTCTTCACCTGAAAGCCCTCTCAATTTCATTCTGGGGGTGACTGCAGGAAGAACTCTGATGGAAAGAACTGGAATTATCCCCTAGGACCATGGCCCTGGTTGGTTTGTGGGGTGGTGGAGTGGGGTGGAGGGCAGGGAGTCTGGGACAGTGAAACATATGCCAAAGGTATTAACAATAAAATAGTCTTTACAGATTACATATACATAACAAAGGTGATTTTCGCCTCACCACCCCTCTTTCTCTCCGGCCATTGATTTGCCCAGAAAACCTAGGCTGAAGTTGCCAGTGAAAACCATGTCCCCCAAACTCCTACCTCTCTTTAGTAAACTAAAGGTGGTGGAGGACAGGTGGGAGGCAACCCTTTCATCTCCATCATCCCCAGGATTTTTACAGGTGGATATTTTCTCATAGCTCTGTAGTTAGAATTCAAAACACATCTCGTGACTCATACACAGTGACTAGCAGTCTATAGTACCATTTCTTTCCTTCAAGATACTGAGATAATTAGGTAGGCCTAATTTTAATAATCTTTTATAACATTATTTTTATGGGAAATTGCATTATTAGATCCAAATTCTTGCTTCATAACTGAGTTTTTGGAATATAAATTGTTTATACATTGGAAAATGCCTGTAATTATTATTAATTGGGTTTCTAGTCAAGTCCAAAGACCAAGTATGTTTTAACCATCTATGGTGGTAAAACAATCATCAGTGATTATCTCTTTGATTTTGGGGGTATTAGAGGTTCTATCCACAGGTGAAACTGTTAGAAAAGCATCAGTGGGAAAAAAAATAAGCCTAGAAATAAGGACAAAACAAATCATTTAAGCACTAGACAGTATAGCTAGAACACTCCTAGATATATGGCCTGGCTGTTATCCATTCTGTTCTGCATAAATGTTTTTTATGATGTTGGGGAATATGTGCTCTTCTCTCTTTTTACACACTCCCCCACAACACACAGATATGCACAGTAGGTAGGTGAGTCAATCAAAATTTATTGAAAATCAAATAAGTACTATACATTGGGTTGAATTCTCTAAATAATGTGTTAATAGCTACCTCCTACATAGGTATGAAGTATTTCACATGCATTATATCTAATCCCCACAAATACGAAAGCAAACCCCTATGTGATGCTTTGTGCAGCGTACTATTCTGTCTTTTACCTTAATCCACTCCTTTAAGATGCACAACAGGCCCAGAGCGCCTGTGTGGCTCAATCGGTTACGCTTCCAACTCAGGTCACGATCTCGCAGTTCGTGGGTTTGAGCTGGTAGCACAGAGCCTAATGCGGGGCTCCATCCAGAGTGGTTGAGATCATGACCTGAGCCGATATCAAGAGCCTGATGCTTAACTGACTGAGCTACCCAGGTGCCCCACATCTTGTCTCTTTAAATACTTAGTTCCTCCAAGTCTGTTGGTGTGCCTTAAAATTATTTTGCATAATCTCCCAAGCACAGAAATGTCCAGGGCTCTGCCTCTAGTAGATACTCTACACAGGAAAGAGATTCACACAGAGTGATTTTGCATCGTACGTAAAGATGAGAAAAAAAAAATACTCATCAACACCAGAGCTTCCCTTTGTTTCTGAGAAAATGCCAAGAAAAACTGACTTTGATTTTCTAAATCTTCCTTTGATTTACTCTACTAGAGGAAAATCAATGCTAAAATAACTACTGAAAGCCACCCGAGATGTGCTGATCTAACATGACAAATGCCAAGGAATTTAGACACTAAATTGATCTTGGAATCTAAGCTCCCCTTCTAACTCCAACAGAAGAGAAATCATAATATCCACATGGAGCAGAATCCTTCCTACCTAGACGACGGGCTTGTCATTTACTGAAAGCAGACAGGTAGCTCCACTGCAATATTGTTTACCAAGCAGCTAAGGTAGTTACTTCTGCACCCAAGCAAGTGCTGCCTGTTTACAGTATCGATTACTGGGATTTTTGCTGGGAGTACACAGAGACTGGCCACCAAAATGTGCCTAAAATCTTCAGCAGTTCATTTAATACCTTTCTCTGCATTGAGAAGGAAAACCTGGGATACAGACCCCACTTCTCAGAAAAGGGGACGCCGTTCCAGTGTGTGTTTCATGTGATTTATATTTTCTGACAATGGAAAGGTAAATTCTCTTACAGGATTTATGGCACAATTCTCAGCCATCTGAGCTCCGTTTACTTCACCTTGTCTCACTGCTCAGAGAATTACAATTAGATGGAACACCTCGTGTCTAAGCATCTAATAGGTCCAGCATGGCACATTGTGACTGTGGCAAATACTTTTCTCTGTGAAAATCACCAAAGCTTAGAAGTAGTCACTATGTCCCCCTCGTTATGACATAGCTAAGAAAGAAGTGACAAACTCTTTAACAAAGCATGTAGGAATAAATACAATAAACTGAAAACATCATTTAAACTTTTTTTTTTCTAAAGATAAGAACTTGTGTGGGACTTCTGGAGGAATTTTGATAGGTCCTTTTAGGATCATTTTAAAACACTCAAGGAATTCTACTCCTGAAACCAATATTGCATTGTCTGTTAATTAACTAAAATTTAAATTAAAAAGGAAAGAAAAAACACACAAGGAAAATGCATTTGAAATTAAATAGTGGTAAATCTGCATACAAAAACAAAAACAGCCATCCGAGAGACTTTCACTCAAGATAAAGTTCGACTAACTCTATGCAAATAGTAATAGCACTTTCTAGAAAGAGTTCTAAAGTAAGTCACACACACAAACCTCAGTAGCAGCACAAAACATCCTTTGTTGCCGGACGTGAGAAAAACACACTCGCATCTAAAAAAAGCCATAGGAAGGAAGTGGAAGAACCTCAGGGGCGAGTGGGAGTGCAAAAGGAATGCTCTAGCTCTTTTTTTTTTTTAAACACGTAAGCTTGCTGTGCCTTTAACAGTGGGGCAGCAGTTCAAGTAAGTGAAGCAAAATTTTTGTGATGCGTTTTTCCCATCCCAAAGGTGCACTATCAGCCAAATAGATTTGAAAATCCTGATAAAGGCATGTTGATATTCTGGCAGTATTTGATTGCCCCAAGTTAAAAAAAGTTCTTTAAAAAAATCAAAGAAACCCAAACCACCTGCCTTACATTCTAATTTCATACATCTCCAAACAACTTTGATGGCCAACAAAGAATGAAAAGAAAAGTTATCCGAGAGCAAAGACAGGGAAGAAAACATTCTGCTGAAATTCTGCAGGGTTAACAAAATGGGCTATGTCTGATAGAGGATAGATTGAAGGCTCTTTTGAGAACACAAATATGATCATGCTGCCCCCCCCCCCTTTAAAATCCTTTGATACCTTCTCATTGTACTACGGAGAAACACAAAATTATCAATATGGTTCACAAAGCTCTTGGTAATTTGGTTGCTGTGTATCTGCCAGGCATAATGTCAGGGCTCACACCAGTTGAACACATCTGTTCCAGGCACAGAAATGCTGATGATTTTCAGTGTCCCCATTTTTCAGAGGAGGAACTAGAGAAGTTGAGTTACTTGATAAGATCAGAAAGCTGGGGAGCAACTGTGTCAGACACTGTTTATGGAGGAAATCAATGCACATTTCCAATACCCTTTCTCTTGGCTGCCTCCATTAGCGCCAGAAAATCCACGTTCTCACTCTCCTGCTTTCCTTACCATTTGGGTTGTGTTCTGACCAATGGTGTGTAGGCAGAAGTTCCCCAGATGACTTCTGAGCTTTTAGCTTTTCTGATGAGAGGACCTGGCATTACACATCTTTCCCCTTCCTCCTGCCTCCAACGGGGCCATCCTGCCCGAGGCCACTTCAAGACCCAGAAATGGCAAAGCAACAAACTCAGAAAGCAGAGCAGCAGAGGCAAAGGGCCAGGACCTGTGAGGAACTCATCAAACCTTCAGCAACCCTGGACTGCTTCTTCTCAGCCTTTTTGTTTCGTGGCGACAATATGCTGTGCTTGATACATTAACCTCACCAAGGCAGGCTTTCTGTTATTTGGAGCCCAAGGTATTTCTAAGGGAAACAGCTGTGAGACCAGGATTCTAACTAGGAAATCTGATTCCAGAGCCCAGGAGCCAAACCCCATTCCTTCTTGTCTCACTCTGTCATTTTCACTCTCTTCACTTTGGCCACACCGAACTCTAAATGTTTCTTCCCGCCCCCAAACCTTTGCTCTTCCCTCTGCCTGGAGGAATTCTTATGTATCCTTCATATCTCAGCTTAAACATCACCTCCTCAGGGCAGCGTTTCCTGATCTTTGTTCATGTTCCAGACAAAATCAGTTCCCATAAAAGCGTATCTATGGTTACTGCCATACGTGTCCTCGGTAGCACTTACCACAATTACAAACAGGTAAGTATTTAATGCATCTTTCCATGTGACGTGATAGGCTCATGAGGTTAGAAACCGTGTTCTGATTGTACATGGTAGGCAGTCAATACATATTTCTTGAATGAATGGCTAAAGCAGGCATTCCTCACCCTAAGTTTGTTCCTGAGCTAGACAGATGGAGATAGGAAGTCACTTATCTTACACATCTGCAACCTCAGAAGCACATCGGGCTGGAATACATCTTGTTTGACTCTATTAACTGCCATAAATATCTCAACAGAAAGGAGGGAGGCAAACTGAGCTCCACTGGCTGAGTGTGAAGACAGAGCAGATCCTAGTGAGAAAGAAAGGAATATTTCTAGTCCCAAGGCAGGGGCCATCCCAGAATTAGAAAAGTACTACAAGAAGAAAACGGTGTGTGTCAGGATGGGAACTACAAACGAAAGCTGGGAATACCTTGCAAAGACACAATTTTCAGCAGGCCAAACATAGATACCATACAGTATTTTCTGTGATCCCGAGTTTTGCAGGCAGCATTCTGGGAGGCTTTTCTGTGGGAAAATGTTTCCAATTTTAGAGTGGAGTTGTAGGAAAATGTTTCAATTTATATAAACTTTGCTTTATTGCCAAATTTCCTGTAGCCTGTCTATTCCATTAAGCAAGAGATAACTGGTTTGCATCATCTTTTCAAAATCACAGTTCTTTGTACCATTAGAAGACGCTCTCATCACCCTGCAACTGGTCTTTTTATCCTTTTGTCTCCATTAGGCTGTAAATTCTTGAAAGTAGGAATCTTGTATTTTATTTCATTTTGGATTTTTAACAGAGTATAGTGCTGGCACAGAATACGAACCCACTCTATCTTGTTATTATAATGAATAAACAAAATGCACAGGCATGGGAGGCATTTACTAAATACATGTCAAATTGAATTTTTGATACACGACTTGGAATTGTTTCCCTTTCAAGGTATTCGTTCAGGGAGCATAACTACAGAGCCCACAATCCAACAAAGTCTTCATTATGGAGAAAAGCTAGAAGAGCCTTTGCGTTTTCAAGACAATATGAATTAAAATGGCAACCTCCTTTTTATCGTGTGGATATTTCAAGTGCAAACACAACTCAAAACTTGAGATTAAAAAAAAAAAAAAACGCCGTCATATTTCTCTGTTCACCAGTCCTGACTATCTTTTGTGTTCTGTCTTCACTTTGGATCTGGGAGGTCTTAGGAAAAGGAGAAAGCAGGGGAGGAAAGGAAGGAGAGACCGATGTGGGACAGGAAAGACAGCGAGTAACAGAAAGGAACAAAATGGACTGGGATAAGGAGCCAAGGGCGGGCGCTGGAATAACAACAGAAGATACGCAGAATGGAAGTCGATTCCCTCTCTTCTTCTCCAGTCTCTAATTTCTCATCTCTAATAAAAATGTACGCACATCTGTCTATTTGATCCTAATTTCATAATGCAATTTTCATAACATTTTTTAAGAAAAATTAATCGAGAGGTGAATGTCTTCAATTTTTATAACAACAAGCTTGTGGTTTTTGACATCTTTTGTTCCCATTCATTAAAACCATCAACTAAGTCCAGAGTAGGGCAGTACTGAGGCCTTGGGAACGCTCTTAATGGATGATAAATACAATCTATTTTCACATTTACAGAAAGTGAAACTTGGGTACTGTACACAGTAATCCGCTTACTTCGTAAATATCCCGTGTTTTCATCTGCATATTGTACCAATTAAACACATGTTGGTATTGACTCAGTCACCCGAGTGGCTTACAGAAATGTGAATGGAATCCAGTCCTGACGTGGGACAGAACCACGACCAAAAGCACATTAGTAGCAAGAAAAAATGTTTGTTTCTAATATATGGATTATATTTTCTAGTGTCTTACAGAAGAATGAAACTGAAAGAGGCAGCTTTGAAGAAATTTGCACGTGTCTGAAACCCACATCCTGTTGTTATCCACTGCCCTGGCACAGAGAAACTGGGAGATGAACATTCTCATTAGGGCCCCATTAGCTCTGATTTGCAGAGGCCTTCTCTAAAGAGGGAAGTCACGTTCACCCTTCATCCCCCTCCACATGGCGGGCCGTGGACCAGGCATCACCACCGACCAGCATCATTCCCTGAGCGAACATCTAAGCCCAAGAATACAGTGGTCTAATCCGAGGTGCTTAGAAGTTAAGTTTCAAAGATTCTCTATATGCTTCATTCCAGCCACTCTCAGGAGATCCCAAATCACCCACGAGCTGAGGCCCATCTGTCTAGCGCCTAAAAGAAATTATAACAATAAGGAGAGGACTAATGGGAATCAGCCAGTGAGAATAAGAGCCACATGGAGTACTCAGACTTTCGTTCCTTCTTATTTATTTACTTGGTTGCAATGCGTGTGCTTTTCCTTCAGGCAGATGTTGGTATCTTAGCCTTTTGTACAGGAAGCTGTGGAAGGAGGGAAGGATGGCTGGTAGGAAACAGGAGGAGGGCCTGCCAGTGGGAGCAAAGAATATTTTATAGGCCAAATGGCATTTTCTGTTGGCCCAGTGACTTTTCTTGGAAAAAAAAAAAACAAAAAAAAAACGATTTGTAACTCTGTGCAGAGCCCTTTCGAAGGGTGAAAACAATCCTGATGACCTTATGGTCCGAACCATTGCGGGGTGTTGCTTTAAACTTGTATCTTGAAGTTCCCCCTTTATGTTACTCTGCTTTACAACCACAGACTCTTCCTAATGGCTACCCACATGTCTTTTTAATTTTCTAAGAGGAGCCCAGGCCCCTTCAAGATGTTCCACCAACTCAGCCCTGTCTCCCTCAGATGTTTCTCCTTTTTCTTCTTCTGAGAAGCACGTGTTGATAGACTACAGGGAATTAAGATTTATTTTTTAGACAGTGTTTTCCCCGCAACTGTAAGTCGGCCTTGCTCGCAAGGCGGGCGGGGGCAAACGATTCCAACATGCTTTGCTCCGGTGCTACCATCCCAATGACGCTTTAAAATGAGAACTGTGGAGAGCGAGGTGAAAAACTGGCCTCCATCTGGAAGCATTTACGCACAGAGGTGTCTTTCACTTCAGTTGTTTGTCTAGAATTTCCACTTATGAACCGACTTGCCCTTCTGCTTTGGGTATGCCGAAGACAACTGTTGGCAAAATCCATTTTATGCAACAATCTAGAGGCTCCTTCAGACTCCATCAGTCTGGAAAGGCCAACCGTGACTCACAAGATTCCCCCGACACACACGCAAGAGTCAGAAGCCAAGGAGAGAGCCAATCTCTGATGCCAAGGGTGGCCGCCAGCCTACCTGACACATCAGGGTACTGTTGTCAAACCAGTTTCCTGCTTGGAAGACCGTGACTCCTCTCAGTAAAGGTGTCAGCACCTCTTTTCCTGAACAATCTGAACGTGAACGACAGGGCCTGAGTCCAAACAGAAGGTGTCTTTAATCGTTTTTTGTGGTTCTATATAAAGGTTACCCGAAGAAAACCCGGGTTTTTCAAGATACTGTTTTTCGAGATAGAGTTTTTTCAGAAACTCTTTCGAGATACTGACTTCTGATTAAAAAATAATAATAATAATAATAAGTATGTCATGTCCAGATTCAGTCATTCCTTTAAGGAAGCAGGGAAGAAGGGTTGCTGGACATCTGCAGAGAAGAAAGATTGTACAACAGAACGCTCTATACTCCTAGGACACCTGTGCCACATTGCTAAAGGCCTGTCAGTTGGAGGCCTCCCCCGAAGTGCAGATTCTGACTGTGGGTATGTCTGGGCCTGTGGTCACTCTGTGTGGTGTGTGGGCAGAGGGGGGCAAAGCAGCAGCGTCCAGAGAGATGGTGGTAGAAGAAAACAGAGAGAACGCCTAGAAGTCAGAGAGACAGACACCACACCACCTATTCTCAACCCTCTTCTCCTTTGTCCATCCCCTCATCCCGCTCTGAATGCCAATGTGAACCTGAGCTTGAGACCACGAGAGAAAGGACAAGAGAATTACAGAGATACTGACCCCGAGCCTTGATGTTACTGAATCGCTAAATTACTACCAGCAACAACCTATCTTTGCACAGAAATACTGTGATGTGGGAGAAAGAAAAAAAAATCTATTTGCCTCAAACACTGTTAGTCATTTGGCAGCTCCCCCCACCCCCCAAATCCTAAAAACTCCTAGTTGATTTGGTACAGGAGACAGATCAAGTAAGAAGCTATTTATTCTTAGAAGGCTTTCTGGGGAGAGGGCAGTTTTGAAAAACCCAAGCAAAACTGAATATCCTTCAGAAGGAAAAACCAAGTTAGAGCATCCTAGAGCCTCATAATTCATTTCCAATTTTATGCCTTCAACAACCTAGCACCATTACCCCATCCGCTGGTTCATGGCATTTTTTTTTTAAACGAAGGACAAGACACATTATATTGTTGTAACACACAATTGCTTCTGTTAGCTGTTTGTACTTATGTGTACACAAGTCTGTAACCTTCTTCTTCTGTGTAAAGCAAAGATACCAAATTATGGGGTACTTGGCTCACCCTTAGTCCCTTTAATAGCACTAAACGATCGTCAGAGAATTTAAAAAAGAAGTACGACATAATGAATGGGAAGAGCAAAATAACCTCGCATGGTCACTAGTGAGCTATGGGAAATTTTACAAGTGACTTCAACTCCCTGAGCCTCGTACTGCTCATCTGTGAAATGAAGAGTTGGATTAGGTCACTCTTTCGAAAGGTTATATGTTCAAAATCGTTTGGTTACAAGCAACCAAGTTGTCTAATCAGGCAACTTTATAATTCTTTTTTTTTCACCAACATGGACTATGTCCTATTTCCAATCTATCACCATGAACAAAAATTTTAGGGGCGCCTGGGTGGCTCAGTCGGTTAAGCGGCCAACTTCGGCTCAGGTCATTATCTTGCAGTTTGTGGGTTCAAGCCCCGCGTCGGGCTCTGTGCTGACAGCAGGGAGCCTGGAGCCTGCTTCAGATTCTGTGTCTCCTTCTCTCTCTGCCCCTTCCCTGCTCACGCTCTGTCTCTCAAAAATAAATAAACTTAAAAAAAATTAAATTTTAAAATTTACATTTGATCGGGTCAGAGTTCACAAAAACTGATGGCATTCTCTGACTTAAAGAGCCATTTCCCTCCTGGCTTGTTATTCTCAATATTAGAGTTTTCAAAAGGTGGTCTGAAGTCCTTGCATTTGCTAGGATCCACCCAACGTCGACTGAACCAGAATATCTAGAGACGGTACCCAGAAATTTCCACTTTTCACAAGCATCCTGCGACATTCTGACATGCACTAAAGTTTGGGCACCGCTGATCTGGAAATAAGTGTCACTAAAAGTATGAAATTTAGACTTGAGTTGGTTAAAAGTTATATAGAGGGTCTTATGGTAAAACAGAGTTCAGTCACAAATTCAGGTCTTCACTTTTCTAGAGTTGCTGATTTTAAGTAATTTTTAATGTGCTCAGAGATAGATTTAACTTAACCTTCAATTAGCATTACCTACTGCATAAGTAAAATTCACAGAAATCAAAGTAAAAACACTTCCCCCAGGATTTTGATTACTGCTCATTTTGCTTCTTTTTATTTTTCCCTTCCGGTCACCATTTTTAAAAAATTTTCATTTTTCTATCCTAATTTAATGCTCTGTTTCATTCGCCACCCAAGAGATGACAAATTTTTAGATCCACTGGTTGCAAGGACCATATTTTTATGGTATACTATAATATCACCTTCTTTCATTTTCTGGCTTCTTTTCAATCCTATCAGCTATTAATAAACCAAAGAATTTATGCTGGGGCACCTGGGTGGCTCAGTTGGTTAGGCATCTGACTTCAGTTCAGGTGATGATCTCATGGTTCGTGAGTTCAAGCCCCATGTCAGGCTCTGTGCTGACAGGTCAGAGCCTAGAGCCTGCTTTGGATTCTGTGTCTCTCTCTCTCTCTGCTCCTCCCCTGCTCATGCTCTGTCTCTTTTCCTCTCAAAAATAAAGATTAAAAAATTTAAAAAAATGAATTTATGCTTATTTTGCATCTATGTGTTTATTGGTCTCTATTCAGATAGGTTTAATAGTAATCATTACAGTCTAATCTAGTAGTAAACTGCTTCCCCAGGAATTAGGGGGAGAAAAGTTTAGGAATTTCTATTCTAGTTCATGTATCTGAATGAGTTGAGTATACACGATATTATAATATCTACACAAATGATTTATTTCTCAAGTACTTTATTCACCCTCAGATTAGTTGTATTGTTACTTCTTTAACCAGTTGTAATTCTTTTCTTTTATTATACGTCACTAAAAAAGTTCTCCAAAATACCATGTCTAACTCAGGTATGTTTTCAGTACACTTCCTATAGCTGCTAGAAGGAGGAACTAAGATCCATAAGACAGAACAACATTGTTAATGTTGTTAATGTTAAATGGCCAACAAGTCATTTAAAAGGCAAGATAAAACAGATCAACATAAGTACACTGAAGCAAAAAAAAAAAAAAAAAGGTTAAAGCCATTATAATTCCAATAATTTAACAGCAATATTAGTCATTGTTATTTCATAATAATATGTTCAGCATTTCTAAAATATTTCTCAATCAAAAAATGTTCATGTATCTTGCAAAAAAAAATCAAACTATTAATGAATCATACATAGCACCTTAAAAGGAAGTCTGGTGTCCATTATGCCTCAAGGCAGATGACCCCACACGGATGACGTGCATTCACCCAAGGGAGAGCCAAGATGGCTCCGTAGGAAAGGAAAGGCAGAATGGGGTCCTGACATTTTACACACCCCCTGAGCACAAGGGAAATTCCTTTGATTCTGTACTTTGGCTCTGCAAGTGTGGAGGGAGCCTCGTGTGGCCACAGGGACTACTTTGAGGCGTCAAAGTGGTCAGTACCATTAAAAGGGCAGCCATTTTGGAGTCAAGACATGAACATATGTCCTGTGATCTTTACTTATCAGTCGTAGAACCCAGAACATGCCACAGTCTCCCTAAGCCCGTTTGTGCCCTCATAAAAGAACTGTGACACTCACGTAGTAAAATACCTCCTTCTTGGGGCTTTTGTGAGGAAAAATTGTATTAATGTAGGGAAATTCCTCTGAAATAAGTGTTGGTTAGAATTATAATTCAAATAAGGACCAGGGCACCTCCCTAGGTCCTATAACCCGAGCTGTGGCCACATGTGCCTGAGTGTCTCCCGCCTGGGCTATCTCATCCCCAATAGTTGCGTCAGCAACTATTCATCCCCAGGTAAACTGGTGGAGGTGCTAAGCCTGGTCCATAACCTCTGTAAAGTCCCCTCACAAACCAAGATGTTGCCAGCTGTTGCGGAATTGGTCACAACGTGTGGAGCCCATCATCCCTACCCCCACCTCAGCTCACTATCTGGAAACTCTGATTCTTGTATGCTGCCGGAGGGAAAAGAAAAAAAAAAAAAAATGACCTCCAAACAAATACCTACCTCTGCAGGAATGTGCACTGGAACAGACCGAGGCAAAAATAAGTCATTCGAACACAATATGCAACAGTGTGTACAAATATGCTTTATGGCTGAACTTGAGTTCTTTCTGATTGTTAACATGTCTCGTTCTTTTGTGCCACCCACACAAAAATGTGTTCTATTAGGAGTCAGGTTCTATTCCTGACCCGCTTAGTCACACTGGGCAAGGCGTTTTAATTTCCCTCAGCTTTATTTTATCCATCTTGGAATCTTTCCCCTCTACTCTACCTTACTGAAGTTTCAAGTTATGTGTTATAAGCTAATAAAGGAGGGCCTGCACCTTAAACATTCTGGGTGTTGCAATGAAGAGCTGTGATTACTGCAACATTTCACCACACCTTTTCTTTTTGTTTTTCTTTCTTTTCTTGTTTTCTTTTCTTGTTGTTGTTTTCTGTTTTGTTTTGTTTTGTTTTTGTTATTTTAGAGATGGGGAAGGGGCAGAGGGAATGAGAATCTTAAGCAGGCTCCATGCTCGGCACAGAGCTCAACATGGGGCTTGATCCCATGACCCTGGGATCATGACCTGAGCTGAAATCAAGAGTTGCACGCTCACCCGGCTGAGCCACCCACGTGCCCCTACATCATTTCTTAAGATGTTTCTGAAATGCACGGGTTGAAAGCAAGCACTACAAACCACTGACATATTTAATCTGCTAAATATGTCTTTACAACATTCTGTCAGGAGAGGAGTTCTGAGGAGCAAGACCTTTTGGCTTTCACAATGTTAGCAGATGGCCAGGACTTAACAATGCTAAGGCTATAATATTAACCTGAGGAAATGAGTGCATTCGGATTGCTAGGTAAACAAACCGTATTATTTACTCTCTAGTGCCTAAGACACGCAGTGTCAGCTGCCTTTCATTAGAAACTTGGTAGAGACTGCCACAGAGGAGGACAGGCTGCGGAAGAGGGCAAGAAATTGCCAGACCCGGCACCACATTCAGTGCAAAGCATTTCGGTCCATGCACATGGATAGGAAAGCGGGGGGCCCTTTCTTGGCCTCAGTGCTTGGAAGAGGAAGGGAGAGTTAGTAGGGGCAGAGAGTGTGATGGATAAACAATACATTTTCCCCATGAATCATTCCTGCAAGTGACGTATTCTTCCAAGGGAATTACTAGATACGGCTCCTGTAGCCACAGTACTAACGTCTGCACAGTGGAAGCCCGGCTCAAAAGAAAAGGATCAGACAACTCAGCAGTAAAGGCCATGTCCCTCCCAGGTCAGTGCCCAACTGGGCTTCGAGAAGATGACAGCCTTTAGAAAACAACACATTGGTGTCATTCTGAGCTTTCCTGATAGAGTGAAATTGACCACATCGCTTTCTAATTAATTATATCTCAAAAGAGTCTACAAGTTTCAAATGCTGACCTGACCTCAAGGATAGAAGCCAAATACTAATCTAGATATTAATGTGTGGGTGTTTAGTGGCAGGATGCACTTTTTCTAGAGTTCCTGTGCTATGACAGGCTTTCACTCTTCTCTGCTTAGGTATGTTCCAAAGGACGTGCCTCAGTGACTACCATACTCGTGAAGGTGTGTAAGAGAGAAGCCCCTCTGTGATGAAATATTCAACGCATAAAAATTTAGAAATATTTTAGGTTTACTACACTGTAATCTTACCCACGAGTAAATCTCCCACTGAGCATATCACATATTCTTTTACATAGTAGGTCCACAGGTAATTTTTTTAAAAATGTTCATTTATTTATTTGTGAGAGAGAGAGCAAACACAAGCGCAAGCTGGGAGAAGGACAGAGAGAGAGAGAGAGGGAGGGAGGGAGAGAGAGAGAGAGAGAGAGAGAGAGAGAGAGAGAGAATCCCGAGCAGGCTCCATGCTGTCAATGCAGAGCCCAAAGCAGGGCTCGATCTCACAAAACGTAAGATCATGACCTGAGCCAAAACAAGAGCTGCATGCTTAACTAACTGAGCCACTCAGGCTCCCCAACAAGTAATTGTTAAAAGAATGAGTGAATGACGGTGTAGCCTTCTGAGGAAAGGTATAGCATTCCTAATGTACAATTTGTATGTGTGCAAACCCTAGGAGAAACAGGCAGGAGATTTCTTTGCAGATGTCGCAAATTTATCAGCTACTTGGACTTTTATGGAAAATGCATGGCCTTTAAAGAAAATGGTGTAAAACAATGATGGAATCAGGGCTGAGCTGGTGACTAAAGTACAGAAAAGCATTCTAATGGAGAATGAGCTGCTTTAAATAAGCCCTAAGACAATAGAAAACTTATGTCTCCATTAAATGAAATTTCTATCCCGCATATTAAGATTGTGGCGCAAACAGACAAAAGAGAGGAAATATATGATTATATGAGCTTAATTCAGCCAACACAAACACCGTGTATCCATTTTAGCACAATGTGGAATTGCTCAGTTTCTAGCTAGGGGAGGAAAAGAAAAAAAGGCATGAGGGGAGGAAAAAAAAAAAAACACCCTTTCTTAACAGTTCCTCCAAGGCAACCAGAAAGCAAAACTTAATTAAACAAGTGAAATGTAATTACCTCCTGCTTACCGCAGTGGTGCTGATTTGCACTGCATATTCTAGGTGCATTAGTAACTGCCCCGTGCTGCCCCCAGGTAGGAACACAAACTCTGTAACCCTGTGTAGGGGAACCATTGGCAGGCAGCGGGGGAAGGAAACCCCTACCTGTTCTGCCCTCCCTGCAGGGACTCAATTACTTCAAGCGGCTGGTTTCAGCTAGTCACACTTCAGACTGGAACTCTGCGTTGAGTCTAATTAGGAAAGGGCTGTCCCTCCAGCACGGTGGGAGGTACCCCTGCTAGTGGAGAAGACCGACCTGGTTTTTTTTTTTTTTTTTTTCCTTTACACCTCTTAGGACCTCACTGTGCTTGTTCTTTCAGTTCATTTGTTATTTTTATGCACTATTTGGAACATCTCAGCCCCTCTTCCTATACCAAGAGACATTCAACTTGTGGCACCTGTTGAAAGCATTTGAAATGTGATTTCATAGTGACTCTGGAAACGTGGGCATGGCTTTCTCTTACTGACAGGCACCTACATCTCGAAGCAGTAGGACACTACCTCTGCCGTCTAGGATTTCTGATCTCTCGTTTATTAGAAGGTTGATGCTATGACAGTATTTGGATATCTTTATTTAATTTTCTATTTCCCCTCTACCAGAGCATCATTAAGCATATACCTTAAAAAGCTGGTAAGTGTATTTTCTCCCTCACAGCTTCTAAGAAACGGACATTTGAAAAATCAAAAACTCGACTCTGGAGGAAAATGAGCATGTAAATCAAGCCAATGGTGGACCACTTGACTGTTTATTTGGATTGGGGTAAAACTCTGCAAATTCAGAAACATACTTCAGAAAGCTATGAATCAGGGCACCTGGGTGGCTCAGTTGGTTAAGCCTCTGACTTTAGCTTGGTCATGATCTCACGGTTCGTGGGTTGGAGCCCCGCATCCGGCCGTGTGCTGACAGCTCGGAGCCTGGAGCCTGCTTCCAATTCTGTGTCTCCCTCTGTCTCTGCCCCTCCCCCACTCACGCTCTGTCTGTCTCAAAATAAATAAACATTAAAACAATTTTTAGGGGCGCCTGGGTGGCTCAGTCGGTTAAGCGGCTGACTTTGGCTCAGGTCATGATCTCGCGGTCCGTGAGTTCGAGCCCCATGTCTGTGCTGACAGCTCAGAGCCTGGAGCCTGTTTCAGATTCTGTGTCTCCCTCTCTCTGACCCTCCCCCATTCATGCTCTGTCTCTCTCTGTCTCAAAGATAAATAAACGTTAAAAAAAATTTAAAAAAAACAATTTTTAAAGACAGTTATGCATCGATACAATGTGGGCATCATGATCCACTTCGCTCATGTACCGTGCTACTGATTTGGGTGTGTTTATTGGAGCTGCTAATTAGAGGAATTCAAAGATGCACAAACTATTCTCAGAAATCTGAAGTCACCTGTTATTGACGACAATTAAGAAAAATCACTGGATGTATTTGTGGTGGGGGTTTTGTAGCTCACACTAGGTTGCCTTCCTGGTCTTTCCCAAAGTAAGAGTCTATAATTGTGTGAATGGAGTGAGATTCCAGCAGCCTCCAGTCACATGAATCATCACCGTCCGCATTTGCTTCAGCTCTGTTCAGCCTAAATGACTGGCTTATGACAGAAGCACGGCTGCTGCTGAAGGGACCAAGTTAACTAACTCCTGTTTCTTCCTACTCACTTTGGCAGAACTTGGTAGATAAATGTAACGCTCCAAAAGCTCTTTTTGTTTTTCCTCACATTTGCCTGCAATGTATTCTTCATTTGGCTTCCCATCCATCTTCCTCTTTCACTTGCCTCTCCCAGCCTCCTCTGGGGCTTCATCCCTGTGTCCTTGACCTCTGAATGCTGGCAGTGCCAGAGCTCAGTCCACCAACCTCTCATTGAGCCTCACGGCTCGAAATACTGTCTTTGAGTCTAGTCATTGACGACTGTCAAATTTGTATCTCTAACCCAGACGTCTCCAAACTGGTATATTCAAATGATACCTTTTCTTAGATGTCTAAGACGTAATATGTCCAAAATGGAGCTCCTAATCTTTTCCCCAAAACTTGATCCTCCACAGTGTCTCCTGATAAACAGCAGCCCTGTTCTTCCAGGTGCTCCAGTGAAAACACTTGGCATCACTGTTCTGTTTTTTTTTTTTTTTAAGACTTTATTTTTAAGCAATCTCTACACCCAATGTGGGACTCAAACCCACCACCCTGAGATGAGCCTCACGTTTCACTGCCTGAGCCAGCCAGGCACCCCACAACATGGTATCATTGTTGACTCGCCCTTCCTACCTCATATCCGATCCATTAAAAGTGCAGTTGAATCCACAGGCTTCCAGAATCCAACAAATAGCACCACTTCTGCCACCACCTGCCTTTCCCAAGGCACCATCATTTCTTATTTGCATTAATGTGAAAATCTCCTATATTAATTATCCCCTTTTTCTGCCCTTTCTCTCTTCAGGCTTCTTAAAACAAAAGAGCCAGAATGATCCATTGAAAACCTGTCAGATTATGCCACTACTCTGCTTAAAACTCCAAAGAGTTCCCATCTCATTCAGAACAAAAACAAAAGTCCTCACAATGGTCTGCAAGATTCTATGCAATCTGCCACCTACTTCCTCTCCCAGGTCTCCAACAACGTACTTGATATAAATTCCCACTTCTCTCTCCCCTGCTTACAGACACACTGATCATCTTACTTTCCTAGAACACTTTTTGTTAGCCTTCCTGGAATTCCCTTCTACCTGATACCCGTCAGCACTCTCCTATACCCTCGTTAGGTCCCCACTCAAATGCCACCTTCTCAGTGAGGCTTCTATGACCTTTCTATTTAAAATTGGCCCTGTCTAGGGGCACCTGGGTGTCTCAGTCGGGTAAGCATCCAACTTTGGCTTAGGTCATGATCTCATGGTTTGTGAGTTCGAGCCCTGTGTCGGGCTCTGTGCTGACAGCTCAGAGCCTGGAACCTGCTTCAGATTCTGTGTCTCCCTCTCTCTCTGCCCCTCCCCAGCTCACTCTGTCTCTCAATAATAAATAAGCGTTAAAAAAATAAAATTAGCACCGTCTTTGCCTTATTTAATTCTACAGCACTTGCCACCATCTAACATCCTGTTTATTTTACGTTTTTGTTTTCCCCAGTAGAATGGAAGTTCCATGAGAGCAAGGATTTTTGGCCTCTTACCATGTGCCTACTACAGTGCCTGGCACACAGTAGGAGCTCAATAAATATTTGTCAAATGAGTTGATTGACCCACACATCTAGATACTACCCTTCTCCGTATTAAAAGGCTTCTGTGATTTCTCAAAAGGCACCCACCTTATGTGGGTCAGAATTCTCAGACATCTTTTAAAATGTACATGGTCAACTGCCAGAACCTAAAGTTTTTAGAAAATGGGCCAGATTATGAACAGAAAGCAAAACCAAAAAACAAAACAAAACAAAACAAAACAAAACAACAACATGTATTTAAATACCTTCCCAGCAAAATCTAAGAAGAAGCCCACCAGATTTAGGTACCGTGCGCTTCACTATGCTGCTTTGCAAAGACTGAAAACATAAGGAAGCTCTGGAAGTCAGCAAACACCAGTATTTGGCCTTAAACTGATTTAACACACACAAAAATGGCACTGTGCCTTTGGAGACCTGGAATGCAGCATTACAGGTTTTCTCCAAAACAGCTTCATTTATTTAACATTACTCTGACCCTTTAACTTCTAACTTGCTACACAATTAAGCTATTTAAGCCTTCGACTTAGCTCTCTTTGTGCTACAATCCGGGTCTAAGTGAAGCAAAAACAACTCTACACCTTACTGTTTTGCTAAAGTTTATTCTGTCCCAGAAAGTTGTTTGCATATGCAAATTTAGCGCCACATCTGATTACCATACCATTGTATCCCTGAGACTATTTCTATTTTACTCTTCCATTCAGTAAACATTTATTCAGCCTTTACTATGTGTATCAGGCATACAGAGTCAGGTATTGTTTTTCCCTTGCTTGTTTCAAAGCAAAGTTTCTATGTATTGCTGATCCCCTGAAAGTTTGTTACCATAGAAACAAAGGGACAGTCACAATCAAAACTGGCATCAAGTTGCATTGGAAGTATGGAACTGCTTTTGAAGGCAGTGAAAAACATTCTGAATTCTGTATTGTTTACATAAATCAAGGTAATAATCTTGTCTCTCTTGCATGGCCTTTCTTATTTTCCCAAAAAGATTGTAAATGGTTTTAGAAGAACAGTTTATTTACCTCTTGAAAAGTAAAAAAAAAAAAAAAAAAAAAAAAAAAGACCAATTTAGATTAAAAGGGACAGAATTAACTGGGTTTCATCAATATTTGACTTGGGAAAAACTATGCCAGCCCAAAATAGTAATTTCATGCAAATGAAAGTAATTTACTTTCCATATATTTACACAAATGGTTGTTAATTTTGGAAAGTGTTTTACTTCTTTTGAAGCTTGCATCTCTAGCCCTTTGTTTATCTTATTTATATTTTCCCTTTCCATTGCAGATTCTTCTCTATAGTGCTAAGAAGGAAAAAGAAAAACAAACACTGGATTCAGGGGTAAAAGACCTGAATTTGAGTCCAGATTATTCTATGCAACAGCTGTGTGGGTTAGGGCAAGTTACTTGAGACTCTTTTCTTCTCAGCTGCAAAACGGGGTGATACTCCTCCAAATTATATTGATGTCTAAACAAGATAAGTCTTAGGCTGCCTGGTACATAAAAAACAAGGAGATCTGCAGTTGCCATATTAGATTTGTGACATGAAGCAAGATGGTTGCCTTTCCCAGGCCTTTTAATCTACTGGGGAGCCTGGACGGCTCAGGCACTTAGGGGTCCAACTCTTGATTTCAGCTCAGGTCATGATCTCACAGTTTGGTCGTTGCTTCTAGCCTGCCCCTACCACCCCCACCCCTGCCCTCAGGCTTTGTGCTGACAGCAAGGAGCCTCTTTGAGATCCTCTCATTCTCCCTCCCTCTCTGCCCCTCCCCCCCCCCTCGCCCCTGTGTTAGCTCTCTCTCAAAATAAATAAAGAAACTTAAAACTTTTAATCTACCAAATGCTTAGGACTGTTGAGGGAGTCAAATCCTCATGTTTACACTTTTATAATATGTAATCCATGCTCATTATAAGGTAGTAGCATTCTATTGTGTCTCCTTTGCTGCAAACTTTCTTGGTATTTTCAGTCTTAGTTCTCTTTCAAATCATCCTCACCTTTTCCTTTACAGACATCTTTACTCATGTTTCTCTCTACTACTATTTTCCTGTTGTTATACTTTTATATTTCTCTGTTGTTAACCATAAAATGTTAGTGCATTTCTTATATTTTTCCTTATTCTTTATAATCATGTATTTATTCTATTGTGAAAACTTCTTAAAGTCAGAAAAATTAAATCAGATCACCTATCAATTAAACATATTTCTAAGGAAAAGGATAGTAAATGTGGAATTCCATTGGAAAAATTAAAACATAATTTGAAATAGAAGTTGCAAAACACCTACAGCTCACAAGCCTGTTCCTTTTTACATATATGTATTTAATGTTTATTAATTTTTGAGAGAGAGAGCACGTGTGCAGGGGAAGGGGAGACAGAGAGGGAGACAGAGGATCCAAAGTGGGCTCTGTGCTGTCAGCAGACAGCCAGATGTGGGGCTCAAACTCAGAAACTGTGAGATCATGACCCGAGCTGAAGTCAGATGCTTAACCGACTGAGCCACCCCAGTGCCCCTACATTTTTATAATTTTAATTTGTTAAAATAAACATTCTTCTTGTAAATATCAAAATAATACAGAAAAAAGAATAAATATCACCTGCCTCCAACCACCTAGAGATCATTACTATAAGTATTCTGAACTGTCATTAATCTTACTGCATCTAAGTATATACATATTAGACATGTAAAATTTCACATAAATGGGTTCATATTACATATGATATTCTGCAACCTTTTTTTTCATCTAATGTCTTGTTGGGTTAATTCCATGTTCATGTTTATGTACTGTGTCCTAATATTTGATGATTACATAATTTTTGATGTATAGATGCATTGTGATATAGGCAATTCCCTATTGGTGGATACTTAGGTTACTCCTCTCTTAATTATTACAGACAATGCTGCAGAGAATAACTTGTATATCCAGATGCCTTTAGAATCATGGCTAAAAACATAGTTGATAAACCATTTCTTCAATACCTTTTAACTTTTACATGTTCCTTTCTCCAGAAACTAAGGAATTGTTTCTTCTTGTAGAATTCGGACCTTGCAACATGTAAGCGTGAGGTTCAATATTAGTGCAGTTATAAATACAATTCTCACGTGGAACACTGGAAGAATGCAGAGACCACGTTGCCTGACCTCTTAATTTTCACTAATTTAAACATTCCTGCTACATAAGTAGTGGCACTTACACAAAAATCTTACCTTATGTTACAAGTCAGTGCAAATAAAGACTCTCTTTTCAGTTTTCACTCATCTACTCTATGTCTGCTTTAACTACCTAGTAGGATTATAATCAGTAATATCTTAATACCATCAGTCCCTCATTATGGGTGATGGCTAAACATTTTAACCCACACAGAACCCAAATCCCAACCTCTATAAATGTACACTCCTTCAGAAAGAGGATTTTCAAATGACTGGAAAATGTCTAACATGGTGAATATGTTAAGAATTCAGACTGTTTAAGCCAGAGGGACATGAGGGAAATCACAGTTTTCACTGAGATGCTTTGATCTATCATGTCCATGGAAATAGGTACAGAATCTTGAGAAAAAGAAATGTGAAATAATAACAAAGCAGCCACCAGTTTCCTGATCCAATCTCCATTTCTAGAGAAAGCAGTAACTGGGGGATATGTAGAGTATAAGATATTTTTGTTTATTTTTTCTCCTCCAGACCAGTTAATTACATAGTGGAAGGCTATGCATATTCACTCTCAATGACTAATAACCAACTGTCACATTATACACAACATTTCTTACCCCCAGAGGATTTTCTCTTTGTCCATGGGGAGATGACACCAAGAAAAATTTCTTCCTGTTGTCAGTGCCTGACTTTTTTTAATGTTAGCTTAATCCTAAACTCTAAAACAACTATATGACAGGGGGCCACTTTTAAGGGGAGAAATGTCCTGTCTGTCCTTGAATAGGAGCTGAGTGTGACATGTTAGGGTCATGCCAACCTGTACTGATGTCCGTAGTTCCAACCAAACAAGATTCTATTCTATTATTTTACATGACACAATGTAAAAACTAGCTTCTAGGATCCATGTAGTTAAATGCACCCACACACTTAAATGTCCATGTTTTTAAAATGCCAATTAGACTGAAGTGACTTGAGAAATGGCTACTAGCAAGTAGAAGAGGGGAAAAAAAAAACATGGTTAGCTCCCCATTTCCATAATTATTTCTCCCCTTCTTTTCCATATAGGCAGATGACATGGTTTCCAGGTTAAAAACAAAAACAAAAAACAAAAACAAAAAATAAACAAGCAAGTTTAATCCCTGCAATGTGTAGTACAAACCTAATCTGGATAGTACTGTGATAAATGTTGTAAGATTCATTCATTCATCCAACTGATATTTATCAAGTGTTCAGCTCATACGTGGTGAGTACTATCTAAAGCAGAGTGCAGGCCTCTGCACACAAAACAGGGTCTATGCTTTGTAAAAACTCACAGTATGCGAGATTAAGTCAGTATGATTCAAGGCAATAGATTTTAAGTGTCACTTCAGTGCCACAAATGAGTGTAGAGAAGCGAGGACTCACTCCTGGAAAGTGTCGGGAGAAAGCGTTGCCGCGAGCATGCCATTTTTACCTGACACATACCATGACGAACTCAAGACTAATGTATCTAAAATAATTTTAAATAGCTTAAAAGGTATCTTAGCAGAATTAAATCGTGAAGTACTAATCTGGTGTTCTGAAAAAGTTAATTCGATAAACAAAATGCACGGCCTGGCCTACGGTAGGTGCTCTACAAATGTTAATATCTTTCTGTAGGGTTTTTGGTTTTTTGTTGTTTTATTTCGTTTTCATTCCCAGGGCAGTAGTCCTCAAGCTCGAGTGACGATCGGGATCACCCTGAGGGTTTATTAAAACAGAGCACTAAACTCCATGCTCAGTCAGTCCCTTATTCAGAAGGTCTGGAGTGGGTCCAAATACGGGCACGTGTAACAAGTTTCCAGGTGATGCTGGTAATGCTGTTCTGGGGACCCCATCTTCAAGAACCACTGCCCTAGCGATGCACTTGATTCTGTGATCTTTTTCCGCATCAGACATAAGTCTCCACTTTTAAAATTGTGCTGTTTTCCTTATGTCTTAAAGGAAAGGGAAAATAAAAGTAACACCATTTTATATAGAAGACCTGACCTTAGTCAAGTCTGGGCAACAACTTCCCATGTGGAGTAAATTAATCACTTTCATGCATGCTTTGTGCTCCGGAAAAAGTACACCAGATTCTGTGCAACATTTATTGTCACTGTGTTAAGCCCCTCAGAACTGGTCTCTGCCCTGAGGGAGTTTACAATGTAGTGAGGTGGACAGCCTAGCAAAATAGTCCTTAGAGTTCAATGTGTTAAGTGCTATGATGGATTATGATAAAACATCGTAACCGACAGTACTGACAGGGGGTGAAAGAGTAACAAACTCAGGCTGGTGAGTTGGGGAGGAAGTGGATCACAAAGGCTTACCTAATAAGATGATTCAAGATTCACTGAGTGGTGAAGGATGAATAGGAGTTTTAAAAACAGAAATTGGAAGGGTTTTTCCAGGCTGAGGGAACAGCATGGCCCCCATCAAATGCACTTTGCCTTTCGAGAGGTTCAGCAACACTATATCACAAAGATCTTTGTGTGCTTTACTAATGAATTTGAACCTATGGTAAACATAAGAACATTTTAGGAAGATCATTCTGGCAGCTGTCTTGGCGGGATTAGCCTGGAGGCTGGATAACTGCTCGGGGTATTTTTGTAGCAATAAAAGTCAGAAAAAGCGAGACCTGGAAAAACTAACATTGTGGCAGTGGAGATAAAGGAGAAGAGAGGACTAGGAGAGATCTGAAGGGAGCAGCCACTATAGAAATGGGATCATTATAACAACTGAAAAGTGAATGAGAGGGTGGAATCCACTAGAACTCCCATATTTCTGGCTGAGATGAAAGACCATCATTTACTGACATAAAGAACACTGAAGAAAGAACGGATCTGGTGGGGACACTTCAGTTTAAGACAATGAAATTGACATGACTGTGTGTCATCCAAGCAGACATGGCCATCACACTGTTGAATGTATGGGCTGAGAGGACAGGAGGAAGGTCGTAAAACCCTGGTTCTAACGCGGGGTCACCCAGGAGAGTGTACAGAGTGTGGAGATCCATCACAAACCTGGTTATGGACCATATTTTCATTATAGGGAGAGAGGCAGTATCAGGAGGGTCTCTCCATTGCTGGGCTGGTTATTTGCAATGGGAGGTGAGTGCATAAACTCACCTCTGTCCTTATGATGATCTTTGCTCATTTCTACACTCAGTACGTGTAAGTATAAGGAGATACTGTACATTGAAGTCCTTAGCGAACTACAAGGCATTATATAAAATGTAAGGGAAGACAGAAGGAGAGGAGAAAGGTGACAACTGGCAAGCTTCTCGGGGCTTGGCCAAAAACTGGGTTCTCCTGGTCCTCAGCCAATCAGACATCCTCCATTTCCCTTATATGTTTGGCACGAAAGCTTGTTTTTCTGTTTATGGAAGTGCCATACCTGTGGCTCACCTGCGTCTGTGCTGACCTACTGGTTCAGACAATCTAGAACCGGCAACCTGAATTACTGCAGCACTCGAAAGCCATGCTGCTGAGAGAGTAGCAGCTGTCTCACGTACCTCTCCACGCAGATAAAGATGTATCATAACCCACAACATGTCTGTGTCCCTGGAGGAACGAGGCACTTAATAATGGGGTTTTTCTGCATCTCAAAAACAAAAACAAAACAAAACAAAACAAAAAAAGTCATAGAGAAAATGGTAACTGCAAGAGCTCATTTCCCTTATTTGAGTGAGTGCTTCATCAAAAATATTATTTGTGCTGTTCTACCCTGAGATCAGTTCAAGACTAAATGAACCTGTCATTTATAACATATATTTATAAATAGAACCATATAGAGACAGAGCTCTACGCAGCCATTAACAGACACATACAATCATTCTTTCATTGCAAGTGTGAACTGTCGTGCTGTTTCACCAAGTTCAGACACAGGTCGTGAGCTTTCAAACTAATTTTGGAAAGAAGACGCTGTGGTAGTCAGTAGGTAGACTAAAAAGAAAACAGAAAATTGAGTATGCAGGCCACTTTAACTGCTCTTATATTTCTCATGGAAAGGGGGCAATAGTCTAGAATTATTTAATTTTTTAAAACAAGACTTTAAAAGCAGGCAATGACTTGCCAGTAATTCCCCCCACCTAAGCCCGTAGTAATTTGCTTCTTGCCAAGTAAAAACCTACAAATCTTTAAAAGCGTTATGAAATTCTTTCTTTCTCCAGACTCATACAATGCCCATATTCATTTCTATTTTTCTTGCTTCTGTTTTTACTCTTCTGGTCGTTTTGTCCCACTTGTGTATCCTCGATTTTTCAGCTCCTTCCTGGGAGGTCAGGGATGATTTCATGGAATTATGGAAATCTGCAGCTAAAAGGGATCTTAGTACATCAGCAATATTCCTGACAGATGGTCAAGTGGCTCTGGGCTTGAACCCTCCTTGTGATGGAGGTTTCCCATCATACACCAAGCTGTTTCATTACTTAAAGATCACCATACAATGCCCAGGGTTCTGCTCTATTTACAACACAATCTAGAACATTATATTAGGTCATAATGACCAATGGAGTGGTACCTAAATGTCCCTTCCCTCTGGTGTAATTTGTTACTTGGCTAACCGATCTACATAATACTATTCTGTGGTATAAACCTCTCTCATTTAGCGCATACATTCCCCACTCTCAACTGTGAGCTCCCAGAGGGAGTTTTATCTTTATCTTTACTCCTGTACCCCCATACCTAGCATACCTTGGATATATTATAAGAACTTAGTACATCTGTTTACTTCTCCGATGAAGGAATTCAAGTTTGCAATGCTAGTTCCCAGTGTGAGTACATTATTTAAGAAACAACGATATTAAAATGAAAATTCGTTATCCTTACCAGGTACAGCTTTTGAAACCATGTACACTTACGAATTTCGTTTTAGAATAAATTACAAAACTGAACTCTCAACATGGTTGTCACTGGGAGTAGTATTCAAAATACTTAACAACCCAAAAGAAGAGGGTGGGAGCCATAGCCCCCACAAGTAGCCATGTGAAGATGATTCCAGGGGAGTGTCCGGCAAGAGACGACAGCCACCCTGGGGTGGGGTTGGGAGAGGGCAGGGGGCATATAAGACACTGAGTATTTATCCAAAGAGTGCCAGTGTTGCTGTCAAGGGTGCATATTTGTGCTGGGGTCCGGATCTATTCTGGTTGGGGGAGGAGAAGCTGGGAGCTGAAGAGGGCTGGCTGGGCTAGACCCCAGTGGTAACCGCCCAGGGCTCCCTGGGGTCTGGGATCACATGCCGGTGGGGAAGCCCCAGTTAGGGGAAAAGGAGCGATGGTTTTTACCCATGTTTATCAACTGACTCAGCAACCCTGGTTACCAAAAATGTTAAAATCTGCCTTTGATGTTTTGGAATATCATTAAGCTTTGCAGTGAAGTAGAGTGGATCCCCAGTTTCAGCCCTTTTGATCTGAACAAACTACCACCACAACAAAACAAATTAGAATTTGAAAGGCAAGAATGGTAGAGTGTGTATTTGGGTTCCAGAGTGACCATTATGAAGGCAGTCTTGGCTGAGGAAGAGATTTCTCGGCAGAATTCTTTTAACTCAAGCCATCAGAGTGGGCTTAAATTATTTTTCAATCTGAAAATTCGTTTCAAATACAACTTTTCAAGGACGTATCTCCTGGGTAGAACAAAGTATACTGGTGTCCACCCTCACAGGCCAGGCCAGGCCGGGTCTTCGAAATCAAAGCAGAGGTGAAGATTGCATCCATTTTCCTGATTTGTGACTTTTTTTTTTTTGTTTTTAAAGCTCCTTCTGCTTCAATTACTCTATATCAATGTTAAATTAGAAGATACACTTTTACTCTAAATATTCAATTCCATTACATAGGAAAAAGTGAGTCTTCTTGGTTCAAATAAGGCAGAAAATTCTGTTTTGACAATATAGCCAAAGTCGCATATCATCTTCCTAAAATATGTGATCATATTGAATTTTATAATTCAAATCTAAATGAACTCAAAAATTTTATACTACACTTCAGAGGTAACTGTGACATCCTTCATGAATTAGTGAATAACCTTCAAAAACTGGAATGTGAACTGTCTTCCCTCCCTTCCCCCCTCCTCTTCTTACTTCAACCTTAAAGTATACACTTGCAAAATTTCTTCCTCTTATATTCTCCTTTAAAGGCCGCTTTCTAGCAGACAATTCAACCAAGTGCTGTATTTTTCCATATATGATGCCAGGGAATAGAAACAAGTGAGATAGTTTCTTATATGATATAATTTTTTCCACTAAAAGCTCAGGAAAGCAGGAACCAATCCATCAACAAGAGCAAACAAAAGATTGTGTAATCCACAAATGTTAACTTTTGATCACTTATAAAATGGAAAGCTAAATAAGCCATAAACTAAAGAGATGATAACTGTCAAGGTGTAGATCTTTTTCTTCTCTGTTCACTGTGAAATTATTCGGCCTTGTACTCTATTGGCTTTGCGGTCCAACACCAAATTCACAATTATGGTTCTCCTTATCTGTGTTCATGTTTCATCAGTTTTTAAACCAGAATTTAAGTAGGGGCATTCATTTAACAGCACATTTTTGGTAGGTGTGTGAGCTTGGTATTATTTTTTATGATGTCTACCAGAGAAATTAACATGAGTAATGGAAAGATGTCCTATACCAGTAAAAATAAAATGCAGGGACTGGGTGCTATAGTCTTCGTTTTCTCCAAAGGTGAAAATTAACACTAATGGGTAACTTCTTTTGTTCTAAAAGAACTAAAAACTATTGAGTTTGAGTCTCTAGCTGGAGAAGTCATTAATAAGGTGAGAAATGTGATTGAAGCCCACCATGTAAGAAGCTAGAAGAGGCACATGTTAACTTGGGAACCTACCAGACCAACCAACACTAATCCTCTATGTCCCAAAGTCCAGTTGGATTTAAGAGTCACCAATCATTCTTGATTGAGCTATTGTATATCAGTGATTTATTCTTGCTCTCTTTGCCATTTTCAGTCTTCTTCTCTACTTGCTCATTTATCTGTGCCTGTAAATGTATTCATTATTCTAACCTAAAACAAAAATAAGATTCTGATCTCGACCTCTCTTCCTGAAGACTACTTTCTTCTTTATACCATCAAAATCTTTGAGAGTTCTTTACAAATTTGGTCTCCACTTCCGCATGTCCTGCTCATCTATAATTATCTTCCATTCTCAAAAGTTGACTGCAATTACCCTCACTTTGCTCTCTAGATGGTCACATATGTCCTTCTAATTACCAAATTTTTCTTTCTGTCCTCATCCTCTTATATCTCCCTGTAACATTTGATACTATATAATATTACCTTCGTTCTTAAGATTTCTTTCCCCCTCGCCTACCAGCTGAAAGGAAAACCATTTCTCCACCCATACCCTCAAAATATAGACAATTCCTAATGCATACCACTTTCGGCTTATCTACTTGGCAAGATTTTCCACCCCCTGTAAATTTCACTCTCAAAGGCAAGTGTGTCTTTTTAAATTGCTGTCCCTGGATAGGAAACTTTTCCAGAGGCCTGGATCCGTATTTTAACCCCTCAACAAATATTTCCACCTAGCTATTTCACCTGCTAATACCTCTAACTCCATGTATTCCAAGTCAAACATCTCCATCTTTAGCCTGTTTTTCCTCCTGGTCTTCCCACTTCTTTTAATGGTTTTACCTTTCCAGATGAGTAATGGATTCTTCTCTTGGTCCTCAACACTGAACTGATAAGCGATTTTCCAAATGTGAGATTTGGAAACGTAACAGTGAATCTAACAGTGAATCTGCATGCTTCCTTATGATTGCAATCATTATTCTGGGCTTTGGGGGCCAACACCAGTCTGATGGTGCTAAGCACCCATGACACCACTTTGTTCAGCTTCAGAACAGCCTTTGAGCTCTGATAATGTAGGACTAGAAGTCTGCTATCCACGAAGCTTTAGTTTTCCAAGAAGAGCAACCTCCACAGTGGCGGGATTAATGAAAGAATGACGTGATTTTGGATCAATGTCTTATCTTCCTTGAAAAAATTTCCACGCGTAATTTTCCCTGATGGAGAATCAATGTCTTCAGTAACCCTCAGTAACCCTAACTTATCATTTTATAGTAATAATCAACATTTACTCAGAACCGGTAAAGTGTCAGGCATTATCTAAGCACTTCAAAATATTTCCTCTGTTAATCCTCATCCCTAGCTTAATGAAGTGCCCATTCATTGACTACTGAATGATGATGTATATTGCTGCATGGAGTAGTGCAGTGCACGGCCTATGCAGCCTGTCTCTTGGCCCTGATAATGCCCATTTTACAAATGAAGATACTCAAGCACAAAGAGAGGTTAAGGAGCTTGTCCAAAGTCACACAGCTATAAAGCCAGCATTGAGCAAGGATCCACACTGTTAGCACAGAACCCAGTGCAACGTGGGACTCGATCTCACGAACCATGAGATCATGACCTCAGCTGAAATCAAGAGTCAGATGCTTAGGTGACTAAGCCACCCAGGTGCCCTGAAGAGATATAATTTCTTAAACTGTTACTCTTAGTATATAAGTATGTAAAAAGGGCCTAGAAACTGAGATATAGAAGGCATTGAATAAATTGTAGCTAATATTCATTTTTATGATTCTTATTACAGATTTACCACAAAGCAAACTATAAATTAATATTTGTTGAATAAATGACTACACTAATTCCACAGTGTATCAAGATGAATATACTTATGACCCGGTCTCATGAAAAATATGTGGCAAGAATGGTAAATAATTTTTGTTCCATATAAGTTTCCCAATCAATCTCTGGGACAAACATTCATTCAACCATTCCAATGTGGAACTAAACAATTTAACGTTATTTTTACATGGTTAATGTATCAGTCAGTGATTTCACTGTGGCCCCCCAATTTTTCAGTCATGGATAGTTGTGCACTCTAGAGCCAAAAAAACCCAAAAAAACAAAAACCAAAAAAAAGTGAATTCACAAGGGAGTGCAGCCTAATGGACTACTCCAGGGATGAAAATGAACGGACTTAAATGGAGATATTATGCAAAGATACCAGCACTTATCAGATCAGAGATAGAAAAGATGTTAACTGAGCTTACAAGAATAAAGATTGTTGTCATCAGGTGTTTTCATAAAGGGACCCCCAGACAACCTGTTATTAGAAGAGTGTTACACCATGAAAGTCAAAAGCAATAGCTCTCTTAAAGGTATTTGATTAACAACAGCTGCTAAAATTCTCTAACAAATGACCATGGTCAGAAATATATAATCCTAAAGAGAAATTGTTGGTAGCTAAGAGGCCCTTTGGGGAAAATTCATCTGACGAAACTCTCTGGAGGATGTAAGGGGGATTATGTGAATGCATATGTCTGCTTCCATCCTTGGATGGGATACATTTTTTTAGAGCAAAACAAAGTTCAACATTTGATACCTTTCTAGTGGCCAGTGCCTTAACAGTGATCTTTTGACTAGAATTGACAACCTAAAGCAAAAATATACTAAGAAACTTTAATTTCACATAAATGTATTAGAGAAACATCTATTTTGGATTTTATCCTATATTTTTTAGTTGAAAACATTTCTAACAGAGTACAGTAATTTCAAATGTAGCATTTATTTTAATTTTTTTTTAATGTTTATTTAGTTTTGAGAGAGAGACAGAGTGTGAGCAGGGGAGGAGCAGAGAGACAGGGAGACACAGAATCCGAAGCAGGCTCCAGGCTCTATGCTGTCAGCCCAGAGCCCAATGTGGGGCTTGAACTTACGAACTGTGAGTTAAGCCCAAGTCAGTGCTTAGCCGACTGAGCCACCCAGGAGCCTCTGTAATATTTATTTTAGAATCAAAACATATAGGACTGGAACAGTCTTAACAGACAATCAAGTGAAATCAGATTACTTTATAGTAACTGAACCATAAAGCAGCGTCATTAAATACTCAAAGCCCTCTTAGTAAGTGGAAGAATTAAACATTGATATTACTTTTAAATGTTCTTGCCATTATAATACTCTTCTTCTGATACATTATAAATATATATATATACTTATGTATAATTGTAATATACATGTTATTGTGATTATTTTATTGTTTAATTCCGTGTTAGGAGATTAAATGGCTAAAAAGTTAAGGAAAAACCAATCATTTATTTTAATACAGAGAATACATGAAAAGAATGGCTATCATTAATGCACTTGGCTTGCAATTTCTGTGGTACTGAGACACTGAATTCCAAAAGGGCCCACATGAACTCTGAGACTAAGTGGAATAGTATCCTTTTTTACTGTGTCGCTGAAATATTTACATTGGGTGTTATAAATCTGAATGACAAATCTTGGAAACCACCTGAAAACCACAGGAAATATTCTATCCCTCTTTAATATATGGAAATAGTTGATGGTAAAAAAAGAAAAGAAAAGAAAAGAAAAGAAAGAAAATAATTCAGAGTTCAGAGCGAAATGTCAGTTATCTTTTAACGTGTTCAGGATATTGTTACTTGAGGCTGAATATCTACTGTTTTGCAGATTATGTCAATTTGATACCATCTAGAACAAGGTATAAAACAGATAAGCACATTTTCCAACTGGCCTGCACAATGAAAATGAAACCATTAAGCAAATGGTAATGCCATGATTATTCATGTAATATCAAGTCTGATTCCTCATTAACTTCCAATGTGAATTTAAGCTATGAGACTTGTAAATACGTGGCATATAAATACTTGGGTATTATGAATTTAAATTAGTTTTAATGATTTCCAGAAAGTTTGGCAAAACTCAAAAGTTTTTCAAACTATATATGCAAATGAAGGTCTTTCTGGAAGGATGACACCTAAACACAGAATCAAAATTTTTTTACATGTTTATTTATTTATTTTGAAAGAGAGAGAGAGTGTGTGAGTGAGCACATGAGCAGGGGAGGGGCAGAGAGAGGGAGGGCACTTTTATAGGCTTATATGGGTTAGAAAAAATTAACTGGAATATACTGACTCTTCATGTCAAGGAACAGATCCTTGTACTTACATTGACTAGGATCTTAGTAGGCACTTCATAAACGTCTGCATAATGCCAGATAACTCACATGTGAATGAATGAATAAGTCGTTTGTAGTTGTTGACAGATTTGAAATATAGAATCCAGATTTTTAATATATCCATAAATGTAACCCTCTTGACATCAGACTTTTCCCAAAAGCTGGCTATGCATATAGTCATATGGTCATTAAACATCTTACTCTGGGTATTTAAATTAATAGAAATGCATAAACCTAGCTAACCTGTGACAGTTTTGAGAGAATTGTAGAATATGAAGTATAGGTAGAACAGGGTAATATGCCTAGACTTATTTTTCAGAGCATGTTTTTTATTTGGCCTCATGTACTTATTTGGTGTGTCTAACATTCTCAGCGAACTGGGTGCATACATCGTATATGCAAAGGGAGCGTAACTTCCTTTCTTTGATCACTTTGAAGTATTTTTATCATTTAATGTCCCTTTTCTTGTGAAAACGACTTAAGGCTTGGGAGGAGACAGGGCATAAATCCCAACTAAATTAATAATTGGAATCCGGAAAAAAGGTCCTCTAACCTTCCTCACTTTTCTGAAACGTATCGTGTATTTTTATTCCTTTGTTAACCTTTAGCAGTGAATGAACATCAAGTGCCCTCTGACCACCTCTTCTTGATGGCTGATGTCCATCATGTCCTATAAAATAATGGGGAAATGTTGGTACTTTGGGCAATATCTTACACCCTAGGGGTACCTAATGGCCTTTATTCTCCCCAAAGCTTCTCTGGCTCTCAGGTAATAAGTTGAACTTTACGGTAGATGCAGTTACTCTCTCAGCCCAGTAGAGTTCCATTTGATTTACCACTCTACTGCACAAAATGGTACCCTGGAGGCTTGAAAGAGACAGTGGGGAGAATGTGGCTCATTAAATAGTACTTGATGCTGCTGCTACTACTAATGTTAGTGCTGCTGCCAAAATAACTGTGTTGCTTCCATTCTGCTTCTTGTATGAGACTGACAAGAAGCACAGCTCATCCCCATGGATAGTCAATTGCCAGGCAAGCCCAATGGGAGTGAGGCTGACTTGTGAGACAACCACGATTTCAAAAACCTCGTGTGCTCCACATCACCTGAACCACACTCTACCTCCTTCATCCACAAGTGCATTATAAATCCTCACAAATCCTAATGAGAAACTCTTTCATGTAAGTAAATTTTTAGGTATTTGATATTTACCCTTGAAGTGCCAACTTTGCTTACCTTTTCCTTACTCTCACAAAGGTGGACACTTTTGTGAAACGGTCCTGTATGCTGCCTACTTTCTTAAAGAATATCTTAACCGTAACACAACCTATGTCTAAAAAACGTAGAACCATCATGATTAACAATAATTGTTGTACCTTGCTGTAAAATGCCAAAGCCCCCGAAGTTCACATGTAACGCCTCTGGCTATTGGGCCTTTCTGTTTTGTTTTATTTTGCTTTTTATAATTATTCTGACTCCTTCCATCTTATCAGTCTTGTCACTTTTTGCTGAGGTGTTTGCATAATAGTATACTTTTTGTAGGTGAATTCATCTAATTTATTTTTAATTTTTTTAATGTTTATTTATTTTTGAGAGAGAGAGAAATAGAGTGCAAGCAGGGGAGGGGAATAGAGAGAGGGAGATGCAGAATCTGAAGCAGGCTCCAGACTGTGAGCTGTCAGCACTGAGCCCAATGCGGGGCTTGAACTCACAAACTACAAGATCATGACCTGAGCCAAAGTTAGATGCTTAACTGAATGAGCTACCCAGGTGCCCTGAATTCATCTAATTTCTAAAGGCAAGAAAACATGGAATACAAATTTGTTAGATAAATAAGGACTTAGACAATAGAATTGGGTTTTCTGATAACCATGTGGCTGGCATCTATATGAGTTCCTCATAAGCTTAGTGGCTGTTTCTTAGCTGTATTCCATATTGTTGAGGTCTTAGGAAACATAATGTCCAGATAAGTGGAATCTTAGCTCATGTGACTTAAAAATATGCTTTGAGTATATCATCTTTCCTTTTTATTCTACAGTTTTTATTTTCACTTTTATTGGTATTATTTTACTGAAGGCCTCTTTTTAGAAGCAGATTTTTAGCATACACATCTGCCTTTTGTCTCTTGTGTATCTAGATCTAGATCTAGATGTGTGTGTGTGTGTGTGTGTGTGTGTGTGTGTGTGTGTGTGTTATTTGTATATTTGCATATGCATTTGTATGTATTGAAGGGGGGGTGGGGGGAACATCAGCTTTGTATTCAGAAAATACGGCTGCTAACCATGGTCTCTTTGAAGGATGTGGTGTGTCTGTCATTGTAAAAGGCAATTGCTAGCTATTATGATCTTCACCTCCTGGATGGATATCACCTTTGCGATTCTGGGATGGCTAGCTTTCTCTTGCCATAGATCTGTGTGCCGAAGAATATCTTTAGGCAGCATGTGAGTCTCTGTCTCTCTCTCTCTTACAATTTATATGTTAGGAAAAATGTGCTGCTTAGGAATGTTTAGGAATACCTGAGCACTAAAGTTGTCTCACCACTTTGTGAATGCATAGAACAAATTACCTTCTCCTCATGTTGTTACCACACACCATTTTACCCTGTAGCACAAAACTGTTGCTGTCACCCTTGGATGGAACTCAGCTAATTTAGTTCCTTCCTCTTCCAGCTGATCATATTTACTGTTGAATAAGGCAGCATATGATGGAATTGGTCCAATGTAAAAAAAAATTGGCTTTATCACAGAATCATAAAATTTTAGCACTCTGAGGGGTCTTAAAAATAACACTTTGGGTAGCAATAATATGGAAATTCCATAAAAAGAAGACAGTTCTGTGGAGGAAAGGAAATGAATTTTCATCTACTGAATGTTCAGTACGTACTGGGCACTGGACTAAATGCTATCCTTTTTTTTAAGTTTATTTAATCCTAGCAATAATCATATACGGTAGATATTATTATCCCATTTAGTAGATAAGAAAACTGAGACCAGGAAGAGTTCATTCATTTTGCCCGAGTCTATAATTATTAAATAGAGCAGTCATTATGTAAACTTAGGTCTATTTGACTCTGCCGGCCAGGCTCTTTCCACTGCTGTACTCCACCATGCCTCTCCTATGTAGAAATTTCCTTTTACGTCTGTTGCCAAAAACTGATTTAGCTGGGTTAGTCATTCCCAGCAACACTTTAAGACTAGCCTGTCCCTTTGCTGTAACAACCCAATCTTTTCTATTCATCTGTTCCTTTCTGTGCACTAATATATGGCTATCATGATAGCAGGCAAATTCATAAATAAATCTGTTCTTCTAACAGCACAGTATGAGTTTACAAGAATGGGATAGAAAGTGGAGAAATGGGGAGCAGAGTCTAGCTGTCTCTCAGGAGGTAGCTCCGAACTACAAAGGGGACATCCCTGGGTCATTTCAAGTTTTCCCAACCTATACTGCTTTCAAATAAAAAGTAAAAATTTATCACGTACACTATGCTTGGAAAGCTTATCCATGACTTAGGATATGGACATTATTTTTTTTTAATTTTACATATTTATTTTTTTATTTTTATTTTCTAAGGATATGGACATTTGTTAAGCAACAGCTATAAAGTCATATGCAGCCATATATTCCTTTGAAAGATTCTCTAATGAAAATGGACATGATGTTGCTTTTGTCATGTCCCAACTATCCACATTTTTACTATGAAAGCATCCATAATCCAAGTTTCTGCCCAGCTCACTAAAAGTGTTACATATACTAAAAATCTGGAGCATGTCCATTGTAATCCACTTATTCAATGTAAGTGTGAGCCTGTGTCAGAGTAGAATAAAAGACAACATCCCCCCTCAAAAAACAAAAAAAAACCCATGGTAATCATATCATGTAAAATTATGTTATATCTTTGAAACCATTCAGCGGAGTGAACAATTTTCCTCAGTCTCTCATATGCTGAAAGGGAGTAAGGGCACAGGGTTGCATTTTTGGTCATCTGAAGCATGTTAAATCATACAACTTTTTTGATGCACATTAAGATAATAACTATAAAAATGTCAAATGCTTTACTAAAAAGAGCACGTTTGAAGCATAGCAAACTAAAAGGAAATAGCAATAGTAACAACAGCAGAACTTCAACCTTTAAGATTCAAGCGGTAGGGACCCTCAAAAATGTCAGGCTGAAAAAATTAGACACAGCCTTGCAGCCCACAGGAACTTTGTGCAGAGCAATAATCATTTCGATAGCATGCCATGCTCGTGTGGCAGTCCAATGTGAGGAAGTTAAAGTGAAACCGTCACATCTGAACAGACTAGTCAATGTTTCAAATAGAGCTGAAAATATTGCCGATTTCGTGTATGTAGCAGAGAAGCAGAGAAGCAAACTATAGAAAGATCCAGGGAATTCTAAATGGCCCAAACACCCAGAGTCGAGCAGTCTAAGTGGATTGGCCAAATACTTTCTTAGGTCTTTATTTAACCTTGGCTGTTCAGGCAAGAGCTGACTGTCCAGTTGCAGCTAGAAAATACATGCTGAATGCCCAAAGTTCAGAAATTACTCTGGAGGGAGACCAGTGAATTTTAAGTATTATTTTCAGCACTAGCTTAGCTTTCATTTTTAAACAGTTCTTCAAAAGACTGATATGTTCGTTCTTAATTATCCTTGCCCCAAAGCAGTTCTGTCCCCTAGAAATAAGTACATCATAAGGGAAACTTACACAATGCCAAGCTCAAGTATTTTTCTTTTGCAAACAATGCCAGCTTGTTACAAACAGCTGAGGCTGTGAATTTTCTCTCCTTTGGAACAAGGATGTTCTCTTATCAAACCTAACCAATGTAAGAAAACATTTACTTTTTTTTTTTTTTTAATGCACATCAATTAGTTCTGAAGACGTGTTGCTCATAACACCAAAGCCTCATGATAAACTTGGGGTGGAAGAAAAAGAAACAAATACTCCTTTTGTGAAATTTTGCACATTTTCATTAGTGGTGGTCAAAAAATCTGCATCTTTTAAGTTTATTTATTTATTTTTGGGAGAGAGTGCACAGGCAAGAGTATGAGTGGGGGAGGGGCAGAGAGAGAGAGGGAAGAGAGAGCATCCCAAACAGGCTCCATGCTGGCAGCGCACAGCCCGACCTGGGACTCCATCTCAGGAACCACGAGGTCATGACCTAAGCTGAAATCAAAAGTCAGCCGCTTAACTGACTGAGCCACCTAGGCGCCACCAAAATGATCAACATCTTATTAGAAGCACCCTCTGCATGAATTTTTATAGGGAGAACTGCAAGGAATTCCAAAGGAAAGCGATGACAGAAATCACTAGTCTTCAGGAGCTCACCATTTATTCAGAGGCATAGCAAACAAATATTGCACGAGTGAAGAATTTTAACTTCATATAGTTCTCATACAGTTGTCCTAAGAATGGAATCTCCTCCAGAATAAATGAAGAGAGAGCATTAGTTGAACTCTTACCATATGTTAGGGACCAGGCTTTCTCCTTTACATACATTGTCTCAATTTATCAACACTATACCCTAAGCACTATACTAAGAAAATCACTGTCACAAAGCTAATAAATGGCAGCATGAGATTTGGGAACCCAGGCTGACTGAGTCCCAGGCTTTGTATATTTAACTGCCAAGAAAATATACTCAGAAGTGAGTACACTTATATGAATTCTAAATCTATAGAAATATACACAAACTTATATATATAAATTTGTATGTACAAATATATACATATTAATTTTGTTCCCTTTGGCCAAGACTGAATTCAGTGAAATGACCACAGCATCATCTTAAGGGCATATTTAGGAATTTCTCCTGGATATAGAAACACATTTTCACATGATCTTGTCCAGCTAAAATTTAGTCAGATACTCCACCAAAGCTGAGGTAACACCAGGTGAATGAAAGCCCTATTTAGTTTGGAATTAACTTTGAAATATGCAAATTTAATTTCTATTACTAATTCACTTTTTGCAATGGTCAGAATTTTTCTGAAAACATTGATATTTTAAGAGAGTTTGAAAGGGTAATAGAAAAACCACAGGTGAATAAACTTTCAATAAAAACTGAGACAGGATTAAAATGCTTTACTATATTTAGAAACAAAAATGAATTGACATTTTTCAAATTCATTTGTAAGCCCAGATTCACACCAAATACATTCAAAACTGCTTCCTGCGTGCCTCAGTGAGATGAGCTGTAAATAAAATTCAATACACACTAAGATATGCTGCTGAAGGCCTAAGAATTCTCTCGAAATATAAGCCCTGAGAACTAAATGCCTATCATCTGGAATCTGTTTTATTCCAAGACCCTCAGAAGCCTATGTTATTACTTAACCTGGCGGCACAATAGTAATTTAAATGTGCAGTCATGTTATTTGATAAAATCCCAACTGAGTATTAAACTACATTGTGGTTCAATCAAATTACCACTGTTCTGCTGCTGAAACACACACACACACACACACACACACACACACACACACACAATTGGAACAATTTCAGAAAGTCATACTCTTAATATATGCAATATTAATTTCATTTTTTAAAATGTTGGTTATAACTCACTGATTTGATTTCTTGACCAACTAACGGGTCATGACCAACAAGTTCAAAACTGCCATTCTAAAGTGCCTGGCAGGTAAAAAGTTCATGGTGAAGTACAAAATGAGGAGAATAAGAAAAAGAAGGGAGAACTTGACTCACTGCTGAATTCCAAGTAATATTTAAAGAATGTAGAATTATGAGCCTAGCTAACTGTTACATATCTTGATGGGCAAAGAGAAAAGAACTCTTCGGGTTGGTAGCCAAGAAAGTATTCCAAATTTTTGAATTGGCCCTTCAATGGTAAAGGACAAATGCAACCCACTGGACAGATGGGAAAACGGAAGCAAAAGAGGATAAACACTTCATTTGCTTAATCTCTTAGTCCCTAGTGGAATCCTCACATGAACTGAATCCTTATTGTGGTACCCAGGCAACACTGTCAAACTTTTCTACAACTAAAAGCAATGAGTCTTGTCCACCCATCTGCACACATAGCAGGTTCTATGAGCTTTTTTGGCAAAAGCATCCTTGATGTCAACTACCACTGCAGCATGGGAAAGGCTGAGGTTGGGCCAGGACCCTAGCTGAGACGGTGAGTCGAAATCAACGAAAACACTTCCCAGAGTGAGGCATCAAAGGCTTTATTAGAACACCTTTTCCAGGGCGCCTGGGTGGCTCGGTCGGTTAGGCATCATGATCTCACGGCCCGTGAGTTCGAGCCCAGCGTCAGGCTCTGTGCTGACAGCTCAAAGCCTGGAGCCTGTTTCAGATTCTGTGTCTCCCTCTCTCTCTGACCCTCCCCCTTTCATGCTCTGTCTCTCCCTATCTCAAAAATAAATAAGCATTATAAATTAAAAAAAAAAAGAACACTTTTCCTTTCAAATTTTAAATATTTGAGACTCTAATAAAAGCAGAAAGGTGGACCTACATTTCTGACCATTCCCTTTTTTTGAAAGATTCATAGAACATATTTCAAACATACACGAAATAGAGAGAACGGTAAAATAAACCCCCATATGCCTATCAGCCAGATTCAACAGTTATCAAGATTTTGCCACACTCTGATTAATGCTCTATGTTGTTGGTGGTGTGGAAGTATTTTAAAGCAAATCCCAGACATAATTTTACCCCTTACTTACTCAGCATGCAGCTCTAAAAATATATTTTCTTTATATAACCACAATGTCATTATTATACTTAAAAATTAAGAATCATCCGGTGTCCTCTAAAATACAGCCATATTCAAATCTACCAGACTGTCTCAAGGATTGTTTTGTATTAATTAGTTTCCTAAAATCAGGATCTGAACAAGGTCTGCACGTGACATTTGGTTAGCACATGCCTTATGTTTATATAGTCTACAGCAGCACTCCCCCTTTGAGCCTCATCTTATTATATACATTTGACTTGCCGAAGATTTCAGATAAATGTTCCTATAAAATGTCTTACATTCAGACTTATCTGTTGACTTCAAGGATCATTTAACTTACCCTCTATCTCCATATTGCCCACAAAGTAGAATTTAACTTGAAATGCTTGATTAGATGCCAGTTCAACTTTTTGTTTTGGCAAGAATATCTCATGAGTTGTACTGTTTCTCTTGTATACCACGTCTGGAGGCACACAAATGTTAGGATGCCCCACTGTCTGTGAAGCTACGATTGATCAGTGAATTCAGGTGGTGATAGCCTGATTCAGCCATTGGAAAATTCTCTATCACTCTTTCATCTAATGGTTTAATTAATTCACTGATGATTTTGTTCAAATCAATTACATAAAGGTTTGCAAAACGGTGGTTTTCTAATTCTCCCTATTTATAGTTATTAACTAAAAAAATTCTGTAGAAAACTTCCTTCTCAACTAAATTATTTGGATACTCAGAAATATAGTTACTAGAAGAGAAGCAAAAATAATATAAAAACAGGGATGGGGCCAAAACATAAGAGACTCTTAAATACACAGAACAAACAAAGGGTTACTGGAAGGGTTGGGGAGGGGGGGTGGACTAAATGGGTAAGGGGCATTAAGGAAACTACTCCTGAAATCATTGTTGCACTATATGCTAACTAACTTGGATGTAAATTTAATTAATTAATTAATTAATTAATTAATTAATTAATTTTGGGGCCCCTTTAAAAAAAAAGAAATATAGTTACTAAAGGAAAGGCAGGACACATGCTTAGGTCTTTCTCTTTAATTGCCAATTTCCAGATTAATAATTTGGAAAACAATGCATTTTTTTTGTTTTGTTTCATTTTAAACATATGGATTTTTATGTATTCAGTGTGTTTCAAATAATTGTAATCATAATTATTCTTGATAACCTAATTGTTGCATCTTTAGCCATGTCCCTTCACATTGGCTTCTGTGTTCATTTAATATGACTTCATTAGCCTTTGATGTCTTCCTTGCTTACTAATGACACCAGATGGGCCCATGGGCACCTTGTACATTTTTGGTTATGTTTCTGGAACAGCCCCTTCTTCCAAAACCTCCGATACCCTTCAGTGAAAAAGCCCTGATTCCTTTCAATGAAAAATTGTATTAAGAGACCACAATTTCGGCATTAGTAGGGGTCATTGTTCAGTGGATAGAATTATATTTTTGGAAATAATCATGAGTTCCAATTCATATGTAACATACGTGATTTTCTGATTTGATGCTGGGCTGAAAACACGGTTCCAAAGAATATTAACGTAAGTATTTTCTCTGTCTTACAGTATCTGCAAATAGTTTCAAAATAATAACAATGTTACTACCAGTATTGAATAAAATTCAAGATTCCTCTGAAGCTTTTGATTTTGGACTGCGTTCCACTATGAATGTCATTTGAAATATTTATCTTTTCGGTTAACCATTTTTCTTCAAGAACAATAAAGAACACTTTTTCAGTTCTTAAAATTGCAAAGCTTATCACCAGTGAAATTATAGCAATTATAAGTCTGGTCAAAATTGGGGCCCGAATGATCAGAAAATGCTTCGTTAATTCCCATTAAAGGAGAAACAGTGATATGACCTTGCCTGTAGCATTTGGGATATCAAAAGAACAAGTTTAAGCTGACCGGTTAGTCATTCTATACATGCTGTAGTCTAATATTAACTTCTTCTTACTGTTCTTGCCTTTTCACAGTCTATGTTGAGCACAGCAGAGCGTTAATGAGAAAGTTCACAGAGTATGCCATCAGTAAGTGCAGGAGAAAAGAACAATACTAATGGTAAATTGGCACCTATCACAGGCACAGATTTTTTCAGTATATTTATTGACTATAGAAAGCAACTCCTACAAGTTTTATGTGTAGTCTGTCAGCTTGTTTTTGTTTTTGTTTTTTTTTTTTGTCTTCACCATCCTAAAGTCTAAACACTTTGTAAAAAATACTTTGGTATGCCAATTATGTTTTGTATAATGGAGGAAAATACAGAACTGAAAACACAAGTTACAAATTAAAAAAAAAAAAAATTAATGTTTATTTATTTTTGACAGAGAGAGAGAGAGAGAGAGAGAGAGATAGAGAGACAGAGCATGAGTGGGGGAGGGGCAGAGAGAAGGAGACACAGAATCTGAAGCAGGCTCCAGGCTGTCAGGACAGAGCCCGATGCGGGGCTCGAACCCATGGACCGCGAGATCATGACCTGAGCCAAAGTCGAACGCTCAACCGACTGAGCCACCCAGGCACCCCACAAAAAATTTTTTTAAGTACACTTATGGATTTTCTGTTCCTTAATTTTTAAAGATTAACTTTAAAGATAATCCTACCCCCCTGCTCTCTCACCTTTCACCTATCATCTATACCCCACCTTCATCTTAGAGCTTCCCCGATTTCCCAGAAATCGACTACACCCAGGAAATATAAATATTTCAGTTTTTTGCCTCCCTGGTCTGTGTGATCATCTTGAAAACAATATGACTTTCTGCAACACTTCCATCTTGGCAGCTGTGTGATGTAAGGATATCTTCTGCTTTGATTAATCAACAGTATGCTACATATTCTGATTGGGTTAAGGCAAACATGAAAATGTATAGACAAGCCAAGTGATTATAACAATATAGAGAAAGTTCTCTGAAGAAAACAGCGAAGACAGTAAGGCTAAGGTTTTTGGAGGGGGGTGCTGGTAACTGATGATACAAAGTTCTGGAGGAGTAGGAATGAGCTGAGATAAAGTTTAGCCTTGACGGGAAGATCATCCCTCCCTATGAGACGTGAGGAATGTGTAAACACAGGGCTGGGTATTCTCTGTTGGGAGGGCGTTGAGAAGTTGTGGAGTTTAGAGTTGATGGTCTATTTTCTCTGTGAGCTCTATGAAGCAAGGCCATTTCCTAAGAACATTGGGATTGGATAAGGGAAGATAGCTAAGCAGATAAAGAGCTATTGAGTTCCTGTTATGTATTAGTCATTGCGATAGGTTATATAACTATATTTATATGAAATATGTGTTACATGTCACATGCATGCTTTATTATATGTACTTATTATTTCATCAAATGATCTGTAACAAAACTCAAGTTGACATCAATATCCTGATTTTACACAAGAGGAAACCGTGGTTGGGAGAAGTATGATATCTGCCCAAATTCACAAAGTGGTAGAGCCAGAATGGGAACTCACAGTGCCTCACTCTAATCATAAGTCCTGACGGCAGTGAAAGAATGGCAACCAGTTGAAAGAGCATAGACCGTTGTTGATAGGTCCTGCCAAGATCAGAAACCATATATTAATAAGAGCACAAAAGTACAGTCATGAGGAGGCAGCTTTCAAGATCAATCTGGAGTGGAGAGATCTGCATGACAGATGAATGCGGTAGGTAGATGCTGCCAGCACCTCATCCACATCATATATTCTTGGTTCTCACCTTTCCTGGGTATGCTGACAGCTTCTTAACGCAAGCAGCTTAAGACTCTCTTCTGTGGGCCTTTCTCTAGCTTTGTAAGCAAGCTTGGCTCTCAGACAAAAGGGAAGCAAGGAATTCTAGGGAAGAAGTTCCCCTGGAAGAACCCTCAGCCCACAGATATGGATGTTGGGGGATAAATGCCCTATCGGCCTTGCCTCTGGTAGAAGGGCGATTCTGAGACACGTTCATGGTCGAACTGAGCCCTAGCTGCCCACAGCAGCAACCTGCTTCTTACCACACCCTGCAGTGGCTTCCTTCCCTTCTCTGTCTCACTTGCCCGTGCCTTTACATGTACCTGCCAGAATCACTTCTTGAGTAAGCAAGCTGCCTGCACTCAATCCCTCGGGGTCCACTTCTGGAGAATCAAAAACCAAACCAATGAAAGACCGGATAAAGAAGTCAAGGGGTTGAAAGGTGCTGATGAGAGAGTAGTAATTCCAGTGGCCAACCGTGAGATTCAGACTGGGTAAAACAAGAACAGAAGTCAAGACGATATGCACAGGGTTAGAAACAGCCGAAAGGTCAAGAGAGTTGAGGACTTCATAAGGAAGAGCAGGAGGCTTAGTGAGAGTGGGGAAATTGGGAAGGTGGACGATAAGAGTGTGATATCTGGGTTTGAGGTTTCCCTGGTAGGACAGTTTGAGGTGATGATAAGGTCTAGAGTGAGGCCTTGGAATCGGTTTTCAGCGCAGCTGAGGTGAATGTTAATGAAACCAGAGGTCATGAAGCTAAAAGCTGGAGGCTTTAAAGTGTTTTCTTCGGGAATGTTGAAATCTGCTTGGGATGATGGCAGGACTTGGGAAGAAGAGAAGATGAGGCAGCTGTCAAAGAGTGGAAGTGACCTGGATACAGGCAGACAGCCATGAGAAATCATGTCAGAGGCAATGCAAAGTAAGTGGTGCAAAGTTTAAAGGAGGGAGGAGAGGCTGAAGGAGGTGATGTGGAACTGAGATCATGCTGACACCACCTCTTAATGGTTTTGAGGTACGCTGGGCCTCACCCTCTTTTACCTGAAAGGAATAAAAGGAAGTAAATGTGTTTAGGGGAGAACCAGGTTTCACTGAAGGCTTGAAGCGTTTTGTTTTGTTTTAACAGTGGAAAAGAATTTTCAGTGTGCACAGTGGAAAGAGCTGGAAGGGAAGTCAGCAAAAGGAAGATAAGTGTTGGAAGCAAGGGAGGATCCCTGCATTGGATGTCATCATAAGAGAATTCATGACTTTGGAGACAGACCCCAGTGTTAGGCCCTGGATCTACTATTGGCTCTGGGATCTTGGTCTTATTACCTAAACTGCTATGCCTCTACTTGCCCAACTTTACAATGGGAACAGTTACCTCATAGAATTGTTTTGGGGATTAAATGTGAAGTTTCACTTCTGGCTCACAGTCAGCATGTAATAAATGTTAATTTTTTTTTTTTTCTAATGAGAACTTTGAAGATTTACTCTTAGCAACTTTTTATTTTTTTTTTAATTTTTTTTTAATGTTTATTTATTTTTGAGACAGAGAGAGACAGAGCATGAACAGGGGAGGAGCAGAGAGAGAGGGAAACACAGAATCGGAAGCAGGCTCCAGGCTCTGAGCCATCAGCCCAGAGCCCGACGCGGGGCTCGAACTCACGGACCGTGAGATGGTGACCTGAGCCAAAGTCGGCCGCTTAACCGACTGAGCCACCCAGGCGCCCCTAGCAACTTTTTAACTTGCAACATAATATTACTAACTACTCACCATATTGTACATGACGTCCCTATGACATTTATTTTATAACCAGAAGCACCTCTTGATTCCCGTCACCCATTTCACCCACCCTGCAACTCCCCTCACCTCCGGCAACATCCAATCTGTTCTCTGAATCTATTCATTTTTTGTTTGTTTGTTTTGTTTTTTTTTAGATTCTACATATAAGTGAGGTCATATAATATTTGTCTTTTTTCTGTCTGACTTATTTTAGTTTACCCTCAAGGGGTAAACTGTCACAAATGGCAAGACTTCATTCTTCTTTATGGCTGAGTAATATTCCATTGTGTATACATACCACATTTTCTTTATCTACTCAGCCACTGGTAGATACATAAATTGGTTGTTTTCATAGCTATAGTATATAATGCTGCAATAAACGCAGAAGTGCATGTATCTTTTTGATTTAGTGTTTTCATATTTTTTTAAATTTTTTTTTAACGTTTTATTTATTTTTGAGACAGGGAGAGACAGAGCATGAACAGGGGAGGGTCAGAGAGAGGGAGACACAGAATCTGAAACAGGCTCCAGGCTCTGAGCTGTCAGCACAGAGCCCGACGCGGGGCTCGAACTCACGGACCGTGAGATCATGACCTGAGCCGAAGTCGGCCACTTAACCGACTGAGCCACCCAGGCATCCCTAGTGTTTTCATATTCTTCAGATAAATACCAAAAAATGGAATTTCTGGACCATATGGTAGTTTTATTTTTAATTTTCTGAGGAATCTCCATACTGTTTCCCATAGTGGCTGCACCAATTTATACCTTACTAACAGTGCACAAGGGTTCCCTTTTCTTCACATCTTTGCCAACACTTGTTGTTTCTTGTCTTTTTGATAATAGCCATTCTGGTAAGTGTGAGGTGATATCTCACTGTGGTTTTGACTTGCATTTCTCTCTTGATTAGTAACACTGAGCATCTTTTCATGTGTTTCATGGCCATCTTATGTTTTTGTCTGCAGAAACATCTATTTAGATCCTCTGACCATTTAAAAAATTCGATTATTTGTTTTTTTGTTTTTGAGTTGTGTTTTTTTTGAAACATTTTAGATATTAATCCCTATCGGATTTATGATTTGCAAATATCTCCTCTCATTCAGTAAGTAGGTTGCCTTTTCACTTTGTTGATGTTTTCCTTTGCCATGCAGAAGCTTTTTCATTTGATGTAGTCCCACTTGTTTATTTTTATTTTGTTGCCCTTGCTTTTCGAGTCAGATCCAAACAATCATCACCAAGACTGATGCCAGTGAGCTCACCACCTATGTTTTCTTCCAGAAGTTTTATGGTTTCAGTTGTTATATTCAAGTCTTTAATCTACTTTGAGTTAATTCTTGTGCACGGTATAAGGTACTAGTCAAATTTTATTCTTTTGTATCTTGCTGTCCAGTTTACTCAGCACCATTTATTGAAGAGACTGTCCTCTTTCCGTTGTATATTTCTGGCTCCTTTGTTATAAATTAATTCTGGGTTCTCTATTTTGTTCTACAAATCTATATGTTTGTTTTTATGCCAATACTGTATGTTTTGATTACCAAGGCTTTGGAGTATAGCTGGAAATCAGGGAGTATTATGCCTCTAGCCTTATTCTTCTTCCTCAAGTTTGCTTGGCTATTCGGGATCTTTTGTGGTTCCATACAAATTTTAGGATTGTTTGTTCTATTTCTGTGAAAAATGCCATCAGAATTTTGACAGGGATTGCACTGAATCTATAGATCGCTTTGGTTAATATTTATATTTTCATATTTAAATATGTTTTATTATAATGAGCTGCGTGGTTTCAAACAAATCCTTTGGTACAAAAGATTTTAATACCAACTGAATGCAGATCCCAGGTATTGTGAGGATCCATGTCTTCTACACCCGACTGGCAAAAATTGTACACACACACACACACACACACACACACACACACACACAGATATCAGTCTAAAATAGACTTTTTCCCCAAAATTAAAAATTCTGAATCTATGTACATGCAGCTCTTCTATCATTAGCACCAGGACTAGAGTGAGGCACAGAATTTTAGACGCACTCAATGAGCACATGACTTGAGAATGAGTGCACCCTCAGTTTTTGAACCCTATGTGCCTGTCTTGCCTCACTCTAGTCCTAGCCCTGTGAGTAACCCTGTTAAAACTAGGTCAGTAGTAAAAACCTCCGGAGTATAACTATTTCACATACAGACCCTGATGAAGCCGATCAATTGTAGTCCTCGGACATATGGTAAAAGCCCAGTGACTATTTTGCTACCATACAGATGGCCCATGATGAATTGACATAAACAAATATATTTCACAGAGCTTTTCACTAGAGTTTATACATACTAACGGATTCCTATCTCATATGATACATCTTTTAACTGTTTTAAATTAATTTAAAGTATATATGTCATTGTCAATGGCATCTTAATAAATCCAAACCTAGAAGAATTAATCAGCTATTTCATGAATTGTGCCTCTTGGGTTCATACTCAGATAATACATTCAGGTGTTGACACTTTTACTTATACAAATTAATAGCACTGGCAAAGAAAATCTAAATTGAACCATAATTCACACATTTTACAATCATTATCACCTGCCACTATCCATAACTTAGCCCTTGCCTTTTGGCTACAATATAAACATTGGAGAGCTATTGCAACCTCATTCTTTACATCTTTTAACCTTTATGTGAGTTTAATATGCACTTTTTTTTTTTTTTTTTTTGCATGTGTTAGTCATCGTGCAAGGTCATTTCTCATGTGCTACTTCATCTAATCCTCATCAAAGCCCCATCAGGTATTTCCATTTATTAAGATATTAAGAAGCTGTTACTTAGTTCAGTGTTAAAAACACGGATTTGTTTCCATGCTAGGTTGCTTCACATGATGAGTATTTGCAATTAATATAATGGGAAATGTTTCTACCACTATCCACATTGACTTTCTAAGACATACATTATGTGGATTAAAAGTATGAGTATAAGAAAGTTTAGATTATACAGAGAAGAGAAAGAAACTCCCACCGTGTATTGTACATCTGTTGAACTGGCCTCCTGGGTATCTACTCTCTCTTCTTTGTGTATGTTAACCCAGTATTTCCCCCAGGGAAGCACCCCTTCCTTCTGCAACTCATCTGGTGGGACTGTTGATTGTTGGTGCCCTCTTCTCCTGGTCACAAAGTAGGGATAAGATCCAAGACTGACCAAAGAAACTCTCATTCCCTGGAGGTTGGGGACAATGACACGGAAGCCAGGTGGAGATGATTCTCCTCCTCTGAGGTACCCTATAGACAAGATTTTCCAGTTCCTGCTACCTGGAACCTCAGAGATGCCCTGATTTCTTCCCTTCCCAAGGTTTGGTTTTTCAGACTCTTTGTACATTATACAAACGACCCCATGTCTGTCTACTCATTTATTTTATTGGTTAAATTAGCCAGAATCTGTGTTTGTTGCTTGCAACCAAAAAATATATATGGTTACACGCCATCTCAATACTTCCATTAAAATCAATGTGTATTACTCTTCAGGCTTTTTTGTATTAATATTTTTACATAGGTAAAATTCACTTAACTTGGTTCCTGTTGTACATATGGGTGTTTCCAAGGGTTTATTATTTTTTTAATAAAAACTTTTTTTTCTTTAACATATATGTATTATTGAGAGACAGAGAGACACAGAACATGAGCAGGGGAGGGGCAGAGAGAGAGAGGGAGACACAGAATCTGAAGCAGGCTCCAGGCACCGAGCTGTCAGCACAGAGCCCGACGTGGGGCTGGAATTCATGAACCTTGAGATCAAGACCTGAGCTTAACCAACTAAGCCACCCAGGTGCCCCCAAGGGTTTTTTATTATTATTATTATGAACAATCCTACAATGATTATTTTCATGCATATCGCTTTTTCCATATTTTGGATTCTTTCCTCTGAGAGATTCCCAGAAGTGAAATTACTCAGTCAAAGGGCACAGATATTATTATGGCTCTTGAAAGATATTGCCAAAATGCCTTCTAAAAGGGCTCTGCCAATTTATAATGAATTCAAGGGCCATTTTTATCAAACTTCCGGTCAATGTTGACCATCGATGTCGTTTTGACATTTTGCAGCCAATGTTTTCTATACTTTCCTTGAAACGAGGGAGCATATGATTCACACATTCTCTAGGAAAGATAATAATTTCTACTCAGGCATCCTGAATTATTTCCTCAAATAGAAGTATATTCTTTAACTTTTATGTAAGTATCACACAATTTACCAATACAGAAATTACCCCAGTGCCAAAATATAAGTAATTTCAAAGTACAACTGATGCTGTTTCTTTTGCTAACCTTGTTAGAATTATAGTTATCCCTATCATAAAATAGACATTTCTCCCTAAGGAACAGACCATAGAGTAAGGAACCAGTAGGAAGCATACTTCCATGAGTTCTGATATAAATATATACTAATACAAAAAACTGAGGAGAAAGCCCTTCTAACAATTCCTTTCAGTGAACCTAAGAATTTTTAAATGAAGCAAAGTAAGGGGTCTATTTTCCCTTTCCTCTTTTGAACTGTTTCTATGACAAGAGTATACTTTGTGATAATGACTAGATGACAGGCCTTTGAACAAGACAGGCTGAGTACAAAAGACAAAATATGTGTCCTGTAAGAACATATCCAAGAAAATGAGCCCTAAAGGGACACAGATTAACACTAAATAAGACATACTGCCCAAGCTGCCCTTGGTACCCACAAAAGGGCAGAGTTCTTCTCGATGACTGCTGGGTTTGCTCTAGGCTCTAGAGCTAACTCCTCCCCTATCCCACTTAACCTCCGACTCAAGTGTCTGAGAAAGTAAAGAAAAAAATCATAAGAACTGCTGCTGTGATTGGCCAATCCCACAAGCAAATACTTATTGTGTAATTACTATGTGCAAGGAAATGGGTGCGAGGACCCAGAACAGTCCTCAGTCCCCATCAATGTGTGTACCTCTTTCCCCAAGTCAGGGTCTTTGATCCTCATAGGACCCACCTATTCCAGTCCTTTGAATCTGTGATAGCTTCTTATGCCCTAGTTCTTGCAAATCAATTCCAAACCTTTCTTTATCACAGAGTCCCAATTCTGAGGAGAGGTAGATACTGGCTCTATTGTGCCACGGAGAAAAGGTTCACTCTCACACCTCTCAGAATGAGAAGTCACGCTGGCTTCTTCTTTTTTCTTTTCTTTTCTTTTTTTTAAGTTTATTTATTTATTTTGAGAGAGAGATAGTGTGAGTTGAGGAGGGGCAGAGAGAAAGGGAAAGAGAATCCCAAGCAGGCTCCACACTGTCAGTGCAGAGCCTGATGTGGGGCTCGAACTCACAAACTGTGAGACAATGACCGGAGCCGAAATCAAGAGTTGGTCTCTTAGCCAGCTGAGCCACCAGGAGCCCCAAGGCTAACTTCTACCTCAGTTATATTTCAGTAACAAGCCTAGAATCCTCCAGACTTTGGGGTCCACAAAATTCAGGGTCAATTAGGAAGTTTGGAATTTTTTCTAGGCAGAAGGTGCCATTTAAGCAGGGACTTAATACAAAAAGGGTTCATTTTAGACATTTAAATGGTGAAAGGGTAGAGGATATGTTAAGGGGTAAAAGGCCCGTTTGAAAGTACTGTGGTAGTCCAAACACGGAGTAGGATATGAGCTGAGGTGAATTTAGAAAAGAGAGAAATGCCTCCTCCCCCATTCATCCAGTACTGTTTCCTGAGAAAGGCACCAAGGCTTGTTTTAAATCTAGATCATCCTTTTACATCTTATGGCATCTACTTCAAAAGTCCTTAATACTTCCTATTAGCCCTAATTTCCTTAATAACCTTTTAGAGATTTGTGAGTGATTAATATATTCATAAAACCTCTTCTTGGAAAAGGTACAGGAGCTATGAAGACCTGAATAGCTAACTATGTATAGTTCTCCAAAAACATAGCCCGGATGACAATGAAACTATACCACAGTCCTCTGGGACGATGAAGGACTCATTCAAAAAGAAAAGGCTAAATGTATCTGTGCCATGTTACGTTCTTAGGTTGTTATGCTACTCATGTTTCAATTCAAGGAGCTACTGACTCAATCACGTTTTGAAAATTCCAAAGTCCCAGAAAGCTGCAATTCCTTTTACTGAGAATAGCATTCTTAATTATTATTATTAGGTCAAGGAATTCCCACTTTTGATGAAGAAATTGGTTAGTCTATTTGTAACACATTCTTAATGCAAAAATGGAGTCCTGAGGTTTTTTAAAACCACTCATCCATTTTTAAGCGACTTTCAAATTTAAGTGAAGTATTTTAAAATTAAAGATATTGCATTCTAAAAAAAGTAAGGGAAAGGCCAAACAATGAAGACTGTAAAAAAAAAAAAAAAAAATCAGTGGTTGCCAAGGGTTAGGAAGGAGAGAAGGATGAACAGGTCAAGCACAGAGGATTTTTAGGGCAGTAAAACTATTCTGCATGATGCTATAATGGTGGACAAATATCATTGTATGTTTGTCAAAAGCCATAAAATGTACCACACCAAGAGTGAACCCTAATGTAAACTATGGACTTTGGGTGATAATGAGGTGTTGATATGGGTTCATTAATTGTAACAAATTAACCATTCTAGTAGGGGATGTCGATGGTAGCAAAAGACACACGTGTGGGGTCAGACGGTATATGGGTTATCTCTCTACCTTCCTGTCCATTTTGCAATGAACCTAAAAGTGTTCAGAAAAATAAAGTCTATTTAAAAGACGATGATGATGATGATGATGATGATGGTGGTGGTGACGGTGATACATGATGTATCCTATATTAACATACATATGAAACTACGATATGGAAAACCTCTGGGGAGAAAGCCTCATGAATTCCCTAATTCCCAAGAGCCAAAGTTACTGTTTGCATCATCCAGTACACAAAGAAAATTTGTTTCTATGTTAGAAAAAAATTTCCACAACTTATATGATTAACTATGCTGAATGTCACCATGACTTGGAAAGATAGTAACTGAAAATTAAGGCAGATGAAAACATCTGTCTCTATGTAAAATATGTCTCATTAAAGTCAAACCAAGTGAAAAATAAATAGCTAATCTGGCAACTAAATAAAACTACAAAGCAACAAACACAAGTATAAGCAGTCTGAAAAGTGTTTCCAAAAGATAAGATAAAACACTCCTGGAAAATGGACTTCAAGGAAAACAAAAGGCGTGCTGTGAAGGCAAATCATCTTATGTTCAAATCATATGCTGCCTTTATTCGTCTACCTAATAAAGCTTTAATCTTAAAGGAAAATGAATATTTAGAATGTATCATATGCATCTTTCACTCTAATATTTTAAAAACGTGAAAAATATCTTTCTCCCTGTCATGCCATAAGACATAGCTGCTTCATTTGTCTGCAACACATATATTTCTTCCAAGTCTCTCAATGAAAACAGACTCAGGAAACGTGGAACACTTCAGTGAGTCTTTGTGGTCACTGCACAGACCCAGGCCCACGATACCGAATGAAGAAGAGTTAACATGTTGACATCTGTTTTAGGCTAAAAATGGAAATTGTGAAGTTGTTCTCTCTTCTTCCAAGAGTTCTCTGGAATGGATCAAGCGCCTTCAAAAGACTTGGCACCGAGGGAACTTCTAGGCAATGTCTACACAGCACAAAATGAAATGGAGACTTGGCATCTTCCTAAAGAATTGGGGCTGCTGCAAAAAAGGGGCTACAGCCAGCCTTTTGGGGCCTGAAAGGCCAAAATCATTCACAAAGGTCCAGAGTTTTCCTCTGTGTGGATCTAGATATCAACGTCTCATCCAACCCCAACGAAAACTGCTTGTCTTCTGAAGGCTGGACAATGACTAAGCATCTAGGCCGGGCTCGGTACTGTGCTGGGCACGAGAGGTATACAAGTGGCTGAATCTCCCAGATAAGTGAGACAAAGCAGTGTCTGGAGTCTGAAGTTAGAAGTGACCTTCCCAACCTTCCCCTCGTTTGTTTTTGTTTTTTTTTTTCCACACACCAAATCAACTTAGCCTGTGCAGTTTTGCTATTCTTGAGGCTGAGTCAAGGTGAACGAGCATTTGAGGGCAGAGCTGTTATTTGAGAACGCTCCATTCTTTACAAGGGGTCTTTCTATGTAAAGCAGAAGCATTTTTGTTTTGCTTTTTAGTTGGGGTGAGTGGGGGAGACTTGTTTTTCCTCCAAAGTTCAAAGACAAAACTCAGAGACTAGCAAAACGTTGGGTTTGTTGATCAGTTCCAAGTTGAAATAAAGCATAACGTGAATACTCAGCGCTCTATCTTTCCCTGATTAAAGTGCTCCTGCCCTTTGAATTGCTACACAGGATACTGTTCTGTACGGCTCACTCGCAGGGCTGTAATAAGTCACAACAGCTTGGCGCCTCGCCCGACAAAACACAAAGTCTCCTGAAGTCTTGAGCTTTCCCATGGCAACATCACAGTCATCAACACAGCAAACAATCGCTCCAATCCCTACTCCCGTTCCCCTTTTCTAACAGCGGAGGATACCATCACAGCCAGCCTTCTAGAACCATGCTAATTATCATCTATGAAAGGAGACAGCGCCGGAGATCGAGTTGCCTTCAGTGCCGAACTTAAAATGAGATCAAAGGCAGGATAACTACGGGAGCATAGGGAAGTTTTACTTATACTTTTACTTGAAAAGAAAAGAGAGAAGCTGTATGTAAAGTATATTCCTTAAGGATTAATGTGCCTCGTTGCCCTGATTACCAAGGGGCTCTGGCTCACCCACAAGCTGCATACAAAACCCCCATTCACGTTGGCCCAGGCTCTCTCCACAGCAGTGAGGGGGGGAAATGCCATCTTAAAGCTGCAGCTCCTGACACATTCCTGAAACTGCAAAACTGGAACTGTTTTCCGACCGTGGATGCTCATTCTGCTCATCCGGGAAGGCCGCCTAACGCGAGAGCAGGGTGGCAGTTCCCTACAGCCGACGAAAGCAGCGCCACCTCCTTTATAACCACTCTTTTCAGATTCAAATAACATCCTTGGGGGCGACAGCCTCTTCTCATCAAAAGTGTCTGGGCTCCCACAGGTCCCCCCCGCAACGATAATCTCTCCTTGTGTATGAATTTGATTTTCGGTCCACGGATGGCCTGTGAGAGTTCAGGAGCAGGACGAATACCAAACCCAAGGGATGAATGGTCTATGACTCATGAGTGGATGTCACTTTCTTGGGGGGAAAGTCCCCTTATAGGAAGAGAGTCCTGGCTTCACGCAGCTCTAAATGCTGATTGTTCCACTCTGGGTTACAGTGAAACCTACACGTGCTCGGGGAAGATTTTACAATTCTAGACTCAAACCTTACCCAGTGCTGTAAGGGGGATTACATTGGGGATTGCGCCCAATCCCCACTGTACATTGGGGATGGCGCCCAACCACAGAAAAGGAATCAAAATTTCAGAAGAAGCTTCATTTCAGCACAGCTACCATCTGGAGGGGTAGTTCATGAAATAAAGAATGTAAAATACTAATGACAAAGTATGGGAGTAATTATACCAAGATATTTAAATGAGATCTTAAACCAGGAGGGGGGGAAAGGCAGTGATTTGCTAAACAACAGCAGAATTCCAAAATGTGACTGAAGTGTTTTTGTTTGTTTGTTTGTTTGTTTTTTGCATACATATGGATGACTGCTGTGTCATTCAAGACTCTTTGTGTTTAAATACCAGCCCATGAAATCTACTGTAGGGACAATTTAAATAATTATGGTATGGCTGTACATTCGGGTACCAGCTTTTCACTTAGTACATGCTTAATTATGTTTTATTCTCTATTATCCAATCATTTCCAAACTCCACAATGTATTATGCTGTGATTTTTATCAGCAAGAAACCTATCATAGACATAAAGTATTGAGGTATGGATCAGGGTTGTTCTATCACTCCAAGTGTACTTTCCAAAATTATTTCCATGGCTAATTTCTACTCTCTTATGTCTCAACTAAAGTGTAAAGAAAGTTGGGCTCTGTGGTCAAAAAAGTACTTGCTACTATAGTATTTTTTACTCTACCTCTCTTTTGGAATCTAAAGTCCTCGAAGTCAAGGATTATGAGCCTAACCTGGTGTCTTGGACACAATACGTATTGGGCCAGTATTTGTTGAATGAATGAATCTTTCATTTATAAACAGTGAACATCACATGTACTACTTTCTGTTCTGCATACTCCTGTCCAAATGTGAAAATGCTGCGACATAAAGAAATAAAACAGAACAAAAATAATTCACTGGTTAAGCTCAGGAAAATATAGAGCTAAAAGAGAGGGAAAGAAATACAACCAAGCGATCTTGGTGGAGTTAGCTGGCAATGTCTTCATCAGTATGTCTTGAAATTTCTGGATGAATGTTTTTAGGTTTTCAGAGAGAATGAACTCCCACTGAAATGAGTAATCCATTGTGTCTGACATCATACTGAGATCTGGAATGCTATTGTATTTTACTGTGAAAGGCTTCACAATGCATTCACACTCAGAGGCCAAAGTTTCAAATTGCCCTTCAGTTTAACCCTATAGACGTGCTTTCGTAGAAAGACTCTGTAACTGCATTATTTAAGTTTACCACACATTTATTCTACTCACAATTATGAGTGATTTGTTCCCACCTACAACCATGGAATCTGTACAAAGAGCGACATTTGACCCCGTATCAAGATTACTGAAATGATCTGGATGATGCTGCTTGATGGCATCTAATCACTACTAAGCACCATAACTACCCCTTCTCGCTTAATCCTAACACCAGTCCTGTTAGGCAGGTTCTATTACATCACCACTTGATAGAGGGGGGGATTAAAGCCTTAGAACAAAATCATTTCCCTCAATTTGTTCAGTTAATAAATGGCAGAGCTTGGATGCCAATGCCCAAGGTCTGAAGTATTATATTTTACCTCCCGAAAGGATGATTTTCGAGACTCTGAAGTTTCCAAAATTTATATGATGACAGATAGGGAGAATGCTTGCTTCTTGCTCTTTTAACAACTAATGTCACATTTGGAGCCAGGAAGTCATAACAAGGGTTCAGCTTATGTTGTGATTCTGTCAAAAAGGAAATTCTACCATAGATATACAGAGAACTGATATGCAAAGGAGATATGCAAATCCAGAGAAAATAGCCAAGACTATTACTGTTGCACCAGAAGTATGAAGGTTTTTGTTTTTCTTTTAAAACTAATCTAAAAATCAGGATGTGGAAAGTCGGAGTCACTTAGAAGTGACAAAAATATTGAAAGAACCTTTTAGATTCATTTTGCTTAAGAATTAATCAGGATTTCCACCATCTCATCACCATTATTAGCTTGGGGATGACCAGAGTATGTCAAATTGCACCCCGATGGAAACCAGAGCTGAAACTGCCAGAAGCATGAAATCCCAGGAATCGTCTTTCATGTTGTTGCACATGAGTTCAAAAATTTCAGCACATGGAAAAAAAACAAACATTTGATTTCTGTTCATAAAGCATGGCTTCTTGGATATGTTCTCTAAAACACAAATGATGAAAGCAAGAAACATGTCAGTCTTTTCTCCCTAGTCCTTAGGTCAGCAATCCTATGGTATCCGTAATTATAAGACTCTTTCTCCTATGTAACAGGAAGCACTGACCTAGAGTCTTTACTCTGGTTTGACTCTTTGGTCATCCAGAGTCAATCCAAACCAAGTCACTACACCTCCCTGAGCCTGTGTCCGCATGTGTATAAAGAGGAAATGTCTTCTGATTTCACAGGGCTGTTGTAAGGATCAAATGAGAAACTGCTTTTTAAACTGTAACTTGCTATGCAAATGTGTGGAATGCTTATAACACATATTTTTCAATATCACTTATGCAAACGTAGATGAGTGCATTTAAATATAGCCAGAAAAATAGCAATAAAGAGCCAAAGAAGCATTGGAACAACAGTAGTGGCTAACATTTATGGAGTTCCAACTATGTCGAAGCACTAGGCTAAGCACTGTACATGCATCATCTCATTTAACTATAACAATAACCCTCTATGAGTTATTACTTCACTCTATATCTAAGGACACTGTAGCTCAGAGAGGTTAGGTAATTTGTTCAAGAGTCCAAGCAAACGGAAGGGTAGAAACTCACATCCAGATCCGAATAGCTCTACTCCATTTCACTATGTTTATTTATGTTGGCTAGGAGTTTAAGAAATCATGTAAGCCCACTTCTGGCATGCAGGATAATGATAAACAAAACAGAAGAAGCTGCAAAGCGAGAAGAAATGGAAGAAGCTAGATAGTCCCAACACACTCCAATTCTTCTTTATGAAGCTGTCGGAAACCCTTGTTATGTAAGATATTTCTGCAAAGCATATTATAAAATCACATTGTGATTTCTGGAATATCTCTGACCTTGAACTGTAGTCATCCCTGAGGTAGGAATGTACGTATGACTTGCAAGATTCTTCCCTTGGGGATGGCGGTGGTGGTGGCAAAGGGACACCATCCCAAGGGCTGCTGCAGACTGCTAGAGACTTTGGAACCTAGACAGGATTCTCAGGGTTGAGGCCAGCAAAGACCTCTCTTCTTGACTTTCCGAGTACCATGCTGGGGTTCAAAGTCTAGTCTTATACGTAGAGACGGTGCTGTAGGAAAATGCATGCCACATTGTAGTCAGCGTACTTACCGGCTTTTGGGATCCAGCTTGCTTACAAGAGGGAGACTATCTCTATGACAGTGAGTTTCACACTTTGAGCTGGGCAATTGAAAGTTGTCGACATTTGCTTTTCTTTTTCCTTTTTTATTTTTATTTTTAACGTTTATTTATTTTTGAGACAGAGAGAGACAGAGCATGAACGGGGGAGGGTCAGAGAGAGGGAGACACAGAATCTGAAACAGGCTCCAGGCTCTGAGCTGTCAGCACAGAGCCCGACGCGGGGCTTGAACTCACGGACCGCGAGATCATGACCTGGGCCGAAGTCAGCCGCTTAACCGACTGAGCCACCCAGGCGCCCCTACATTTGCTTTTCGAAACGATTTTTCCCCAGAGCCTTCTTATGCTTTTTATCAGGAGGCCTTTTTTTTTTTTTTTCATTGGTATTATAGTTTATTTTAAGAACAAAGGTATCCTTCCTTTCTGGTATAGCATGCAACCGTACAAAGAAGGCTCAGACACCGGATAAAGGCCTATGTAACTAGAATTAGGGAAAGCCTGTGTTTCTCAACCAAGTTCATCATCTCACAAAGGAAAAGTTCAAAGCAAATGATAGGCTGTTTTAGGCCAAATCCTTCCGAGTATTTTCTTTTTCAATTACCCAATGAGAATCCAGAAATGTGGGTTTTTGTGTATGAGAAGTGATTGCAGTTCAACATTAGGACCCCAAAACATCACCGGATTCATCTTTAAAATTGATTTACTGGAGAATGCACTGACCATGGCAGGCCCCAAGAGCTCACCCCAGAAGATCTACAATACTTGTTTCAAAATTTAGTCTCTTCAAACTAAGTAGGCTTATTTGAACAACAGTTGCTAAACTACACGCTACAATGAATTTCTCTATAGGAGAACATAAAGGAGGGAGCTGGAGGTAATACTTGGGCCATCTACATTTTTTTATTGTAGTAAAATGCCTGTATCATAAAATTGACCATTTTAACCACTTTAAGTATACAGCTCCATGGCATTAAGTGCATTCACCCTGTTGTAGAACGATCGCGGCGGGGCCATCCACCTCCAGGCAGGCCATCTCCTTTTCTGTATTGCAAAAACTAGCCCTTGGGTGCTTCCCCATCAGGAGTTAATTTTAGCTAGTTGGCTACTCTATTGTGGCCCAGAAATAAATAGCTTAGTTGTATTAGAATCTGAACTAGTCCATCCTTTTATTAAATATCATGCTAGTTCTATGAAGTCACATCTCTTCTTTCATTAGAAGAACAACTATATTCTTCATCTCCCCCAAAAGTTACAAGGGTAGCATTGGACAAAACAATAATTTTGAAGATAGTAAGTATTTGGATGTGTTAGCACTTTGCTGAATATTTTACATGATCCAATTCAGTAGGTGTTGCAACAACTAATCATCATTATTATCCCTATTTTACATGTGAGGGAAACTGAGATACAGAGGCTAGATACACTGTCACGGTCCCACAAGGAGCAAGGTACAGAGCTTGGGTTCATACCCCAAACATTCTGACTCCTGAGACCAACAATCTAAGTGCTTCTTCACAAGGCAGCTGCATTGCCGTCACTTGGGAAGCGGTTAGAAATGCACATGCTCAGGCCCCACTGCCACGTCAGAAGTGCAGGGAGGCGGTGGTCAGTGGTCTAAGAAGCCTCCGACGGGCTCACTAAACTTTATGAGCCATTGCCCTAACCACTGCCTCATTGCATTTCCTTTTTTTCAAGCTTCTTTCCTCATCTGTCAAGTGCCACCGAATGTTCTGCCACACGAGGTCTCCATTTCAGTGCCCCACCTAAGCCTAGCTGCCCAGAAATTGCCCCATTCTTCAAACCAACTTCCCTCCTTCCTCTTTTCAAGTCTGTCTTCCTCCCATTAAAGACTCTTCTCTTCTGCCGCTGGTTTCTCCTACTATTTCATAGAAAAGCAATCCTAATAAATCCTCTTAGGCTTTGGTTCATTCATTCATTCAATAAATACTTACAGAGCCCCATAATATTTTAGGAGTTTTTAGGAAGAGATCTAGATATTTGGGATCCACTCATGAATAAAGGACAAAAAAACCTGCCGTCACATAGGCTCTCATGTTACCGAAAATGCGGGTATTTGGGCCCTATGCCAGAAATGTAGATTTTCAAGGTTTGAGATAGGGCCATAGGATCTGCATTTTATTAAACACTCCAGTTGATTACGATGCCTGAATCAGGTGATCTGTATACCCTGAAAACATGATCTGAAACATTTTGATTAGGAGCACACAGAAATTTACCCAGTTTTTTTCTTTCCTTTCTTTCCTTCTTTCTTTCTTTTCTTTCTTTTCTGTCTTTTCTGTCCTTTCTTTCTTTTCTTTTCTTTTCTTTTTTCTTTTTCTTTTTCTTTTTTTTTTTTTTTTTTAATTTACTTGTTTTCTTCCCACAGTGGGATCTTTGGGGGTAGTAGGGTGGAAGGATATGAAAAGGAAGCAGAACTTTAGCAAGAAAGAAAACTTGAAAGAAAGAAAGAAAGAAAGAAAGAAAGAAAGAAAGAAAGAAAGAAAAGAAAGAGAAGAGAAAGAAAAGAAAAGAAAAGAAAAGAAGAGAAGATAAAAGAAAAGAAAGAAAAGAAAAGAAAAGAAAAGAAAAGAAAAGAAAAGAAAAGAAAAGAAAAGGAAAGGAAACTTGCTAAGGTCTTCTAGGACCAGTTCTACAGAAATCTTGCTCAGCCTTCCTCTAGCTGATGAGCTTTAAACACGCGAATGAGTGCCACAAAAGGGTAAAGAGTCAAAGGTGACCCCAGGCAGCCCATGCCCCACCAGCACGGTCAGGTCAGGAGCTGCTGGTTAGAGCATGTGGCCAGCTAGGCCCTAACACAGAGTCTTTTTGGATTATTTAAAAAGCAACACCTTTAACTCTGAGTGGTAGTTTGGACTCATTTTTATGTCATCTTGATATCCCCCTCTTTCCTAATAAAAACAAGACCAGTTTGTTTAACATTTCCTCATACCATAGATTTTTTTCCTGAGGCCTCACCCACTCCCAGACAATGACAGCATCCTTCCCGTGGGCTGGTGACCAGTGCCGTATCTAAGAGGTATAATGAGCATTCTGCACAGTGGCACTGTCACCGCCTTCTCTTTGTTTCAACTTCTGCTGAGATAACCTAAAACACAGGGAAACAGGCAGTGGGCAGATTATTTCAACCTTTTTCTCCCTTTTCCAAGATGCCTCCCAAATTCTTGCCCTGCGCCAACTAGTGTTTCATTATTCCATTTAGATGATAATGTAGACTCATTTTGTACCCAGGATAAATGTTTGGCACAATAGGGTCCACAACAGAAGTTGCCACGGGCGTGGCAGGGGCAGGCATGGCTCCCTCCCCAGCCCCCGAAAGCCAGACTATAGGCTGAAGGAAGTTGGCAATCTGAGCTGGAAGTAGGTATCACAGCAACCAGTGAGAAACTGGGTTCTATCTCACAATTTAAAGAACCAAACATTTGTCTTACTTAAAACAACAGGTGCCAATTCTAGAAGTGCTATCAAAGCACACAGGAGGTGCTAGGAAGCTTCTGAGATATAGGGTGCGGGGGGGGGCCCCTAATAATCTATTTTCAGCAGCTGGGGCCACTTTCCTCAGCTCTACCAAGTAGAGGTTCTCAGCTAGACAGGTTTTGCCCCCCAGGGGGCAACTGGCAACATGTGACCCTGGTCATGGCATGGTATCACATGTATAGGAGGTGCCGAGTAAACATTTATTAAAAGGATGAGGGGCGAAATGGTACCAAAGGACATTTTGTGGAACAACATGATTGTCCTTGTTGTAAATTGCAAAGATTAGAGATGAAACCCCCAAACACTCCCTAAGTAACCCATTATGATTATTTAAATATTTATATATAATATATATATATATATATATATATATATTTTTTTTTTTTTTTTTTTTTTTTTTTTTTTTTTTTCCCTTCAGCCTACTACCTCTTGGGATTAGATTTTTCCATAAGCTTTCCACTTACCGTCTGAAGTAGAACTACCTTTTATGTATTCTAATGCTATCTCCTTTAAACTTTAAATTTAAACTAGTCCTTGTGTCCAGGATCTCATGAGTGGGTTCCAGTCTTCTATTTCTTAAAGCCATTCACAAGAAATATATATATTTCTTTTATATATACCCTTTAATGTTTTTGGTTTGTCTCCACACAGCATTCACTCCCCTACTCTGATAGGTCAGAATGACTCACTCTCCTCCTTCCTGGCACCCAGAAGGCCCAAGAGAGGAATCTGGCATGTCCCTCAGGACATCCGGCTCAAAGCCTCCCTGTCATCCTGAGCTGGGCTGCGCATCTTGTCCTGTCAGTAAACGCAATCCAGGGCTGGCTGGGAGGAACTCTATGGTCCTGTCGATGCAAACTTTAATTTCATACAACCCAGCTCGAGAACTCGTTTCCTCCCAAGTAGTTAGACCAGCATTTATACGCTGGCCATTAACGTAGCCAAAAGCACCCGTAAACGGTGATGTACCAGAGCTCTAGCACATGGACCCAGCCTGGTTTTCACCTGGGTGATACGAGCCTATGGCTTCCCTGAAAAACAGAATGAGAGGATCTCTGGTTCCTTGAATTTCAGTTTGGGTGAGTCACTTGTTGCACACTCGTGCAATTTCCTTTCATGGAATGTTCTGGAAGGACGAGTTTGTTTGGAAAACAAGCAGCTATTCCTGCTAATTCTTCTTCATACCCTATCCTGTGGAACACAGGAAGTCACAGTACTTGTTCGCTCATTCAACGAACAACCAGTGGGCCCAAAGGCTCAGACACTCTGGTGAAGAAGAGAGCAAATGGAATATGTTCTAAAGAGGATGACGGACCAAGATGGGCACACAATCAATCAATAAATAGAGGCAGTGCAAACTGCAGTAAGTGTAAAGACAACAAATAAGGAGCAAAAGTACAGAATAATTGGAGAGAGGCCTCCAGAAGGGGTAGTTAGTAAGGCTATCACTGAAGTTGAGGTATCAAAATGAAGCAGGAGCCAGCTATGCGACAGGTTAGAGAAATCACGTGATACAGGGCTCTGTGGAAGGAAAGACCTGGACTCATCTGAGGAATTGAGTGTTTCACACACGGCTGGGGAACAGGAAGCAAGGAAAAGGTGGCTTGAAAAGCGGAGCCGGGAAGAGCTTGTGCAGGGCTTATAGACATGAATGAGCTTGGATTTTAAATGCAACAGGAGGCCACTTACGAGTTTTCAGCAGGAGGGATGCCTGAGTGGCTCAGTCAGTCCAGTGTCCAATGTTTGATTTTGGTTAGCATGATCTCTTGGTTCATGAGTTTGAGCCCCACATTGGATTCTGTGTCTCCCTCACTCTCTGCCACTCCCCCGCTTGTGCTTGCTCTCTAAATAAACGTTTCTTTTAAGAGAAAGAGCTTTGGGTGCTTGGGTGGCCCAGTCTGTTGAGCTTCTGACTTCAGCCCAGGTCATGATCTCGTGGTTTGTGAGTTGGAGCCCTGCATGGAGCCCTGTGCTGACAGCTCAGAGCCTGGAGCCTGCTTCGGATTCTGTGTCTCCCTCTCTCTCTGCCCCTCCCCCACTCATGCCCTGTCTCTCAAAAATAAATAAACATTATTATTTTTTAAAGAAAAATAGTTTTTTTTAATGTTTATTTATTTTTGAGAGAGAGAAAGAGCATGAGCAGGGGTGGGGCAGAGAGAGGGAGACACAGAATCTGAAGCAGGATTCAGGCTCTGAGCTATCAGCACAGAACCTTATGTGGGGTTTGAACCCACGAACCATGAGATCATGACCTGAGCCAAAGTCTGACACTTAACCGACCGAGCCACCCAGCTGCCCCTAAAGAAAAAGAGCTTTAAGCAGGAGTATGATGTGAACATTTTTATGTAGTAAGAAGGCAACTTTTGTTTCTGTACTCGGTATGGACTAAAAGGGATACAGGGTGGGTGACTGTTGCATCATTTGACGGTAGGGGGCTACTGACTGACCTGGGCCAAGGTGGTGACCAGACAGGGGATTCAAGCTACACCTTGAGATGGAACTAAACAATGATCCAACTGACACAGCAAGTCAGAGAGTTAGACAATTCCTCTTTGCTGGAGCTCCAAGGACCCTGCACCCTAATGGGTGGTCACCATCATCTGAGAGTCAAACACTCAATGTCCTGGTGTTCATTATCTTCCCAAGCCCTCTGGTTTTACTTGTCCTTCAGCTTCAGGCCTGCATTCCACGGATATTCTGGGGTGTCCTGTTCCTGCTTGCATTCTGATATGGTGCCCACGGAAAGTAGCAGATCATTCCATCCGGGTCACGCATGAAGTTGGCAGATTTTCTACAGAACAGAAGGTGCACCTTTGCAAATCTCTGCTTTTGTGCCTTCCAGAGTACCCAGAAGGCATACGGGAACATCAACAGTTCTAAAATATCTATGGTTTGGTATCTTCAAACCTCAAAGATTGTGTTTCGTATCTGACCTCCATAAATGCCTAAAAATGTTTAAGTCAAGATGATTTCAAAACTTCCCAAGATTTCGAGTTACCCCCAAGTCTGTGTCTCCATATGTGGCCTGAGAATCTTCTATAGAAATCTCCAAACTCCAGAGCTCCTAAATTTCTGTTGGTGGAGCCCAGCAGTTTAGCACACTTCCCAGTGACTACTATTACTATATACAGTAATGTTTGAGAACCAAAGCCCCAGAAGCTTCAAATATCTTCTCTTAATAAAAACAACATGATGTGTTAATTAATGTAGAAAATTCTTAGGATTCAGAGACGAAAAGAAATGTTTCCCGGGACCTTCTTTCTTTGCTTGTTTTTATTGTTCCAAGAGCTATGTGCTCCTCACAGACTGGTATGTTATCTCTATTGTCTATATGAACAGGCCTGGATAGGTTTAAAAAATATCATCCCTCAAGGTCACGGAGCCAACAATGTTAGGGGCCAGGACTCAAACTCAGGGCTTGACTTCAAAGCATCTGTTCCTTCCTCCCCAGCCCTCTCCACCCTTGTGTCTTTAGAATGGTTTTCTCTTAAGCTAATCCAGAGCCCATGACTTCCTGGAAATTGGTCACATTTGTTCATGTCTTCCAATGGTTCAAGGGATTATATGTCGCCCGTGCACATACTTCCTGCCCAATGGAGGCAAAGGGAAATTGAAAGAGTATGTAAAATGCACAGAGCTGCAAACTACCAGGTATCCCCAAGAACATACTGCAGTGCCCTCCAGCAAAACACACCCCGGGCTCAGTTTGTATTTTGTTTCTGAGGCCTGGAGTTATGAGACTCCCTTCCCTCTCACCACCAATTTCTCTAATGGTACCACTCCAGGAAGGAAGATACGGGAGGAACTGAGAGCAGGCCACAGGCTTCCCAGCCTCAGGAAGGCAGGCACCTCCTTGGCAGGAAGCAGCTGCCCACTCAGTGCTGGGGGGTGGGGGGGGGGTGAGGAAAATCAGGGGCCATTCTGGCTCGGGTGTCTCGGACTGACAGACTAAGACGGACACCCCAGAGGACATGCATCTTTCCTCTCCCGGCCGCTGTGCTGACAGGTGATTTGGCAAAGTATTTCCACAGAAACAGCCTCAGTAGGAAACCATCAGGTGGATACTGAGAGCACTTTTACATATCTAAATGGAAAACCCTTGATGATAAATCAAAGGTTTTCACACAAGTTGTGAACCCCAGATGGAGCTCTTCTCCCCACCTCATACACACACTAGCGGTGGCCACAGCTGTGGCAAGGGAGGGGGTGGGAAACATGCCCTGGGAGTAACTTTACTAGGCTTCCTACTATCTTGGATGGTTTCGTTTGGGTTGAACTGGGGGGTCATTTCTTTCTTTTTATTTTATTTTATTTTCCTTTTTTTAAGGCTTACTTATTTTTGAGAGAGACAGAGCGCAAGCAAGGGAGGGGCAGACGGAAAGGGAGACACAGAATCCGAAGCAGGCTCCAGGCTCTGAGCTGTCAGCACAGAGCCCAACGCAGGGCTCGAACCCACAAACCGTGAGATCATGACCTGAGCTGAAGTCAGACGCTTAACCGACTGAGCCAACCAGGTGCCCTGATTTTTTAATTTTATTTTAAAGTTTGTTTATTTATTTAATTTCAGAGAGAAAAAGTGGGGAGAGGGACAGAGAGAGAGGGAGAGAGAATCCCAAGCAGGCTTCACGCTGTCAGCACAGAGCCCGACATAAGGCTCCATCTCATGAACCTTGGGACCATGACCTGAGCTGAAATCAAGAGTTGAATGCTTCACCAACTGAGCCACCCAGGCGCCCTGGGGGTCATTTCTGATAGCACCTTTGGTAAGGAGTTCACAGATGCAGTCAGAATAAAGAAAAAGCAGATAAAACTCAGTGGTATCTATGTAGCAAATCCTAAGGTAGGTTGCTTTCAGTCAGTCATTTACAGTTTATAACGCCAAGATAGGTGCTATTGTTGTCACCATTTTATAGAGGACAAAACCGAGGCTCAGAGGAGTCAGACAACATGTGCAAGGTAACACAGTAAGAAAGCAGGACAGTTATTACTCAAATCCAGGAGGGTCTGACTCCCAAACCTTAATTCTTAAGTAATGTACTTTACTTCCCTTAATTCTTAAGTAATGTACTTTACTTCCTCACTTAGCTATCAACTCAGAGAAGTAATCATTTATGACAGTTAGTAGAAGAATGTAATCACTGGAGAGATTGTATTGTTACTACATCTTTCAAAAAGCTTACCCTTATTCTTGCCGATAAGGAAAATAGCTATCCCGGTTTCCTGCTCAAGTTGGTCAAATGCAAGTCAATGTGAAACAATGGTTTGAGGTCCATGTACTTACCCTCATAGCACAGGCCCACTGACCCATGGGATTTGCTACATGAGAAGCAAAATATAAAACTGAATATAAAACTCATGAGGGTGAGGATCTTTGTTTTATTCACCGAAGTACCCTAAGCACCTAGAACAGTGTTTGGTATATAGCTGACAATAAATAGATGTGAAGTGAATGGATGGCCTCATTTAAAAAAAAAAAAAAATTAATGTTTATTTATTTTTGAGAGAGAGAAAGAGACAGCACATGAGCAGGGGAGGGCAGAGAGAGAGGGAGGCACAGAATCCGAAGCAGGCTCCAGGCTCTGAGCTGTCTGCACAGAGCCTGACATGGGGCTCGAATTCACAAGCTGTGACATCGTAACCAGAGCCGAAGTCAGATGCTTAACTGACTGAGCCACCCAGGCCTTATTTTAGAATAGTCAGTGGTATAACCTTCCTCAAAATCACAGTAGGGGACCTGGCAGCCTGGGCTACTGGCCATGTTTATACATTAATATGTTCACTAGCCTCCAAGATGGCCCCCAAGAATACCTACCCCTGGGGTTCATATCTTTGTGTACTCCCCTCCCACACCGCATCAGGATTGGCCTGTGTGGCCAACAGAGTATAGGAGAAGCAAAGGTTTGTCGTTTCTGAGACTGGGCTGTGAAAGACTGTGGCTTCTGTATCCCTGGATCCCTGTCTCATGGAGGAATCCATCAGCTGTGACTTGAGAATATACAGGCAGCCCAAGGACAGTCCAAGGTGGCAAGGAACTTAAGGCCTCTGGCTAGTAGCCAACAAGAAACTAGTGTCACCAACACCCACGTGAGTGAACCTGGAAGCAGAAGTTGCACCCCCAGTCAAGTCTTGGAGTGACTGCAGCCCTAACCAATGATTTGACTACAGTCTCACGAGAGACCCTGAGCTAGCCTTTCTGAATTCCTGACCCTCAAAAACCGCGTGAGATAATAAATGCTGACTGTTTCCAGTGCTGAGTTTTGGGGTAATTTGTTATGCATCAGCAGAGAATACAATTAACTAATCTTGCCATCTTATTAACATGGCAACTGGCATCTAACTTTTGAACAAAAACCACAGTAAAATGTTTTACAGGAAATTCTAAGAGCTCAAGTCTGCAAATCCTTTTCCCTCCTGAACGTTCTGAAAACATAAATATGTGTTCTTCTATGGCCTCTTTTCTTCTTTGCTATGCTCATGGAACAGTTATGCACATATGTAGCTATAGGAGGGCACAAATGCAGCATTATAGTTGTGTTTATTCTGAAAAAGGTCCAGGATAGGGAGAAGTATCCACCTCCCCTGAGGGAGGTAGAAATATTCTTATAAATTTTTAGGAAAAATCTCCCCGCTGACATTCAATTAATTTTTATTCTATGTTAATTTTTTTTAGGAACTTTCATTCAATACTGGAGGAAATGTAACCCATAAAATAAAACAGTTAGATATTTTTCAGATTGAATAACCACCAGAAAGTCAATGAGCATATAAGAACTCATTCATAGAAGGCTAGCCCTGAGAGAGAATCAATTGAGATTTTCATGATTTCAACAAAGTGCCTAGAATGGTACCTCACTTGAAAAGTTGTGCAAGGAACGTTCATTAGTAAGAATCAGGAGTTCATCCTGCAGAAGCTCCAGGGACCTTTCCAGGATGGCCCAGGGAGATAAGAGGCGTGCAAACTAGGCAAGATGATTCTTACAGCAGGACGCTTTTCCACCAAATGGGTGTTGTAAGTTAGGATATATCTATGGAATACCTGTAGCTCAACAAGGGGGAGATGGAATCAAATGGATTTAATTCCTTGTTACCCTGATTGGCAAATGTCACCTGTCAATAGATGCCTCACCGCACAACTAACAATGAGGTACAAGGGTCTGATGACATACCCAGAGGCTGAGAGAAGGGAGTCATTATGAAAGGTACTACTTAGAGTATCACCACAGCCCCAAAGCAGTTCTGTTCAGCTGACCGAATGGTACAACTTCTAGAATCTTAAATCATAAGAGGAAGATGTCAAAGTTCAACCCCTCCTTTTGAGCGTTTAAATTCTTGAAACTCCTGCTTTATGGCTTTCCGTCACCACCTCCTCAAAAGATTAATATGCATTTTGTTACACTTGCCTAAATTCCTTGCAGAGATAAAAAGAAATAGACATGTTTGCAACAACCTCACCTTCACCAAATTTCTGAATATCTCTACCTATTTGCAAGCCGAAGAGAGTTTGGAATATTACTGATGTTCTCCTAATGGAACTAGTAAGGTCTCCAGAATTTAGAGTGTCTGGGAAATGTGTCTATAGAACACTTTGATTCTAAATATAGATGACTTTAAGGGCATAAACAATTTTCTCAGCATACTGGACTGCTTTTCTTTGAGCTGTTCTGCTGGTCAGTCATGTAAATATGGGTAGCAGCCATCATCCCCCTCCATGCGTGTTTGATGGGCATCTGTCAAAGTAAAAGGACCGAGTGGTGCCACTTCTTCTTTCCCTCAAATTACCAGTATGACTGGACCATCAAATTAAGTAACTAAATGCCAAATTTTCTTTTTTTAGATCATGCATAGTTTTGAGTTAGATGAGTGGAAAAATAGTCCTGAAGTCTGAGCTTTTTTTTTTTTTTTTAATAACAACTTTTCAACAGTTAAACTGCTTTTGGTAAACATGAGTAAAGAAAGTGAGCTCCAGTCACAGCACATGTTTACAACTAAGTTAAAGGCTCTTAAAAATAGGGTGTTTGATGGTCCACTGCCAAAATATGAACTCTAGCAGCCTGGAGTGCACAGCTAATAATAAAGAGTCAGTGTTCTTATGAAAATCCCTGAGACGAGGCTCCAATTCAGCTTTATCCTTCTCACCAAGAGGTTCCCCACAATGACATGGAGACATAAATTTGGAGTTAGAGGTCAAGGTGGGAGGGGAAGAGGCCCCAAAATGGTGGGAGGTCACTGAAAAACAAAGTGAAAAAATTGCTGGACTGGGCTCCAAAGAAAAGTGCAGAACAGAACACAAAGAGGTCAGCTGCTACTTGAGGGCTACTGGCCTTGGAGAAAAGAGGAAGATACTTACATCGATAACAAAACAGGTAACAAAAGTCCGAGGTAAAGGAAATACATTAGGCATGTGAAGAAAGCTACGTGTGCTTTCTGTTCAGACTCCTGAAACTAGAATGAATGGATACAGGAAGAAAGGAAATACTGGGGAAATACTGGTTACTCTGTGTGAAGAATTACACTAGCCCTAGATTTGGTGGATTCTTCTTCCCGCCACCACAAGCCTCTCCCTAAGGTTCTTTGGCCCTTGAATCCTTGGAGAACCTGACAAACTCCACATTGAAATTTGTCCACATTGAAAATGCACATATGCTGTCAAAGAAAATTTTGCATTCAATTCAGAGAGTTCACATACTCAAGTTGCCCTATCACTTACCTTCTAGGGTAAAAGGAAGCTATTGTTAAGGAAGTGTTTCCCAAGAGAGCACAGAACTTGTCTTCTTCACTACTTCATTCCTGGTCCCTAAAGTGGGGCTTGGACATCATACCTCAGTATGCATTTGCTATTTTTTTTTTTTTTTCAAAGGCAGCTATAGCAGAATTTGGTTCCCAAAAGAAAGCTCTGGTGATCTCAAGCTTGGGGCATCATTTTCCCATTTCTATACTGTGTCTCTCTGTTTCTACCAAAAATGGGCTCCTTCAGAACACTGAGCATGAATAATTGTATCTTCAGAATTTCCACATAAGAGGAGCTTAGGTTGCAAGTCAGGGAGGAAATGAAGCTGAGTTTGCACGGCACTGTATAAAATACTGAAAAAAAAATTCAGTCACCTTCTTTGAGCTCTCAGAGACAACAAAGGTTAGAATGTCTTTAAGGAACTTACATGTCTTCAAGGCACTTACAACTTAAAGTTACAACTTATTTAACCTATTTAAGCCTAACTTTATAAAGTGGCGTAATCAGATCTTGATGCATTCCTCCATGGAAAGAGTTAACATTTCAGCAGGAATCTACATTCAAGATCTCCCACATTTGGATTCCTGATCCTGAAGAATCCATTCCAGGGACTTGTCGGCCATGTTGCCTTCTCTCTGCCCACAGCAGGTATCAATAATGAACCACCATGGCCCTCTTCCTACAAAGCTTGGATATCACCTTAGGATCCTCACAGCCCTCTCGATGACTACTACCAACCTACCCCGGAATGCAAGTCAAAACCTATTTATCACTCATAGACTCTACATGTTCCAGTATGTTTCACCTCTTGAAAAAATGGGAGGCTGGAAACTGTGTCAGGAGTAATCTGTGGCCCCTAGACCTTCATTCTGAATTTCATCTGCACCTTGGACAATGAGTTAGCTCTAATCACTATTGACTTCAAAATGTCTTGTTGCACTTGGCTTCCAAACTCAGGCCTGGGTCATGTGTGAGCTGGAGTCTGATATTACCTGTGTAATGACCTTCTCCTACGTGCAGTAGAAAACCATGACTAACACATGGGCAGTGGCATCATCCTGCTCTGTTCAAATCCTGATTCCACCACTCATGGCTGAGTGACCTAGGCAGGTTCCTTCCTCATCTGTCAAATGGAAATAAGATTGTACCTACTTCATCATGTGATTGTGAGGACACATGAGTTAATATTCTAGAAACACTTAGAAGAGTGCCTGACATATTAAACACTTGATGAATGTGATTTTTATAATTCTTTTTTAAAAATGTTTACTTATGTTTGAGAGGGAAGGAGGGGCAGAGAGAGGATGAGAGAGAATCCCAAGTAGGGGATTCTGACAGTGCAGAGCCCAAGGTGGGGCTTGAACTCACACACCACGAGATCACAACCTGAGCGTAAACTAAGAGTTGGATGCTTAACTGATTGAGCCACCCAGATGACCCAATGAATGTGATTAAAAAAAAAAAAAAAAAAAAAAAAAAGGCTGAACCAGAAGGATATCTTTAAGATCAGTGTTCCACATCTGGTGTATGGTACATTTAGTCACAGAAATGTAAAGGATTGGGGTCCTTTAAAAATTCATGCTCACCACAGTTCAATTTCAACAAACATTTACAAAACGCTTACATACTAGATACCTGGCGTTATTGTAGGCCCTAGAAATACAAAGATAAATAGGGCACATCTCCACTTTGAAGCAAAATCCCATCAATTACGAACTCCTGCATTTTCTCCAGGTAATGAGAGAACAACCATCAGCATGAAAAACAGATTCAACTTGGATAGGAAAAATTACTTTTCAGCAAAGAGCTGCAAGTCTCTCCCTTAAGTTCCATCTAAGATACTCATTCCAAAATAAGCAACAGCATGGAGAAAAACTTAGACCAATCTCGGTCACAGAGACAAATCTGCTTCTTTGATTCAAGATCAAGTTTCTATTCATAACAACCTTGTAGCCCTCTCTTCCCAGACCTATGAGTTGGCTCACTAGATCCACAAGAAATATGGGTGGGAAAGTGTGGGCTTTCATAAATTAAAAAAATATTCTCACCTTGCCTTGTATTCTTACAAACTAATAAATTTTTAAAAAGAAACAAATAAAAAACAAGACTCCCTTTTTTCAGCCTCCCTTATTCTAGATTTGATGTGCCCTGGGTGTCTGACATCCTCATTCCATTCATGATTGCCATTCTTTCTAGAAGAGTCATTGCTTCAAATTATGTGTGGGTATGCTTCTGGGAGTGCAAGCCATTCAATGTCCTCATCTTAGATGCAAGTTCAGTGATGTATTTGGGGCTCAGCTACTCAAGTGTGGCTGCTGTGCGCCCTACACAGACAGACCCCGGTGTCAGGAGGGTAAATCATTGCTCACTAGTGGAGTTGGTGTAGGCCAGTTTGAGTCCCTCATCACTCTCTAAAATGGGTGTAATAATACCCCAGAGAACAAACTCAGATAATATGTGAGTCTGAACTTTGTAAACTGCAAATCTATTATTCAAAAGTAAGATATTATTAGCATTTCTTGACTTCTCCCAAGTCTGTTTCCCATATACAAAAATTTTTAAAAAGCTACACTTGTCTTATTTATAGCATAGGGTTTCTGTGAGGGCAATATATGGGTTGTGTACATGTAAGATGACACTATTGTGACGACTGCAAATGCCAGTTTCTGCCTTGGCCTGCCTCCCGAGAACCTACCATGCCTCTAACTCCTTTTAGTCCTGACGCTAATTTCCTGACAATTTGTTTTCTATTGTCAAGGAGGGACAATATTCTCTTCCTCAAAAGGTGCCTGTCAGTAGTTTCTCTTTAATTCTCAAACCTCAATGACTTCTAACACAATGATGACAATAGCTCCAAGGCACAGAAGATGCTGATATGACCACCTTCCTCCCTAGGAGAATTTGCACAGACTGGCCAAAGCAGCACACTGCCTGGACAGGTCCAGCCCACTGTGCAGGCAGCTGTCCAGGCCCTGACAAAGGAGCCTATCTCCTATTCTGATGGTAGCTGCTTGTTTACAGTTAATCGCTCTCTACTTCCTGAAGTGTTTCCCAGATTTGCTTCTTTTTAATTAATCCAAATCAATCTCCAACCAGCCACTTCAAGGAACAAAGAGCTGTGCACATATCCTTAGTTAACTTTATCTCATTCCTTTGTTTGTTGACACTGTCCTCCCCTACCTCCCCATTAAAATGTAAACTCCATCAAATAAGAACTGTGTTTCTCCTGTGTGGCACTAGGGACTAACACAGGACCCGGCATATGGTAGTCATGGTGGTCACTCAATGTATGTAACTTCTAGTCCATCATCATTTTCCTTATACCAATGTTTCCTACTGATGAGAGGCTGGGCTTTCAAATTCCAATCTGGGAAAAATCATAAATAATCATCAAGGTCTCGTATCTTTCAAACGATTGTAGCACTGAACTATGTTTTTAATCACATTAAAGCATATCTATACCTATATCTACAAATATGCCTTAATAGATAGATAGATAGATAGATAGATAGATAAATAGTGTGATTAAAACCTTGGAGTTTTATCAAACAGTTTAATCAAACAGGAGGTAGAGACTTTGGAGGCCAACCACATGTTCTTCCCTCTCCTTTCATACTTCCATTCCTAAAAGACTCATAAGACATCTCTAGTTTAAAAGCCATTGATCTGGTCATTCATTCAACAAATATTTACTGGGGATCCAAAATGTTCCACGAACTGCTAGGGGCTAGGACACATGTAGTGAACAAGACTGACAAGCTTCCTGGTCTCACGGAGTTTACATCCCAGCAGGGAAAGAGAGGAAATGCACCAATAAACAAGGAATCAACATAAATTCAGACAATGATAGAAGTTATAAAGACAACAGCACTTCTGTAGTGGGATAAAGTGATAGGGGAAGAGGAGAAAGAGAGATCAATCATGTGTGTACATGAGTTAGGCTAGCCAGGGAGGTCTTTCCAAGGAGGTGACATTTGAGCCGAATCCCGTATGACAAGAATAATCCAGCCAAGCGAAGTGCTGAGGAATCCAACCCTTTGGGGTTGCAGATGGAGAAACGAAAAAGCAAAGGAGGAGTGACTGGCCACAAGGTCATTCTGTTAGTTAGCGGTAAAACTTGGACCAGAATGGAGGTGCCTTGTCACTCCACACTTACCACTGTGATACAAAGCTCTCTTTCCTAGTTTCTGAAATTTGGTATACTCTTGTCTTCTGGAGCAATTTCCTTTAAAACTTATCTTCTTTCCCATACTCTTTAATGTATTTCTTTATTCCATTTCCTCTGAAGTCACCCACATAACTGATTTAGGTCTGTATATACTAAAAATAACCATAGTAAAAAGTATGTGGGGGGGGGTGTGTGTGCTTGTGCATGCACACACGTGTGTGTGATGCGGATTTGGGGCATTTGTTAAGCAAAAGACTCAATCTATTGGAAAAGAAAGTCAACTTGACTTCCCTTATCTTAGTATTTTTTAAAAGAAAAGCAATGTTGTATGGCATAATACCAAGACATTTTCATCTAAAAATTAAAAAAAAAAAAAATCTTAGAAGAAAAGTTAAGGAGTTTAGAAGTTAGTAGAAAAAAGTCACCATCTCTAAGTAATCTAACAATGAAACTGAGTGTGTCTACCTTGGAAACGAAATACAAGGACAACCACAACCAAATGACCCTTTGGCTTCCTGCTAGTTACATCTTGTGTTGTGAAAGAAAATGCACTGGCCTGGCTTGGAACCCAAGATGGGATCCATAGACCCCAAAGATTCAGGGAATCATAAAGATGCAATTTGGAGATTTGTGCTCTAACTAAATCAAGAGATAGGGAGGGAGGGAATGGTGCTATCAGAGAAATCCTCCAGATTAATATTTGGTTGGGTACATTTTCCTTTGTTGACTTGTTTGGAGCAGATACTGCGCATTTCCTTTTTTTCCCCAGTCCCATTAAATCCCTAAACAGATCTGAGTTTTAAGGGCTTAGGGCTGCCCTTGGGAAATAGGTGATTACACTCTCTGCTTAGGGTTTTAGTGATAAGAAGAAAAAAAAAAAAGAGGCAGTGGATTGAATTCCCCTCCCCCAGACCAGTTTCTCAGTGACTCTCTTTTGTAGTTCCTCTTTAAAGCAGAAACATATTTTTAAAGTGAAGTGGTAACACATATAAAATCCCATCCATTAATCTGCACTTTGCAACTGTGTGTATGTGAGAGAGAGACAGACAAGACTAGTCAGTTCCTAAGCAAGGAAGGCTGTAAAGAATATTTTCCTTTTCATTTCTCATTTTATATTTCTTGAATTATTTCACAGGGGTACTCATTTGGGAATCTTCTTTACCCATAGAAATGTTCCAAGTGTAGCTGGGATAATCTGGGGAGGAACAAAAAAACAAAACAAAACAGTACTTCCTCTGAAAATAAAGGTAATGAATCAGACGCTAGGCCCACAACCGTGTTTTTCATACTGGAACCCTAAACCCCAACAAATAAGGTCAGAAATGGAGTGATTTGTCCATCACTCCCAGGAAGAACATTAAGCAATTAACAGGGCTATGCGCTCGCCCTTCGTCACAGCTGGACGTTGTTCCCAACATTACTTCAGACTCTCCTCACTACTATTTCCCTTAAAACAACAACACATTCCCACCCTTGTCGCCTCTCCTCCTTTCAGTTCTTCTTAACAGATACGTTTAAGGAGAGATAGAGCTGTGAAAAACAAAAGTGAAATATCAGGGAACTTATTCAAAGTGTATGCACCCGAAAGGGGCCTGGGAGGTGATCCAAGCCACTCACCAAATGCCCTTTATTGTTTTTCCAAGAAGGAAAGTTAAGTGCTGGGGAGGTAAAATGACTGGACTAAGCTGCCCTACCAGCTAAGATCAGTGGGAACACTAGGACCTTCGACATCCAATTCCTAGGCCAGTCCTTTCTTACTAGAGCACTGATAAGTATGGCAAGTATGATATAGTGTCACTATATCACTTCCTCTTTGTTTATTCACTTATTGTAAAGGGTAAGATGGAAAAAAAAATGAGGGACTTAGAATAATTTGCTACAAAAAGAAAGTGAGCTCAGAAACACTGCTCTTCAAGACTGAATATGCTCACTTTCCCCCTATACACTGTTGAAGCTAGCAAAGTCTTCTGTGACCTAGAAGATCGAATGCAATTACATTGCCCATCTAGATTTGCTATGCTGTTTGACTCTCCCAAGGGCAGCACAGCAGTACAAGGGGAGTGACATCTTTATGAGGTTAACCCTTTTCTATTTTAAGGGTGGACTACCGAAGGCAGATGTGTTCCCTGGGGCGGAACAAGAATGCTGGAAATTTGGTAGTTAGGAGGAATGACAGCACCAGGCCATCATCCGGGAGGGAAAAAATAAATTGCTGTTCAGAGGAACAGGGGGCTGGGGGAGCCTCTGAGAATGCTGATGCACATGAGGTGACAGTGAGGTGACAGAGGCGGGGGCTCAAATTAGAGCACACTGCGAAGGGACAAAAAGGAAGGTGGGAAAACAATGTTTGTGAAGCTCCACACGCTAGGTGCTCTCATGTATTACCTCACTTAATCCTCTCGACCCCTGAGATCGTTTGTATTATCATAGAAAAGCAGGAAATGAGTCTCAAAGATGTGGAGTAACCAGTCCTGGGGTAGCACATCTAAAGAGGCAGAACCCTTGCCCCTGCTAGGGTTTTCCAGCTGGCATTCAGTTAACCTGTGCTAAGTTACAAACCACCCCAAAACCTTCTGGTTGAAAGCAACGATGTGACATTTCCCATGATTCTCTAGGCTGGCGGGGTGGTTTCTCTGCTGATTTCACCTGGGCTCACTCACTTGTAAGACTGCATGGAGAACTGGCTGCCACGAGGTGGCCTCCCTCTCATGTTGGCAGTTGGTGCTGGCCAGTGGCCAGTGGCCAAAGGGTCCCTTGCTCGTCTGCATGTGGACAGTCATCCTCCCACTGGCTCACCAGCTCTTTTATATGGTGGCCTCAGGGTTCCCCAAAGCTTCTCTTTTATCTTAATTATTATTTATTTGTTTGCTTCTTTGTTCAAAGTTTATTTACTTGAGAGAGACAGAGACAGAGTGGGAGAAGGGCAGAGAGAGAGGGAGAGAGAGAGAATTCCAGGAAGGCTCCACACCACCAGCACAGAGCCCAACATTCTACTCAAACTCACGAAATCGTGAGATCACCACCTGAGCCGAAACTGAGAATCAGACGCTTAACCGACTGAGCCACCGAAGCTTATTTTTTATAACCACTTTACTGAGGTACGATTGACACAGAAAAAGCAGTACATATTTAACATATGCAACACTGGACATTTGGGGATAGGTGCATACCTGTGAAAGTATTGCCACCGTTAAGGCCATAAACCTATCACTTCCCAAAGTTTTCTCCTGCCCTCTTTATTATTCTTACTATTATTTGTGGTAAAAAACACTGTAAGACTTATCCTCTTAACACATTTTAAGTCCAGGAAGGGCTTTATGAGGAGCACAATGTTACTTCTGTCAAATACTATCGCGTAAAACAAGTCACAAGGCCATTCGTGATTCAAGGGGGGAAACAGCATCTACTTTTGGATGGGAGGAGTGGTAAAGTCACACTACAATGGGGGCCTGTGGGATGGAATCATTACGATCATTTAAAAGACCATCTACTAGCTCTAAATTCCATGCTCCTTCTACTACCAAAATGTTAACAAAAATTCCTAAACTGCCCCTGTTGTTTTTTATGTATTTAGAAAAAGTCCTTAATAAAAGGATAACTTTCAATAATCTGGAATAGAAAACTTGGGTTCTAGTCCTGCCTCTACTACTCTTTCAGATGGGCTATAATTGTTCCATCTGTGAGTAGAGGGTTTTGTCTGTTTTTTAAAGGCTTATGCTGCTCTATGAATTGATAGACTAGTGTCCTATTTTCAGATCAATATGAACTAGCCCTCCTGGGAGTTGGGCAGGATGGAGATGAGACACAGCCAGAAATGAGATGGCTTCTATTTGACACCCTCCCTTTCATTGTTGTGGGTGCGGAATTTGCGAGGCAGTGAGCACAGAAAAATTATGCCTGGCTAAAATCTTCCATGATCTGGGTGCCATTCTGGCCATTTCCACTGATGATATGCTAAGTCAGCGTGGGTACCTCCGCATTACACCAAGGATGAGAGTACAAGTCCTTGTTCTGAGGGCTTCTAGACCTGGTTAGCCACGACAACTCCCGTGCAACACACACTCGTAGCAGCTAAGCAGACAGTGGAGGTGAAAAGGCTCATGAGCTGGTCTCTTCCTGAGCAAAGTGCTTAGCTGGGAGCTCTCTCAGAAAGATATTGTTGCCTGATCTCTGGAAGATCAAGTTCCCAAGGAGAAAACTAATGTTTAATTTAGCACAAAGACAGCTCAGAATCTCTCTCTGGGGGCCTGAGCCTGCAAACAGATCCACATGCAAAGAATCTAAGTGAGAAAAGGAAGCTCTCTTTGGTGCGGTGGCTACAGGACTTGGGCGCAAACTTCACTGAACCATTGCCTCTGCCTGTTGTCTCCGTCAGGAGGACCGCTGCTCCTTCCTGTTTACTCTTCTGTTTGTACTTTGTACTTTTTCAACACCTCTGTGAAACAACCAAATGGGATAATACCACCAGCACATACTTTTTGCTGTCTGAAATTACATGGTGCAGTGTGGCAATCAAATGAGCAAGCCTTAGCTGGTTCAGCAAGTATCGGTCCACTTAGGTGAACAACAGCAACAAAAACCTTAGTTTCTCAGCTGCTTAGCCAGGGAATGCTTTTATTTTTACATAATTTAGACTCTAGAGACCTCCAGAAATGAGCAGGGTACATTCATTTCGGTAAGGCAATCATCATTCCGAAGACACAGTGCAGGTACATACCGTATTCAATTAAGCCACTTCTCTGCACTTCGGTTACCATGGCTCTAAGAGATTATACCGTGTGTCCAAAAGACTCCTGGCAAGTTATTAGAAGTGGTAGCAAACTTTTGCCTGAAGCAAATTTTCTGAAAAGGAAAAAAAAAAAAAAAAACCCAAAACAAACAAAACCAAACCCAGGCACGTAATTAACTTTCCACTCACATCCATCAGAACCACCTGAAGAGAACTTTGTGGAACACTGAGGAAATTTGAGGTGTCAGGCCTCACGCGGGTGACAGATATCAGTGTTGCTGGGAAAGGTCCACAAATAAAATTCGGCCACATTTCTGACAGAAGAGAATTTTTAAAACGACAATGTTAATGATTCTCTATCAACATACAGACCTGCCACGACAACTCAGTTAGCAAGAATGCTGTGAAAACAGTATAAAACAAAACAAACCTGGCATGAGTTTGACACTACATTTCCTAAGCATATTATGCTTCAAGAGGACAAGGGGGATTAAGTTTAAACGATGGGGAATAAACACACTACCAAAAAAATTTTTTGGACTACATTCTTTGCTCTGAGTTAGAACCAATAAATCCACCCGTGTCCAAACATCATCCACCCAAGATGATTCCTATTCTTATTCCGTCACTTCCTCAGAGAAACGTCATGCTTTGGATTAAGAATTATCCTCTCCAGAGCTTGCTTTGAAGCCTCGGCAACATTGTCCTCCTGTTTCTTACGGAATCAACCTTCAAGGGGTACTGAGCAAAGAAGAGATTCTCAGCTCAGGATCATATCGTGGTGTGAAATTTTGCACACCCTCCAGGTCAGGGCTGGGGAGAGGGCAAACCCTGCCGCCACCGTTCATCTGCAGTGGCACTGAGTTCACGGATTCCTTAGCGACTTGAGCCAGGGATCTGGCTTTCAAAAGCAGAATTTTAAATCTCCACAGCAGGGAGCCTCTAACTCTTTGTGACTCTGTGACCAGATTCACTTAAGAATTATTCATCAGTCTGAATTAATAATTCAATTAAGTTGGTAAATTTGGACTCCTCAGTTCTAACAATTCCAAACTCTCAATGGACGGTTTAAATTTCTCATTTACCCACAGAGCCTATGTGCCACATTTGTGAGGCAACTGAATGGAGACCCAGCCTCTGTTCCAGAAGAAGTCACATAAGCACTCCGGTCAAGTTCTAGATCAGAGGCCCTCAAATCCCAGGAATGGAAGAGATATTAATTGATCCTATTCTCAAGAAGAACACTATTAAACCCATGCTAGGGAAATGTAAATCTATCCCAGATGACATCTCCATATTAAACTATTTAGGGAAACTGGATGATATGGCATCCATCACTAACCATTTTAATTAATATTAAAGAGACAAGTCATGGCCTCCCACAAAACATCTCTGACACATTCTGATGATGGACTCCTGAGCTGGAAAAAACCACGAATCTGACTCAGGTATGTCCCTTTTCACATTAATAATGACAGCTAAATTTTACTGAGACTCTACCAGGTGCTAGGCAATTACCTCATTTAATCAACAACCCGAAGTCGATCTAATACTATCATTCCATTTTACAGCTGAGGAGACTGAGGCGGGAGAGTTTAACGGAATCAAGAAGACATAGCTATCAAAGTGCTGGAGTTGTGATGTGAAACTAGGTAGTCTCACCCCTGATCCCAGGCTCTTAACGGCAAAAATGCCGCCTTGCCTCCTTAAGCCAACTTTCACACCTCTATTTCCAACCCTATCCCCACCCCTTTCAGCTGTAAATACTAAGAGGGCAAAGGCTATATCAAATTGCTCATCATGGATACATGAACTTTCATGCCACAGAATTACTGCAAAACCAGTCTTTGTTGAATTAAGAGATAATTCCTCCAAACTTTATATAGCTCCCATGTCCACAATCTTGATATAAAATTTCAGGACCTTTGCTAAAATCATTAAGACTCATGGAGAGCACAGTACATGTAAATATTGGTATTTGCCCATTTTCACAGCCATTCCTTCAGCTAAGGTAGGGCCCAACTCTCTGGCCTTTTTCAAGACTTGTGAAGAACATGTGATCATCTCTGTTCATCCCCTCCATAAGGAAATGGAACAGCTTTGATTCTTTCACATCTGCCCCTCAGATAAGCATAGGGAAGGGTCAAAGCTGGCAGCCACAGAGAGAGGGCCCATTTGCCATGGTCAGCATCCTGACATCATGCCTTCAGTCAAGGAGGGAAGAAAGTGTTTGGCTTTTCTCCTCTGCCATCTAGTCCATCAGGTGCCTTCCCTGTGCCATGTGCACATGGACCAAATAGGGGAAACTGAGCCTTAGGGCAAGGTAAAGATACGGAACACATCTGCATTAAAAAGCAAGCAAGCAGGAGGGTAAGTAAATCTCAAAGGCTATCTGGAGTCACAGCTTCTCATAAGTTTCTGCTCATCATCATTTTTTTTTTTTTAATGAAAAGACCTTTTCCAAATTCATAAACAAGCAAACTCATTTGTTGGGAAGATAAGTTTACACATCAAGAGAAGACACTTTTACCCACAGGGCAGTTCTTACTGGCACTGGAAGGCCTAGGGAGCCTGGGAGGAGAGACGTCTGTAGTTGGTTATGCCTCTTGTAGCTTCTCTTCTGTGTCTAGCTAGTGCGCTTTTAAAACCATCTCCTTTCAATGCCAAAGGCCATGTCATGCTGTATATAACTCACTGGGAATAAGAGAAGTGTGTAAATAGCAAGGCATTAAGCAGCTCAAGGGACTTGAAGATAGGTAATACAGAACACTTAGGCAATGTGCTATGAGAAGAGGCTGCTGGAGGGGAAATGTAATACTTGTCTTCAAGTGTATGAAGGATTATTATTGCTTCAGAGATGCTGACTCCTCTGAGCCCTCCTTGCTCTACCATTTTCCAGGGCTACTGACTGACTCTTTCCAGAGCTTCAGACCCTCCAGGAAATGGATCAGCCCCACCTGCCCTCCCCCGCCACCCCACTACTCACACCCGACCATGTCAGTCAGGCTCTGCTCTGTCCCACACCTCACGTTCACACTCATCATCACTCAGCTACCCCATTCCACGTTTCCGCACTCTCCCCCCCGCCCCGCCCCAAGCCCCAGGCCCTGCTGGTGACCCACACAAAGCTCCCCCTGGCCTGGGGTTGAATCTCTCTCCCACCAACCATTAACAGTACTCTCGTTTTGAGCACCTACTGTGTGTGAGGCCCGGTGTTGACCACTCTGCTAAAGAACACAAGGCTTGTTATCCAGATGATGCTACCAATGCCCAAAAAGAGTAACATTATTTCCCCAAGCTCATAAAGCCAGCAGGTGTGAAATGGGATCTGAACACAGGAGGAAATGGAAAATCTATGCACCAAATTCTTCCTTTTCCTGTTTTTCTAAGCCTCAGTTTCCTTATTTGTGAAGTGGGGCCAATGTTGCTTGCTCACTGGGTATTTTTTATTTTTTTATTTTGAAGGCGTTACATAAAATATAAAATAAACGTGCCTGGTACATTCTAGGGACTCAATAAATATTTATTCCTCTTTTCTTCTGATTTTCTACACCAGTTTTGGTCCATTCTACCTAGCTGGTGCTTTTACTGTTACTTTATTGACGTGGTCTTCATTTGCCCACTAGACTGGTGAGCGAGCAGGGGTCTGCGTCTTTAGCTGCATTTCTGTCTATTCTCCCACGGAGCCTGTGAGGGTGTGAGGGAAATTAGCATGAAAATGCAGAAGAAAGAATTTGGAATTGTTTTCACTAAACACGATCCAGCCTATGAACATCTATAAGGGACAGGATTAAAGAACAAGGAAGTCGTGGAATCCATTCAAAATGGCTTAGTTGCATGCGTGGCAGCACTGAGGATCGTTTAAAATTTCCGTCCAGGCTTTTTGAGATTAAATACTAAAAACAAACACACAACAACAACAATTAAAATCAAGAACAGCTAATCACGGCCACTCTTTTAGTCGTACTTAATTATCGTGTCTTGGAATATCGGAAAACCCATGTTTGTACTCACAAAAGGTTTACAGGCAGAGGGGAGCCACACAGTATTAAACTGTAAGGTGCAGAACTTGAAGGTTTAGAAAACACCACCTAACAAAGAACACACATGCCTTCTGGAAACAAACACTGACCCAAACAAGCGAGGCATCGTAGTTGACATAATAACAGCCCTTGCTGTCAAAGCAAGCTTTCTGTCCATTTTTGATAAAGGATTGCACCAACTTCTCTCTCCACTTGAACTCGTTTGCTTTGTGAGATCTGATAATTATATTTACTTGAAAGAAGTAGTAGGAAGGTCCTGGATAGATAAGAACTCTCCCTTTATTACTTTGTTCTGGAAAACAGAACAAAAATAGAGTCAGTTCTTCAGGAAATGATGGCTGCATATATAAATAATGTACACACTCCTATCACTGTGCTGGGGAGGTTATTTATCATGGAGACAGCTACAGACACCCAGATCTGGCCAATGAACTGTTCCTGTTCTCAATCCCCCACTTACAGCTCTCAGATTGTGAATTGTCAATTAGAAACTTGAGTATCATCAGTTAAAAATAACCAGGGAACTCTGGCAATGATTTAACCTGTTTGACTTTCTTAAGCTAACAATTAACATTTTAGACTATTGTTGACAAAATATTTAACTTTCCCATGCCATTTGTGCAAACGACTTTTCTAATGCCCCTTAGATGCTCTGGTGGGCACACCTTTCCAAAGCTGCTCTGGTCCATGCAGGGGCCTGTAAAGGACATACACCCAAAGACCCTAATCATTTTCACAACAATGCACATTTTAACTGGGATTTCCCGCGGACCTTCAGGAGCACTTAAATACACTGATAACTCAGTTTTATCTTGGCAGCACTAAATTTGAAATACCAATCCCTCTATTTACAATAAAAGCTATTTCACCATTTAAAACAGACAACTGAAAGCTTAAGTATACTTTTAATCCCTGGAAAAACTGGTATTATGATTCGTTGCTTAGTGGTTTATTATTAGTAATACTAGTAATAACGCCTTGCATTTCCACAGTGCTTTATTTTTTCTTTCCAAAGCCTATTCAGAAACACACACTCATCTGGTTCTCTCAACAAGCTAGGACAGCAATATTGTTCTTTCTGTTTTACAGATGACTGCTAACTAACTTGTCCTAGGTCACCCAGCTTGTTGGTGATCAAGCAGGCACAGAACCGAGGACGCAGACTCCTTGTCTGATCTGCTTTCTTTCCTCTACACTACATTAGAGAAAAGATAATCTCTAAAGCCAAAGATGACTTGGAACCACTTATCTATCCATCCTAGCAACACAGTCTATGCAACAGAAAAAAGAGCCTGTCTCAGGCAAAAGGGAAAGATTAATAATGAACCGCAGAAGCTCTAAACCTTACTGTTCCATGGACCAACAATTATTCAGTTTCACAGTTCATTCAAAGATTCAAACATACTTCACCAGAAAATGATTTAGTGCCTGCAGCCTGCTCCAAGTGGTTAGAAATGCAGATCTGCTCAAAGCCCTATAATCCAGGCCCTCCAAAAGGCCCTGTTTCTGCAGTCTCTGCAGCAATGGGGCTTCCCCTGAACTTGTACTTGTGCTAAATGAAGACATTGGCTGAGTAAGGGCTGCAGAATTAGGCTCTCGATGTGGATAGAATTAGAACCGGCTTGGAGGTTAGTCTTGCATTGTTCTTGAAACTCAAGCTCTTGAGAAAACTCAGACATTATATATTTCTCGCAGTATAACAACCTTCCAGTCAACGCTACCCCATGGACCACAAGTCCTCCTTTTACCCACTCAGATATAACGGACTACAGTCAAGCAGGCATGCAGCATACAGAGATTTCAGCTGAGGACGCAGTGCACGTGTGGTTTCAGATGATCAATATTCTCTCTCTTCCTCCAAAGGACCTTTATGGCCACTTATGACATACAAATGAACTATGAAAGTGATACATCCAGCACACCCAGACAGAAATAAATCCGGTTACGGCCACAGCAATAAAATTAAGAAAGAATCCTAACACTCATTCTGTGCAAAATTTCCCTTAAATTAAGTGTTTCTGAAAATAAGAAGAGCCCGCGTGAAGTGGGACCTGTAGATGAATCACTCCCAAATAACCAGGCCTCCCTTCTAAACACAATGTTATCAGGTTAGTACACAACTTGCATCACCATCTCGGAGCACCATGCTGAGTAACAAAACTCCAAATTTAGAAGCTAAAGTGGAGAAGAGAATTTCCAATAACCAAATGGGGGGGTGGGGGTGGTGGATCAACCTTGGCTATGCCACCCATTTTCAGTGAAAAAGCAACTGTTAGAAATAAACTGGTCTTTTTATTCCTAACTCATGTGGCACCCTTGCATCATCACCGTGCCCGGAGGGGGGCCTCCTCCAAGGCCATGTTTTAGGACATGGCTGGTGGTTAGGAGGCGGAAATCAGCCTCTCTCTTAGAACAGGAGTGGTACAACAGCCACCTTTGGCTTCTGCAGCGGTAAACCTCCCGTCGGGAAAGGCAGGACACCGTTCCCCTCACCACCCCACCAGCATGGATATTGCTATGGTGAGGCCGCAATAACCACTGAACTTGGTTTCACTTCGCATCCCAAAGTGCGTCCCCAACCCCCCCACAAAAAGGCAGCAAAAATCAAAAGAACATGGCCAGAAGCAGACACGCCACCTTCCTTGCAGAGGCTGGGATGTGAGCGCCACATCCAGTCTTGGCATCCAGGACAGAGATGGGTCTTCCCCACTGAAAAAGGCTGGGCGCCTCATTCCCTGTATCATCCCCAGAAACACTTACCAGGAGACTGTGAAGCACACAAAGCGGTATTATTGGGAGACTTGCAGACAGATTATAAATTTACTGGGGACAATCGAGGCATTTAGATACTTTTGGCTGCAGATGCCAGTGACACACACATACATACAAACCTCATTCTTCTCTCCATTCGAGTGATTCTCCCCCACCCCCACCCCCATTCACCTCAGCATGTCTCTTTCACAAAACAAACTCCCACTGCTCTCCTAGGGAATGCCAGGGAGAGCTGGGCATTGAACAGGTGGTAGGGAAAAGGAATCAGGCCTTGAAGCTCCAATACAACCCCACGGGTTAAGCGAATTCAAGGATGAAATGGTTCACACTGGGCAGGGTAAGTATTAGCAGTTCCTGCTTGTCTGGAATTGGTGCCGAGAAGCGGCAGTTCAAGGCATCCCAAGCAAACCGTGTGTGTGTGTGTGTGTGTGTGTGTGTGTGTGTGTGTGTGTGTGTGTGGTGGGGAGAAGACCACTATCCTAGCTCCCAGAATTTCTGGAAACTTCATCACCACAGACCCAGGCCAGGGATAAGGGAGAGCCACGATGAAGCATCCTAGAGGCCTGGCTGGAGGACGTCCTGTCTCTCAAGCTTCTTTCTCAGTTCCTCTGGAAAAGGAGTTCAACGCGGTGGCCTCTCCTTTGGGCTTTCTGAGTACTTTTAGGCTTGCATGGCCATTTCCTGTTGCTGACTTTCATCAGGGCTGGCCTGGGCAAACCGGAGCTGCGCTGGGAGCGGACACTGAACTTCAAGGGCCCCACAGATCTCAGAAATGGAGGAAGCCTGCAGGGCTTCAGGGCAGGGCAGGGCTCCACCTTCTACCCAGAGGCCACTGGCCCAGCAGCTACAGGGGAAGCCGGCACACGGCAGGCAGTCACCTGACCAGGACGGGCACCAAGGGCCAATGATTCAAGGGATACTCCCTCTGGGATGGGGTGTGTCTGTGCCTCTGAGGAAGAACTTCCAGCCAGAAACTTAATCAGAACTTTCAGGTTTGAGGTGCTGTCACCAGGAGCAGCTGAAGACAAGGTACTTCCTGGGATGACAGCATGTAAATAGCCCCTTCGGGCTGCCCCCTTTAATGAATGCCGCCAGCTGGCACTACCTGATCGGAGTGTGGCTGCAGGCAGTGGGGAGTCTGTAGGAAATCAGGGAAGAAGCCTCACTAGTCTTCGGGATGTTTCCCCCAAGTTTGACTTTTGACTGAGGGGACACTTCACGCAACCTCTCTGTGTTGGACTAGATCGCCACTCATGTTCTCTTAACCCAAGAAGGGGCCACTTCAAAGAGGGAAGGGGAAATCGGAAAAGAAGGAAAAAGCTTTGATGAACATCAGGCTGAAGAATGGCCTGTTGGGCCTAATCAGAGCTGGCTGGCCAAGCAGGAGGGTCTGTGAGACGGGGCCTTCCTCAGTGGCCCACTCAGGTCTTGCCAGCGTTGGAGCCACCTCTGGACTCCAGAGAGCCTGTGGAAAACCCAGGATTTTAACCGCTTTAGAAATACCCTGCAAGCGCAGGAAGACCCATGAATGAGCACCAGCAGAACTTGATGCGTAAGACTACGAACTGCATACCCAAAGGCCTTGGAGGCAGTCAGGTAACGCCTCGGCCCTTTTCACTGCTGTCCACTCCACAGCAGGCCAAGGCGCGCTCTACCCTCACAACAGGCCACCGCACCACAGCCAGAATCACGAGAAAACCAGTTGCCTTACCGCAATGAGGGCTGAGTTCCTCTGGTCCCCAGGGGCTGGAGCCTGTGACTGCTGCTCCCCGTCGATCCCACCACCGCCACCATTATTGCTACTGTTGAGCAGGTGCTGCTGGTGGTGATGGTGATAGTCTGGTGGGGGCGGTGGGGCCGCTGTCGCCGCCGCTTGAGAGGCTGTAGGAGGGGCAGCAGGGGGCGGTGGAGGGGCCGCCGTGGTGGCAGCCGTGGCAGTGGCCTTGGCATGTTTGCCAGCCTTCCTTGCCCCCTGGCCATGCTGTACCAGGCTCAGGAGCTGCAAGGTGCTCTCTCTTTCCCGGTCTGAGCTCTCAGCCCTACCACGTTCATAGCGTCCTTCACAGCTCAGGTGGTGCTGGCGGCAGACGGCGATCCGAGCCCGGAGGCGCTCCACGATAGCACTGTGCACTCTCGGGGTGACTGAGCCCCCTCCAAGGAGCCCCGCCCCAGGGGCCCCCCCTAGCCCTCCTGTGGGGGCCTGTGGGGGCGCTGTGTCCCCCATGTTACTGGACACAATGCTGCCTCTGGGATGGTGAGGTGGAAGGAGGCTAGTGCTGGCTACTGCAGGCAAATCTGTTTTTGACAATGTGAGCTCAGTGTTCAGGGCCACATGAATAGAGGTCTTCAGAGGTTGGGGGGGAGCAGTGGAGGTGTGGGGGAGGGGAGTTAGTAAAAAGAGGGTGAGGAGACAGAATAGAAACCAATCGCAGAGGCTTAGCTGGAAACAAACCCTTATCAACTTACTCTAATTGCACTTGACAGCTCTTGAGAAGTTGGACCGAGTTGGTGGGGGGTTCCCCCCCACCACCACGCTGACAAGAGCCACTAGGCACTTTGTAAACACACAATCTGGGGGTTAGAGCAAGAATTCAGGGATTGTCAAGCCAGAGACAGAGACAGACAGCAAAGGGAATTGAGAGAGGTATTAATAGAGAGCTGGACTCCCCCTCACCTAGTTGTTTCACAAAAATTTTTATGGGGATGTTTCTGCAGAGAAACACATCTCTACCACGTCTATGTAACCTGCAGCCTTTACTTTTCCTCGGGTTGGAAAAAAAGTGCTGTTTCAGAAAATTTTCAAAGTCAATGTACAGAATGTACACAAAATCAAGACAGACTGTCTTTTGGCTTTTAATTTTTCCTCCCTTTCCCTTTGCTCCGGTGTTTTCTCCTCTTTGGGGTACTGTAGGATGTTGTCTTCTCCCCAAAGAGGGAGATCGCTTTTCAATTGTTAACAATGTCAGTAGTTGGACTTTTGGACCATGCTTTTTTCTTCGGCTAATCCAATCACCGGTAAAATCCTCATTCCCTCTAAGGTTTCCTAGCCTTAAATGAAAGCAGTCTGAAGTCGCTAGCCACTGAGAGAGATCCTTCAACACATTTTTTTCTTTCCCGCTTACGCTTCCTCACCCCCGGCTCTATTCTAACACAGTATCAAGAGAGACAAACTCTTCCGAGAGTAATTTACAAACGATGGTCAAACTTACAAACTTCCAGCAAATTGCACCGAGTCATGTCCAGCCACTTTTCTGTCCACTTTTGTACATTCCATCCCCGGCCAGTGGATCTGAGGGTCTGGACTCGCAATAAGCAATGTGGTTCTATCTCTTGTATTGCTCCGCTTTATAGATGGAAAAAAAAAAAAAAAAGTAGCTTGTATTTTCCTTTCTCTTTCCCGTCTGTTGTTAGCCGCTTTGCTGACACTGGCTCCACTGCCCGGAGTCACGGCGATACACAGGCTTTCATTGTGCTCCGATAGGAGAGGGAGAGAAAGAGAGAGAGTGAGACAGAGAGGGAGAAAGAGAGAGCCAGCAAGCTGCAGATGGGGGCGGGGGGGAGGGGGCGGGCGGGAGAGCTGATCCGCGGCTCCCTGGTGGAAGGCTGGTGCCACTGCACGAGTGAGTAATTGCAGCCAGGCACCGGGGAAAGGGGAACGCAGAGGGCCTCCCAGTGGCTGAAGAGGTAAATCCCAAAGCCCGCGCGTCTCGGTAGGGCTCACTTAGCTCAGCCTGACTTGGCTAAGTGGGGAAGGCTGGGGAAATTCCCCAACCTCCACACAACTACTTCACCAGCTCTAAATGTTTAAGAAATTCCCGGCCAGGGAATGTATTTTCCCTTTCAGACCTACATTACGCCCCCCTGAGGATATCGTTTTCATTTTTCAATATGTTGTAAATGACACCACTGAGCACCCTAGTGAGAGCTGGGTGAGTACCGAGGAAATGTTCATTAGTATAATAAGGAAGACATGTGAGTGTGTGCGGGTTGGGAGAGGGAGGAGGGAGGGGTGCAGAGGAAATCACACCGCTAGCTCCACAGGGGCAGGCGCGTGTTTGTCTTACCTGCCTGCCTGTTTTGTGTGTCTCTGGGTAAGTCAACCTGGGTGATTACAAGTAAACCAGTAGGGAGAAATAAAATATTTTAGGATGATGAAATCACCAATACCAGTTCTAGGGGGAAAAAAATAATAAAAGGTTTTCTTTGAAAATACAAGGTGACCTCTGACAACTGCAAGACCTGAGATTTCCATGGCTGTCTGGTTTACATATACAAAGAGGAAAATCAATGTGCAGCAGTGGAGTTTCAAGAAGTTTAGTAACATGAACCAAATACATCTCTTACACAGACTGTTGTCCCCTCATCTCCGTGTGATCCTGCCTTTAAGTTCTCAAAAGTGTATATTGGATTCTGCTTGTCATTATCAGCTATGGAGAATAAATTCAAGTGAGCACAATATTGGGCTACTCAGGACCATAAACATGCTGTGTGTCCTAACTTGGAAGTCGTTCGAATTTGAGGTCTCGATCAATGGGACTTCATTAATCTAAACCAACTCTCACATCTCAGGAACACGGTCCAGCTCCAAACTGAGCTATGGATAGAAATGAATAGGTAACATCAATGCAATCATTTTTAAGAATGGATTATTTACAGTTTAGTTCCCAACAGGCTGGCCTACTTCAGTCCATTTTATTTTCACAAATTCTGGAATGTTTGTTGGAACTGGGGACAAGTATACTCTGATGGAATATAACTTTTTTTTTTCTTTTCATTGGAATATACTTCTATCTGTCCCTTCTAAGGCTAGGTTCCTCATTACTTGTGAAGAGATAGGCAGAGATATACTTTTGTTAGGAGTGCAAATTTGATGGAGCACTCTCTCATGAGGTGTCATTAAAAATCGAAGGAGTTTTGATCGTTTTATATTTGATTTCTAAAAAGCCGTATTCATTAGACATTATCTTCTATTGCTATGGGTATTTTATATTCAGCAATGATACTTGATAAAAGAGAAAATGTAATATTTAAATTTAAAATTTACGGTTCACTTGACAGTCATGCAGTAGCGTTGATTTTCATTAGTAAGTAACACAGAGTCCTTAGTCAAATCTGCTCTTCCTTACTGATATAAACTGATTTCCATGCTGGACAGGGACAGAAATTAAAAACTTGCCAAGCAAGAATTTAATAGATTTTCATACTGTATTCAGTGGTGTAAGTCACTTTTTTTGGAGTGTCTTTTGTATACATTTGTCCTTCACAGCCATTTAATTTCAAGCTGAAATCATTATCATGCACATCCTCATTTCCATTCACATCAGTCACTGTTTATTTACAATCACTGTCTCAGGCACAGCACTTCACACAGATCTCCCTTAATCCAGAAACAAACTTGGAAGGTAAGTATTACTAACCTCATGTATAAATGAGGAAACTGAGGATCACAGAAATCAAACTACTCGTTCCAGTTCATGTGATTTAGAGGTCACAGTGCAGGACTCTAGTTCAAGGCTGATTTCAAACCTATGCTTTTTTAACCACTGGGCTTTGTGCCTCAACGTAGCAGAGCTGCAGTCACACTCAACTCACCTTGCTAGAGTCCAAGCCAGTCCTATAATCCTTTCGAGAAGCGAGGATTGAATACAACTATTCATCTCAGTACAAGAGCAGACAAGTGAGAAAACACGGTCAACTACATCAAACTGCCAATAAAGTATTTATTTTTCCCTGTTTATGGTACTGTTCTCTCTTAAAACCCTAACGCTTCTGTGTAGCAAATATGAATTCTTTCAAGTATTACTTTCCTTTCCTCTCAAGTGTTACTTTCCTTTTCTTGTCCGTTTCTGTCTTCCTCATCATCTCAACTAACCATGTCTGCCTAACACTAAAGCACCTAACGCTACAGTAATAAATGCCCAGATCTAAAAAGTTCACAGACATGTGGGATTTTAAGTGTATAAACTATTTTTTAGTGTTATGTCAAATCGATGATATAGATGGTTATGATGAGATGATACCATAATTATGTCCTAACACCTGTAAAGGTTATTCAGTTTTTTCAACATTTTCAGCATTTTCTTATGGACCACTTGCTTTTGGCTCCCGAATCCATGCTCGTTCTCATTTCCTAACAGCCTGTCCCTCTGCCATTCTTTTAGTGTTACCATAGACCTAAGAGCTTCTTGTATTCTTCAGACACCCACTGAAGAAGCTTGCTCATTTGCAGTAGCCTCAGACATTAGCAAAGCTACTTCTTACATGTCCTGATCGACAGTCACAATGCTGTTCCAACAGGGAAAACTCTTCCCGCCAACAAGATGCCTTGCCTAGGAACGGGGTCAGCTGCCCTCTTGAGTCCCTCTAATCAATGATGCCTTAATTTTTACAAGTTAAACAATGGTACTTAAAATGATACATAAATTAATTTTTAAAACTCTACCGGTGGAAGGAACGCTCACTCTTCAGAGCGGTCTCAAACTTGTCTGTAGTGTCACATATGAGAAGTGATGCTTCCAGGGTCATTAGAGACACTTCACAGAGAATTCTCTCATTTTCCTTGGCCTTCCTTTTTACCAGTCATTCACGATCCTTCCAACTTGACTATTACTTTTCCTCCAATTCTGCCTTGCTTCTTTCTGGGCACTGTCACTGCATCTTCAACTTTCAACTGTGGCCTCATTTTAGTTAAGGATTATTTCCGTATGCCAGAGAAGTAAGAATTGAGATATGTGACTGAAATATCTATTTCACCCTTTTCAAAAAGGTGTGCACTCCTCACATGAAACATCAGCATCAGTATTCTCAGCACTTTGTGAGCTTTTTCTATTAGTTTTGCTTACAGTAACAATAGGGATACTTTCAGAGAATTCACTGCAGAAAATATTAAGTAATCTGTCTATGTAAGGACTTAATACGATGTAGTTTTTTTAGTGTATGCACATACCCTGAACTCCATGCATGAGCCACATAGTAAATGAAGCCAGGTTTAGTCAACACTTGAGGAGGTCAGAAACAAGTATCTAAAATTCCACATTAACATAGATCCTACTGTGACACTACTTTTAAGAATTAAAGATACAGAATAGACAGGGTCCGTTTGATCACTATGAAACCATTTTACTTTATTATATTATGAGAAAATTTAAATGTGCAAAGCAATGCAGATGCCAAAATATGCTTTTAAACTATTTTTGGCTGAATTTGTCTCTCTGAGATCTTCAGATCCTAACATAAATACATATATGGGAAAAGTTATGGATAAAAACAAATAAAATACATCTTAATCATTAGCATGTAGACAAAATTGAATAAAAAATATAAAGAACATTATGAAGCATGAAAAAACACACCATGAAATTATTCCTGAATGTGAGGGTTGAAAGACTCTGGCGGCCTGAGATCTATTTCCAAAGGAGACTTTAGAAAAGGAGAAAAGCGTTCCTTTACTTGGAATGGGTAAACTATAGTCTGCTTCTGAGGTGAGGGGATTGAACTGAATGAAACATTGGGTTTCTTCCATGGCCCTCTGGTGTAGATGATAGCAGTGAACAATGTATCAGTGCAGATCATTTAATACTGGAAAGGATAATCAACAGATCTGGGCAGGGATTCAATAATAAATACACGTAAGTGTTGATCTAAATTCATTTTTAAAATACGGTATTTGTCTACTAAGGTGACAGAACATGAACAGCTCATTCACTTGATGATCATCTGTTATAAAGGCATTGTTTTGTAACTTTAAAATACACTTACTTAAAAATTATTAGGCTTATGTTTTCTATGTACAGCAGATAAAACTTTTATTCGACTGTGAGTGCCATTTCATGGAAATTAAGATGAACATATGTTTTAAACAAGATATTTGCCATGAAAATACACATAAAATTTATAAAAAATGTCACATGATACAGAGAAATAAGACTCATGATCTTCACATTTACAGGAATTTATAAAATCTTCTCTGAAGGAAATGTGTTACAATTCAGTCAAACTTCTCATCTTGAAAGTAATCCGCCAAATTTAGATATTCTTGAAGTTGACCATATTTCTGTGTATACAATAAAAAAGCTAGTTATTTTACTCAAAGCAAAGAAGATAAGGTAGGCCTTTTCAATCTACAGAGACAAACAGGAACATGTTCATTTCATGATAATCATGAGCAAAAATCTCATTATAAACAGGGACACAATTGCAAATAAACATTTCTAACTCATAAAGGAGCAGAAAGAGATCAAACTGAACATTATTATTGATCTCATAATGTTCTTATAAAATATAATTTTTCTATGATCATATTTATAGAAGTATAACAACTTCAATAACTTAACAAAAATTGTTTGAACACATAACATATATTGAATACTTTCTCATGACTGTCTAGGTACAAAAATAATCTCTTTCCCTGATCCTAAACAGACCAGAGTTCACTGGGAGTACACCAATACTACGTGTACAATACAACACCAGTACATGGCACTGGTGCCATGACAAAGTATATAGACACTGTTAGGAAGGGTCAGAAGAGTAGCCATGGTTAGTTGAAGTGATCAGGAAAGGGAATCACTTGAGCTGTCCTGGGAAAAAGGATTCGATAGGCAAAGATTTGCTGGGGAGAGTTTTCTGTAGCAGACAACAGTCCATGCAACAGTGAGAAGACAAGATTTTATGGAATTTAACTATAATTTGAGGTTTTGTAGGGGAACAGAAAGAGAAGACTGAACCAAAGAGTTTGTGGTCAGAGAATAAAATGTATGAAATGCTAGCTGAAGGAGTTTAGCAATAATGTGACAGGCAATGTGACCCTGCTAAAGGTTATACGGTAGGAGATTGACCTAATCTGACGTGTGTTTTAAGAAAAATGGTAAAACAGCCATTCTAGAATAGTATAGCAATTAGTTACTAGTGTCTTGTAATAAGTTAGGTAATGAGGTCCCAAATTCCAGTGATAGCAATGAAGATGAAGAGCTAAGACCCAGGGTGGGGCAAGATAAGAGAGGGGTCAGGATGATTTAGAAATCTCACAATAGCGTTCAAAATACTGACTTCAACTGAGGAGAATTAACTGACCTAATGGTTTCTTATGAACTCTGGTTCCATTCCCAATGAAGAGAGAGAGGATCCCGATGACCTGACTTTTGTGGTGGTAGGAAACTATGGAAAGATAAAGAAGAAGTGTGTTTTCCTTCTAGAAAGGGCTAGGAAACCTTTTCCCCCTCAAGACCTCTGACTGGATCACCTTCTCTGGAAAGAATGAAGAAAAGAACGGGGTGGGGGGGTGGGGAGGTTGGAAATAACCTTTGGACTACTTAGGGATTCTCTTGACCTAGTATTCAGGTAGGTTCTATTAGATAGGAGTAAAGTATTCTAGAATTAGAAACCTGTACATTAAAAGTTTGATTGTTTTTATGCTTTTTATATTATCTTCATATATTTTTTCTCTTATTAAATTTCTTTTGGAAAATTGCAATCCCAGCCATACTGCATGAAGGAGGGAAAACTTCTTGCTTTTATTACTAATAATAGTTGACATTAATTGATCACTTACTAATTGTTAGGTCCAATACTAAACGCTTAAAATGTGTTGATCTTTTAATATCCATGATCAAAACTCTATCTTTGTTGTTTTAATTCCTATTTTAGTGAAGAGGCAACTTAGAGAAATAAAGTAACTTGCCTCCAAATTCTACTGCTGGAAAATATTTAAATCCATGATTTTAATCATTATAGTATGCTATTTCTGAGATTTAAAGGTTGGGGGGGTGCAGCTTTAGTTAGAAAAAAGAAAGCCTTCCTATGGAAAAGTGAAATTCAGAGAGAAGACAGTATTGCCTGGCCGTTCTCTCCACCTAAAGATTCTGGTTCCACCATTCTTTTTTACTAAAAATGTGGAGAGTTTGGATCTTATTATATTAACCCCTTTGAGGTGCCAGATTGACCTACTGATTAAAACATGTGAACTGTGGGAATGGAGTGTGAGAAAGAGGTCAGAACACAAAAGGAGGAGGTTGGGATCCTCTGGTCAGAAACACCAGTTAGACATGAAGAAAGGAATAGGTTTGCCAAGTCAGAGAACTTACAGGGGCCGAGAATGGAACGTGGAACAACATGTACTTTTTCTTTTTTTAAAGGTTTATTTATTTGAGAGAGAGAGAGAGAGAGTGTGAGCGGGGGACTGACGGGCAGAGAGGAGGGGAACAGAGGATCCAAAGCTGGCTCCATGCTGACAGCAGTGAGCCCCATGCAGGGCTTGAACTAACAGACTACCACCATGAGATCATGACCTGAGTCAAATTTGGATGCTCAACTGACTGAGCCACCCAGGTGCCCTGCAACAAGTACCTTTAAATAGTGGCCCTCAATCTTTAATTTGCTTAAGAATCACCTAACTTGTTAAATACTGGGTGTTTAACACCCTCAAGGAGTCTCATTCAGTAGTTCTGCAGGCAGGCCAGGAACTACACATTTTCTACGAACTTCTAGGTGATTCTGACATAGGTAGTTAGGGCCTTGATTTGAGAAACACCAGTTTAAGGAGAGAAAGAAAAAGAACAGGAAACAAGTTTAAAAGGGGGGAAAGAGAAGAGACCACATAAGAAGAGTTTCAGAAAGGGGTGAGATATCAAATCGTTATTTAAAATTCTTTGTTATGTAACAATCTTTATGTAATAGATTTAAACTTTTCATACCACAAAACTGAGACTTGATAGTATTATTGAAATACATTCTCCCCTTTCCTGATGTTCCTGTTTTCACCACCCTATCCCAACAACCCTATCTTCAACTTCTCTGGAAACCCCATCATCACGTGCACTTTCTTAATGAGAAACATTTGTTAGAATTTTGCCAGTGGCATATGACAGTATGTTCTTCAAGTGTAATTTAGAATCAGACAATTACTTTTATTATATTTATTATATGTTTTGGTTTTATTATAATTTTCTTATCATGCATCTTTTTCTTTTTTTTCCCTTTTTTAAGTAATCTTCACACTCAGTGCAGAGCCTGATGTGGGGCTTGAACTCAAAACCATGAGATCAAGACCTGAGCCTTAAGATCCAGAGTCAGATGCTTAACTGACTGAGCCATCCAGGTGCTCCCCATTCATTATTTTCTTCACACTCAGGTTCCTCCTACCCTTTAATGTCATCCTAGATTAAAAACAGGTCATCTTAGTTCAACTGGTAGGAGGAGGAACAAGAAGTCAGTCTAGTTGGCAGGTCTTTGGGAAGAAATGCAGAAATATCCTGAGGTGGAGGAGGAAGGGGCAGATAAGGAAAAAGCAAGGTGTGCAATGTGAGCTGGGAGGAAAGACAAGACCAAATCGTTTGTGTGAGGTAAAAGAAGGGGTTGACATAATCAGTGGGAGGTAAGAGCAAAAAGAGCCACAGATCTGGCCGTTCAAGTGGCGCTGAGCCCTGGCACTGGAAAGGGTGCGGGTGGCTGGGGCCATAGGATCGCAGCCAAAGAGAAAGGCGTGTGTCATGAGCAATGCAGTGCGGCCACGCGGGACACGCGCACTCCCAGGGGTAGGTGGGGTGGTGCTGAGAAACGTCAGAGTGCTTGAGGAGCTCTGAAAGGTAATCCCAGCACAAAACGCTGCGTATGGGTTTATATCGGCTCTAAACTGTAGTTTCTAGGAAATCTTTTGAGAAAACGTGTGGACAAATATTTTTAAAGGAGGAGGGATCTCAGAAAGAAAATGAAGCTCTGTGGTATTTTATGTGAAAAACAAAACGTGCATGTTGTCCTAAACATGCATGATCTTGAAATACCTGAAATGCCCAATGCTAAGTGTTTTTCTTTAAGCATAAGAGGACACTTGGGTTTTCTCTTCCCAAGAATATTTTTTTCTTATTCCAGGTCCCTTCTGTTAGAAACCTTGTTAAACTTTAAGGTACATGATCTGGAAATGCTTTTGGTTTATTCTCTGCAAGAAATTTAATGTTCTTCCCCACATATACTATTATTATATATAATATATATAATACATGCATAGTGATTTTTCTACACCTGGCACACAATTCTTTAAAAAATGTGGTGTCCCAAAAGGTTTTTCAACTCCATGAGAGCGTTGGCAACACTTAAATGCACCAGTGAAAGCACGTAAGAATTTCAGGTCATCATGGAAAATGAAGATGGGACTTACTGGCTAAGTGGTGGCTTCTCCCTAAGGCAAACTGAAAAGCACAGAGGAGGACAGGGAGGAAAGCACTGGGAGAGAAGCTGAAGCAAAGTAAAAGATAAAAAGCTGAGGAGAGTAAAATGAGAGAAAAGACTACAGAAGGGTCAAGATGTGGGGGGCAGGCAGAGAGATCCACTGGGTGGTGTGGCTGTGATGGGAAGATAATCCTCAGAAGGGAAACCAGTCTTGATGTCACTCTCCAGACTGGGACACCTCTGCAGAATATGACGTGTCCTAACAAGTTCCTGTTTGTTGTTCTCTTTTTCTTTCCCTTTGCTCATAAGTTTATTCACTAAGCTCTCTTCTTTTTTTATTTTCCTCTTTTACAAATTCCCCTATGATATAAATAACCCAGGCAACAGATCTCAAGTCAGGCTTTTTTTTTTTTTTTTTTTTTTTTTAAGATTAAATATACTGTTGATCTGAGTTGCCTGAAAATCTGCTATATGTTTTCTCTTATATGTTCACGTAACTACACTTGTTTTAGAAGACTGCAATCATAATAGCATTCTTTCCAAGTACCATAAACAATTCTAAAAGCTCTGTGAGCAGACCAGAGCTTCTGAGCTGCCAGCAGATCTTCAGGAATCCAGTGCACTCTTCAAAACCCCCACTTTATCCCTGATATCAAACTTAGTGATCAGCAGGATTTGGGGGAATCAAAATCAGTGCCGTGGCCTGAAACCTCTGCATTCCCCTTGATCTTCAGTTACAGTGCTCACTGCTCAGCCCATGTCCTCAAGAAGAGGATGTGGGTGGTATTAGAACTGGCAGCCGAGATCCTTTCCTCAGATTGGCACCAGGTGTTTCTTCACTCTCGGGTCACAAGAACTGTTCTAAAGAATAGGAAGCAGACAAGCAGAGGTGAGTCCTACACTTCGTCAAAGAAAATACAGGGACTTAATATATATGTAAGGGATACCATATATATAAAAGTGAAAGGACAGAGGTCCTTCATTACAGGACAGTATTATCGCTGATTTCAATTTATCTGATGCGCTGAAGGAATGCTTAGATCATCAGGGCACCTGTTCAGGGTTGGACAATGATAAGCATGAAAGGAATGGGTGGAAGAAGAGAAAATACAAAGACGGGGGGAAAGGAGAGATTCTCTTTTAAATTTCACTGTCTTCTAATCATTTGCATCATTTTGCTGATCATAATTAGGCTCCAGAATCTATGAATGAAATGATTCTTCTATATTCACCTTACCTCCTTAATCCAGCCACTTTCTTTTGACTGATTGAAAATTCTTTCCACTGTTTCTTTAACCTGTTCATCCTCAACTTCTTCTGTCTTTGCAATGGAGCAGCATTCCTGGTACAGCTTGAACTTAAAATGTTTCAGTTTGTGATAAATTCTGGTACGATCAGCACAAATTCTGCCAACAGTAAACACCTAAATCAAGGAATAAACATTATTACCTGACATATGAAGTCAGACATATAGTAATGATTACACAGCCTTTCTAGTTTTGAGATTTTTCTTTAACAGCAAAATTTAATAAATGCATTATTAATTTTCAAAATGTTTGTACAATGATTCACTCACCTTCTCTTATACAACTTAGTTAAGAAAAACTGAACATGTGCTATGTTTCTTCAAGTATTGGGCTAAGCACCGGACATGCATTTGATTACAAAACAATGTGTCAAATGCTGTGCAAGAGACGCTACCGAGGTACAAAGGAGGGACAATTAACCCAATCCAGAGAGGAGAGGGGTCCTGGAGTAGGTGATGCTTGAACTAAGTCTTTAAAAACCAGAGCTAGACAAGTTTGAGGAGAAAAATGGCTTGTTAAGGCAGAAGCACAGGCACACCCAAAGCAAGAAAATAGACCCCACGGACACGGTTACTGAATTAGAAATACCTGGATTAGACTAATGTTCTAGCTTAAAAGCAACATGCAAAACTGAAACAAACTCTCAAACCAATTGGCAGTTTTTCACTAAATAATTTGCTCCGAAGCATTTTGTAAAGTAAAAACTTTGTGTTTAGTCCTATTTCGTTCCTTAATTAGTGGCTCTGATGTGATTGTAACACATTAATGTTTTACTGTTAGCAAAATATAAGAATTTTAACTTCTATGTGTATATGGACTTCCAGGATTCTGTGATTAAGAATACTCTTCTTGTGAATCAACCAACCAGAGCATTTCCCGTTCAGAACGTTTGGAATATGTACCGTTATACACACTGAAAACTAAAATAGGAAAACTACAAAATAACATTATAACTAAAAACATTATTACATGATCAATCTCATTCTCATGAAGCAACCAGAGGACAGAGACGAATTCCCTGTTAAGTTATGTCTTTGTCTCTGTGCCTAAATTCACTAATGGGTTGTGTTTTCATGAGTTTAGTACAAGTGGCATAGTTACAATATTGATCTATGTAACTTGTATTCCATCTAACAAAGAATTGTAGTGTTTTCCTGAAGCCACCCTGCAAGGGATCATACAGGTGATTAGTTAAATAAATAACCTGAGTATATTGGCAAAAAATAGTAATAAAATAAAGAATAGTTTGTTAAAACTGAATGAAAGTTAAATATGATCAGCAACGGGTTTGATGCACATCTTGTGAAAATGGTATTTGGGACATCTTACAGTCTTCCTTAAAATCCTCAAAAATTCAAGAAAACCATGTTAAGATTTCTGTTCAAGTTCCTTGAAAACCTTTCTGTTTTTTGGATTATTAGAAATAATCACAAGGGCACCTGGGTGGCTCAGGCAGTTAAGCATCTGACTCTTGATTCCAGTTCATCATGATCTCACGGTTTGTGAGTTTGAGCCCTGTGCTGGTGGCACGGAGCCTGCTTGGGATCCTCTCTCTCCCCTCTCTCTTTCTGCCTCTCCACTGCTCATGGTCTTTCTCTCGCTCTCAAAATAAATAAGTAACTTAAAAAAAAATAAACAATCACATATGGTTTGTTCATTGCTTGCCTACTCTCAGTAACCTTCTCATCTCAACATTATCATCAAACGAATCATATCGACTATCACAATTCCCTGGCCAATATGTCCTTTTATACTTTGAGTAAAAAAGATACCACAATAGTTTCAGTGGCCACTACAGGTGCCCTATGTTTCTCCATTTCTGTTATCAAAGTAGATTATGTGGGTGAAGTCTCCTATGGCCATTCTGGATAAAATACAGTAGAAAAATAGTATAATTTTTAAAAAACTTTCCACCATACTGTATTTTATATTTCCATAAAACTGAGGAATTTATCTGCATAAAAATTTTAAGTTAGGGCAAGAGGGAAGGAGGAGGTATTTAAACACCCTTATTTAAAAATCTTTTACCTGTATGAAACAAAAATATCCACTGAAAATATTTAACATTATAGTTTACTTCTTTCCATTTCAAATTCCTACCTTCTTGGCAGCTACTTACACTTACGTAGATCAATAAACCCAAAATTACCTTTAGAATATTCTCACACTATGTGATCATAAAATGTGATCACATTTTCTGTGGAAGAGCCTAAACCATTGTTAGTAGGAGTTCACAGGAAAGAGTAAATGTATGTAATAGCTGTAAGAATGCAAGTAGACCTCTCCCTTCGCCCCACCTGTTTTTAGTGTATTGTCACAGCCTATTATACCTTATGAATTTCTGTGTACATTGTACACAGTTTACACTGTTGGAGTCCATTTATATAAAGTACTAAGATAAAACTCTGCCGTAAGAACAGTGACCTTAAATGTTGAGAAACATATTTAGAGATTACTTTTAACTATCTAATTGCATTTCTGGATATTAAGGACACTATTCTAACAAGATAGACAATACTAAAAAAAATGGCCAGAGATAGAGAAATAAGTTCTGTGATGATTGTTCTCAACGAAGACAAGCAAAATGACATGTAAATGGTTACTAATCCACTGTTCAGGGTTAGTTAGCATGGTTCTATAAACTGATGTATCTGAAAATAACTGATTCACCTCAGTTATCAATGTGAATTAAGGGATCCTATGTATCCAAAGATACAATTTGAAACAGAGCAAAAACCTGTCACCAAATTTTCCTAAAACAGCAGATGGTGAATTGTAAGGCAGTAGAAAGAATCTGATTTGTAATTTATTAGATACAGCATGTAGAAGTGTAAACACACTGGTTAACAAACTAAGGCAAGGATACAATAAAACATGCATTATGCACATTTGTAATATCCAGCTAATTATAGGGAGCTTTTTGAGGTATTTCTCTCGGCCCTCCTTAATATACAGAGGAGCCAGGTCCTTATGGAAGTGAAAGTATGAAGAAGAAAGAAAAAAGATCCTCAAGAAAAGAGGAAGAACGGGAGGAAGTTTCTCTTTTGTTTCTAGGTCTCTAGAAACAATTAGTGCAATAGACTGAGCCAAAGGATTCTATTTCCTTTTGGTCCGTTTTTTTCATGGACATGTTACACACTGACACTTATTTCAAAATTCCTGCCTCTCCCTTTGGATCTTGAGTGTCTTTAGGAGTCTGGACAGATTCTGGGCAAACTCAAATGAATTCAAGATTACAGTCGGTCCTCCCAACTGCCTCTCAGATTTTGCCCTTTTTCTTCACGTGACTTCCTTTTCATCTATATCCCCAGACTTCACCACAATTTGGTGGGCCAAGGCCTTTTGTCTCAGTACCCTATCCAAGACTACTGTAACTAAAATTACTCTTTCCCACCGATTCCACTTTCCATCAAAGCATCCTGTCTTTCAAAGAAGCTAATCTTAGGTAAGTAAGGAGAAAAATTTTATTATTAAACATACTCATTAAATGCATCCTTCATTATTGGCACCTTAAAAGAGGACCCTAGTTAACCCCAAGCAGTCTCAATTTTATATAACTATGGGCAAAAACACAACATGGAGAATTGGTTTTCAAAATAATTTAAGGGTGGGTCTGGGGATGGCATAGTCTCTTTAATGCCTTAGATGAAAAACAAGTTTATTATTTTCTTCCTTCCTATCCCTTTCCTTTCCCTTTCCTTTCCATATACATGCATTGCTGCTATAGTTCAGTAGAATATAAAATAGATTTTAATAGGTGCTTCTTCCATTTAAAGAAAAAAATTACTGAAAATTTTAGTATTAAAGAATTTTAATTATGGGGGTGTCTGAGTGATTCGGTCGGTTAAGCGTCCAACTTTGGCTCAGGTCATGATCTCACGGTCTGTGAATTCAACCTGGAGCCTGCTTGGGATTCTGTGTCTCCCTTTCTCTCTGCCCCTCCCCCACTCGTGTTCTGTCTCTCTCTCTTTCTCAAAAATAAACATTAAAAAAAGAATTTTAATTACATTATCTTAAATTACACAATAACTAGTTTAATGTTTGCATACAGCTAAACAGACAAGTGTATACATATTTTTACATAGCTTCAAGGACAGTAATGTACACTGCTCACTATTTCACTTTCACCTAGCACGATCTCACAACCTTCATAAATACTATTTTAGTGCTTGTATCATATTCTGTCACAAAATGGTATGATATACATAACTTATTAAATTACTACTCTAATATTTGATTTGAATTATATCCAAATTTGTTTTGTATTATAACTAATGCTTCAGTGAACTTCATGATTGTGTCCTCTGCTTTTATACTGGATGACTCTGCTTAGCATAAACATGTGGGCACTGAATATGTATAGTGTTATAACTCTGGCTATAGGTAGCTATCCAGTGTTCTAAAAAGATAGATCACATCCTTGCTCTTTGTAGGAATCTTATTGTCCATGAAACTGCCAGTTTCAATGCAACCATGACAGAACTGTATTTTATCATCTGATTTAAAAATACTTTGCTACTTTGAGAGCTATCAACTGGCATCTTAAGATAGGTTTTACTGTATGCCTTTAGATGGAGAATAATCATGTTCTAATTGTTAACTTTGATGTTTCTTCCATTGTGTGACTGGTGTATTAATTTTCTTTGTTTTTATTTTATGAGATCTCTCTTACTTTTTAGATATTTGAATAACTATTTTATACAGAATCTTTACTCTTTCACAGGAATATCAGAACTCCAGAAATGGTTTTCTAACTCCCTTTCCTTCCTAGAATTAGCTGTAGACAGGAAAGACAGTGAAAGTACAGCACTAGTTTTGATCTATACAACAGAACATGATCCTTAGAGTATCAAATCACTTTCATTAGGATTCTACATGTCTTACCTCATAAAAAGCCACAGATCAGTTTTTAAACAATGAGATTTGCATATTGACTGTGTTGAGAAAAGAAATGTTTTTATAGTAACCTGCCAAATGATACGTTAAAGACTAAATCTGAATTCATTATCCCCATACAAACTTTCTAAGTGATTCTTGCAACCTGGATTATTTAGAGGGATCTGCTCAATTATCGCCAATAGTACTGAGGAATAATACTACCTAATGTAGCAGAAGAATTTAGATTAACAGTATATTTCTATCATAATAACTGACTGGCAGTACTTAGAGGCAACTCTAAGGGCCCCCCAAACACACACACCCTTCATAGATATACAGACTCACCAGAGGAAGCTCTCATCATTAATATTTTTGCATTTATAAACTTGTCATATAAGACATTTTTCACATTCAAAATTATACCTTCTTTCCTTATACTCTTTCCCTCTGTCCTAGTGCTTTCTCCATTTGTAAAAATAACAGGGTTATTTGTGTAAGCTTACGTATTGAAAATTTCTAAATACTGAAAACCAAAATGAGAAGGAAAAATACCTGTTTATCATGTGACATGAAATCGTCTGTTTCCATAGTCCTGGTGTTATACAACTTTCCTGATAAATGCACCGAGTACCTGCAGTGGCGATGCAGTCCACAAGCCTGACAGCAACAATTTTCAGGATTCTTCAAATGGATACTTACATTAGAATAATTTTCTACCCGCTCCTGAAAACAATGAAAAAATGTAATGAAGCTTTACAAGACTGGAAAAAACAACAAAATAAAACATAAAAAGAACCTAACCAAATTAAAACCAATATTAGGAATCACAGTAAGTGGTTAGGATGTAAGAGCAAAACACACTGATATTTCTTATTTTTATGCAGAATATGGGGTAGATATTTGACAAGATATTTTTAAATAAAAAATAACTTATAATTTAGGCTATTAAATGAAAAGAAACCAGACTAGGAAAAAAAATTAGTTTCATATCCTCCCCATTTGTGTGTTTCTATTAAGTAGTATTCTTCGCAGATACTAATTTACTTTTCTCCTCTCATCTCTAGTTAGGTATGAGGTATTATAGTTAAAAATAGAAAAGACTGAGCAGCAAAAATTCAGGATACTACAATAAAAAGATGAATTCATTTAGGTTAGTTGAAAATTGAGAAAAACCAGATCACAGTCTCCATTGTGTAAATTATAGCATGTTTCCCACAAAATATTCCAGAAATAATTTAATTTCTTCTTTTTTTAATGTTTATTTATTTTTGAGAGAGAGAGAGAGAGAGACAGACAGACAGAGCATGAGCAGGGGAGGGGCAGAGTGTGAGGGAGACACAGAATATGAAGCGGGCTCCAGGCTCTGAGCTGTCAGCAGAAGAGTCCAACAAGGGGCTCGAACCCACGAACTGTGAGATCATGACCTGAGCTGAAGTCGGACGCTTAACCAACTGAGCCACCCAGGTACCCCCGGAAATAATTTAATCCTCCGAATGGCTACCTACTAAATAAAGTACTATGAAAATAAACAAGTTGGTCATAAAACTGCTAGGTGGCCAGTATTGATATAGACAGCCTAATAGCTGAATTAGCAATGAGTTAACAAACTGAGGAAATATTTGGCATTTGTAAACTTGTGGTTGCATATTTTTGCCCACACTCTATGCCTGTGCTAGATACTGCTGTTATAATTAGTAGTGTAGATTAGGTTTTACCATAATGTTTGAACTACATACAGTGAACGTATTAGCAGGGTTACTAACCTATATTCATATTCTCTACCAGCTTGAGAGTAAATATCCAGTATAGTAATAGTTTCCTTTCTAACACTGTATGATTCACAACAACATTGCATTTTCTTTACTTTTAATATTTCTCATATTTCATGGCCCTTTGTGTGACATGTGTCACTTACAGGCTGACATTCTGAGGGAATAGGTGGCTAACCACCTCCCCTTCTTGCTTCTCTGGTCCTTATGGAAGCACATTTGAGATGAAAGCTCCAGCAGCTTGGCTCTGTGAGTGACTACAATATGTAGGAACACTCCTGCTGGTTTACACGGGACATATAACTGAAAAATAAACTTTGCTGGGGTAAGCTATTAAGATTTTCATTGCTGGTATGTCCCATTATTTATTTTTTGCAGCATAACTTAGCTAATTTTGACCAAGACCATACTGAATCATCTATGTCTCTACATTTGTAAGTTAATATTTTCTTATATCTTAGAGTTATTATTTCAACATTGGGTTATCCAAATTCAGCATAACATACCACAGTATAGTAAAGCATAATATAGCATAGTGGTATGGGCTTTCAAGTCAGAGAAATATTAGAAAGCTATGATTTCTAGGTTTGAACACTGGCCTAGCTAATAACTAGCTCTATAGCCTTGTGTTACTCAATTTTTCTGAGTCACGGTTTTCTCTTCTTTAAAATGGAGGAAATAGGGGCGCCTGGGTGGCTCAGTCGGTTAAGCGGCCGACTTCAGCTCAGGTCACGATCTCGCGGTCCGTGAGTTCGAGCCCCGCGTCAGGCTCTGGGCTGATGGCTCAGAGCCTGGAGCCTGCTTCCAATTCTGTGTCTCCCTCTCTCTCTGCCCCTCCCCCATTCATGCTCTGTCTCTCTCTGTCTCAAAAATAAATAAAAAAAAAGTTAAAAAAAAAAATTAAAAAAAAAAAATAATAAAATGGAGGAAATAATAGTGCCTTCCTCATGGGGTTGCTCTGAAGATCAAATAAGATACTTTACACTGCATGCAAATTACTTGGCCAAGTTAAATGAGCAATAAATATACGCTATTTTTCTATTAAAGAAAACAATATTTATACCATGTTCTAAGAACTACGCTATGTATTTTACCTTCCAAGTAAGTAAATATTCCTTTTACTTTTTAAAGTAGGTAAATGTTTTCTGTATCTGAGGAAAAGACTAGAGTTTAGAGAGATTAAAAACTCACCCAAAGGAAAAAATATATATATGGTGTCCCTAAACTCAGTCATTCTCCAAACTGAAGTCTTCTCTTTCTGTAATCCCATAACTGTCCCTTAATAAACCATCTGTGGCTAATTTATCAGGTAATTCAAGATTGAACAGGCCTTGGATGAAGTCAAATCTCCTGACATAAATGAGGTAGAGTAGCTAATGATTTAAGTTCTAAAAGGACTGTTAGGAACTTGGATCTCTGTTATCTTGCTATTTTCCTAATAATTGGGAGATAGAATGTTAGAAGTAGGGAGATTAAAAAAAAAAAAAACGTAAAAATCATGTAAGATAGCCTCTACTATTAGAGATCATAAAATAGAAATCTATGGGATAACATGAAATGCAATAAATCTTATACATTAAAAGGATGCTCCCCCTAAATTGGTAGAATTACAAAATCTTAAAGTGGAGAAGGATTTCAAAGGCAACCTAGGCCATTGTTTCCCAAATTATGTTAAGGAAATCAATTCTTCTAGCAGGTGATAGAAGGAGGTGATAAAAGGTAGCTCATGAAAAGGAGCCTCATAGTAAAACACAAATTTGGAAAGTATTACATTCTACATCACCCTCTTGAAGATTTATAGTATAAATTTACACATTAATTCTCCTTGAAAAGTCCTCCAGTTAAGTTTAACTCTTTCTCTTAACAATGGAACTCTCTTTTCTGAAGAGAGAATTAACATCCTATGAGATAACCTCCTCATTTCAATAGATGGGCTAAGACCTGAGAAGTTCTAAAATTATTCATCATTTAGAACTACTTAATTACTGGATACATATAATAAGTGTTACAATAATTAAAACAATAGTAGCCTTTACATGGGCTAAGACCTGAGATGTTCTAAAGTTATTCATCATTTAGGACTACTTAATTACTGGATACATATAATAAGTGTTACAATAATTAAAACAATAGTAGCTTTTAGAAGAGGTGATAAGCTGATTATTCAACAAAAAAAAAAATGCCAGTAATTTAGAAGATTATTCATTCTGACTGGATATTTAAATCCCGATAGGCCTCCCACTCCCATACCCCCAACCAGAAATTCAAAAACAAATAAAAAACTATATACCTTATATAGCTCTTTCCAACGGCTTCTAGAAGCTAAACTCTCTAGACGAGGCTGAACAAAGCGGTTATCCAAATAATGAAGAGATGTCAACATATCTTGTGCATATGATTTTTGTCTGGTGCCATCTGTTCAGGGGAACAACAATAACAACAACAAAAAATAATCACTTAGCCCTTAGGAAATATCTATCATCTATCTATCTATCTATCTATCTATCTATCTATCTAATTTTTAAGCCCCCCCACACCAATGAATTATCCAGCTTCAACTACCAATAGTACCAAGGTCGAGAAACGTTATTAGGAAATATTTAAATAACTGAATACTTAAGGATTTCTTCCCACAGTTTTAGAAGGTATTTTAAATTTAAAAAAGATTAATGAAGAAAAAAACCACAATTCCATCAGAATGTTAGGGAAAGGAAAGAACCACAGAGGCCTTCTAATTATTCCTTAACTACATCAGACTTACTCTTTTTTTTATCTTAATCCCAGGAAAATTAACATACAATGTTTTATTAGTTTCAGATGTACATCATAGTGATTCAACAATGCCATACGTTACTCAGTGCTCACCATGATAAATGTACTCTTAATCCTCATTGCCTATTTTATCCACCCCCCACCCACCTCCGCTCTGATAACCACCAGTTTGTTCTCTATAGTTAAGAGAGTTTTTTGTTTGTCCCTTTTTTCTTTGTTCATTTGTTTTGTTTCTTAAATCCTACATATAAGTGAGAGCATATGGTCTTTGTCTTTCTCTAGCTGACTTATTTCACTTATCATTATATCCTCTAGATCCAACCATGTTGTTGCAAATGGCAAGATCTCATTCTTTTTTATGGCTATGTAATATTCCATTGGCTATATATATCACTTCTTTATCCATTCATCTATCACATCAAACTCACTTTACCTAAGGATCTTGGCACTGGGTGTTCTCTCAGCTAGATCTATGCATTATTTCCCCTTGACTTCATTCAGGTTTCTGCTTAAAAGTCACCTCTTGGGGTGCCTGGGTGGCTCAGTTGTTAAGCATCTGACTTCTGCTCAGGTCATGATCTCAATGGTTTGTGAGGTTGAGGAACACATCAGGTGAGCTTGAGCCCTGCTTTGAGTGAGCCCCACTTCTCTCTCTCTCCCCCCCACCCCCTGCCCAGTCTCTCTCTCTCCCTCTGCCCTTCCTGGGATTCTCTCTCTCTGCCCCTGGCTCACGTGCACCCTCTCTCTCTCTCTCTCAAAAAAAAAAAAAAAAAAAAGTCACCTCTTGAGAGACCTTCTTCGACCAATCTAATAGATACTTTCCTTTCCTTTATCACTTGATCTCCTTAACTTACTTAATTTTTTCTCAAGAACTAATCACTAGTTGAAATTATGTTATATATTTGTTTACTCATTCATTGTCTGTCTGTCTCATTAGAGCAACATGAGGGCAGGAATCTTATATGTCATAGTCATTGCCATATCCCCAGCCCTCAAATAAATGCCTGCCCCTTAGGCACTCTATAAGTATTTGTTCAATAAACTGTGAATGAAATCTCACTTTGGCAATTAGGTAGATATTCAAAACAACATATTATAGTCTTTATTAACTGCCAGATTATGTGCTAGATGCAAGAGATAAGTGTATATCTAAGGCATGGTTCTTCTTGTACTCTTAGAAGGGAGAAAGGCAAAAATACATTTTCAATACAGTAAGTATACACACATCAGTACCACCAGGGTAGCACAAATGAGGGAGTGAAAATGATTTTACACTCACCTGGAAAATCTAGGGTGGAAAGGGATTATATTTTAAGAGAGAACAGTATGAGCAAAGGCACAAAGCATAAAACAGTATATAACTTCTGGAGAAATTCAAGTTTAGAGAGGCTGAGACAACACATGGGTATTGAACTACTCTACTGTTTTGAGTCTATGCCTTATATCCTCACAGTCACTGTGAACTCTCTAAAGTCAGAGGAACATCACATATTTCTTTTCCACTTTCCACATATCACAAATAGACAGTAGCAAGTTTTTGAAGTGAATGGGCTTCTGGTGTAGTTAAGTTGATCCTAGGGAATAATTGGAGGGCCTTTAGAATAGGGTCTCTTGGTTTTGCTTAAATGTATATATATATGTTATATTATATTATATTATATTATATTATATTATATTATATTAATTATATTGGTAGGGTTTTAGAAATTGGAAAAAGAAAAAAAGATACTAATTGTTCCACTCATATTAACTTACCATACAATGTTCCCAGAAAAGATTCATCTAAAGCATTGATCAGAAGAGCCTTCACAACTCTTTCAAAGTGAGTATAGTGGTCACTAAAAGAATCTGAAATTAATTTTAAATACATATTAGAACATAACAGATAAAACAATTCCCTGAATAAAATAGTTTCCTTTCTCTAAGAAATTAATACTATAAATAGGAGAAATCACTTAGTCATCCTAATTTTATAGCTGCCTCGGTGACTTTTCTAGTCACTGAGCAAACCTCCATTTTCCAGATTTACTGGCTTCTAATCCAAAATTTCAAGTTGTTATTTAAAATAATCTTCACTTTCCAAACTTATTAAGAGAAAACTGTTCAGAAAATATTAAGAGATATGTTGTGAAAAAAGCCCCAAATCATCCCCTGTGCACCTAAGTTTAATTATCAACTTAATAATTAGAGTGAGAGAGCAAAAGAGAAAACTTCTACAGGTAGATTGTTCAATATGTACCTGCAACTCCTGACTTTCCTTCTTTCTAAAACATGTTACATATGAAATTGTTCAGGAAATTATTACCCTACCCAGAACTCCAATGGCTATAAAAACTCGATTTCCCTTTCTCTGTCCCAGATTTAGGATTTTCCACATCAATTTAGAAAAGTTCTCTCTTTTCTTTCTCCTACCAAATATATAAGCCTACCTTCCCACTAACCCAATGTGCTCCATGGAATCATCTATTGTGATGGGCCAGGCTACAAGAGAAGGTTCCTGTATTTCCCAATACTTTAGGGTCCAGGTTTACTATGGCTGTAGAAATATTCTCTATCAAAGATAACCCCTTCCATGACCCAAATGGTCATCACAGAACATTTGCCATGGGCACCTATAAAGAATATTAGGGTATTTTAGGAAAAGTGGAAGATGTCTGATTATAAACTTAAGCAAAATAAGACCTATATTAACATTCATGACTGAATTTTGACGTGCTTTCTGTTGAAATGAAATGAAAATAAGATTTAACATGGAGAAACTTTTTAGCTTGTATTTTAGCTACTAAAATGGCTGTATAACCCTTTTTCTGGACTTCAGGAAAAATTTTTAGTATGCATTCTTTTTTAAAAAAAACATGTTATGGGCGTATGGGTGGCTCAGTCGGTCAAGCATCCGACTTTGGCTCAGGTCATGATCTCACGGTTCTTGAGTTTGAGCCCCTCATTGGGCTCTGTGCCGACAGCTCAGAGCCTGGAGCCTGCTTCAGATTCCTGTCTCCCTCTCCCTCTGCCCTTTCCCACTTGCGCTCTGTCTTTCTCTCTCTCTCAAAAATAAATAAACATTAAAAAATTTTTAAAAAGGAAAACATGTTATTATGATACTAAAGTGGTCAAAATAAAGCAGTGATAAAATTAAACGACTATAGCAGATAATTTACACAAGGGCATGTAGACTTTAGAGGGCCTATGATCAATTATAAATTACAAAAGAACTGATCACAACCATTTATGAATTTTTTTAAAAAATCAGAAGATAATTGGAAAATGAAATAATACTTTAATAGCATTCAGTTTTGTCTAGACTTTCATCAAACTGTGGATATAATATAGTGTTGGTACATAATTTAATTTGTGAGTGTTAAAATGCATCTAAACTCTATCTAGTACTTCCCAAACTCTATTAAAGGAAAAATGTTCTAGGTATATTAACAGACATGTTGAGGAAAGAAACATCAAATTCATCCCCTGTGCTCCCAAGTTGAGCTATCAAATTGAAATAGAAATTTTTACCCCACTGAATTTATTAGTCTTCGAGTATACTAATGCCTAACATTACTCACTTGCTGTAGAGTTTGGGAACTGCTGTTTTATTTTAAAGAACCTGATGGCATTTCTTCAGAATTGGGAGTAAAAAGAAAGGATCAGAGTCATCTCGAGAGTTTTTGCCTCACCACAAAATCTGTGTTCTACCAATGGACATCAGTATCTCCTTGAAAAGAGTCAGGAAGGCCTCAATTTCCTTGTGTTTGAGTGAATGGATGGGTGGTGGAGGAATTATGTTCCTCGCATCTCAGATTGGAAAAAAAAGATTTTATTGGGCAAATAAATGACAGGCACTGTTTTATGCACTTACATGCATTGCTTTACTTCTCAATACAAGTCTATGAGGTACTATCAATACCCTTGGCTTATTTTTAAAAGTTAAGGAAATAAATGCAAAGAGGATGAAAAATTTCCCTAAAATCACACAGCTAGTGAGGGTTGAAAGCAGCGCTGGAACCCAAGCAGTCTGACTCCAGATTTCACGCAACTATCCCCTAGGGAGATGTTCTGCGTGGTAGTCAGGTTTGATAATATTATTGTTCAGAACACGGAATTTTAGACTTGGATGGGAAATTGGAGGAAATAATTCAAATCTCTCATTTTAAAATTTTAAAAATGACACAATTATGAAATAACGTACCCAAGGTCACAAAACTAGATAGAGGAAGAATCAGGATTAGAGTTCAGACCTCCTCCAGAGTTGGGTTTGTTTTTTTTTTTTTTTTTTTTCAGTGCTTTAATCGCTATATTGGATGAGCTTCTGTGGGATATCCGAGGAATATCATTTAAAATTTTCTTCTATGACTATTAAAAAACTGCAAAAGGATACAGGAGAAAATCAACAGTATTTGTGTCTATGCATAACTTGATTTTTCCAAGGTAGTTTAATCTTGGGATAATTTCCTCATACTCAATCGTAAGATATGCTGCTCATTCTGTTGATTTTCCATGCATCTTTTATCATGTTTTAATTTCACATATATGCCAAGATTTTGTACCAGCACCGTGTACTTTTCTTAATGATCTGTCACTGCCATGCCAGTACTACACTGTTTTACTTACTGGCATTTTATGATAAATTTTTATATCTGGTGGGGGAAGTCCTTCTAATTTTGTTTGTTGTCTAATTTTATTTATTCCCATATATTTCCCCCAAGTGAACTTCAGCACTGTTTTGCAAAGTTAAATCAAAAAGTTAATTTCCGAAGAAATAATTTCTTCTTCTATTTATTACTTTCCAGAAACATGGTGTGTCTCTCCTTTCATTCATGTTTCCTTTGCTATTTCAATGTAAGGTTTATTCTTGTACCTATAAAGTCATGCTTTTCTTCCTAAGACTAGGCCTAGGAACTTTATTTTAATTGCTACTATAAATGGAATTGCCCCTTATTAGATCTTTTAAATAATTATTGACAGCATGTAAGAAAATACTGAATTTTACATATTCATTGTGAATCTGGTCATCTTTCTGAGATCTTTTGCAAATTCCCAAAAGATTCTCTTAGATATTTGTGGAAAGTGGGCTTCCTGGCACATCAGAGAGCTGGATAGAGGGAGATACTGTTCGGGAATTCCTGGGCAGTAACTCTGCTTTCTCCCCCAACGCTGAGAAGGATGTGGTCTTGCTAGTGCTAAGTTTATTTCAAGAACCAAGTGAATGTTTATAAATACTCTCCTAGGTAGAAGCACAGAGATTGTTGGTGTACTTTATTCTGAAATAGAAGTATAAGCCTACTGTAAGAAAGCAGAGGCAGAGCAAGAAATTGAGTTCTCTTTCTACCCTAACATGTCCCCCTCAATAGGCAAAAAAGAACACAAGAAAACTATGGAAATATATGCTGCATCTACTCCTGCTCTCAATGTATTCATATCCTTTCTCTTAACTTTTATATCCCTGGCTAAATAAGTCAGAAACTTACAGCTTGTATGCATGTATATATAAAATCACATTATGTTCAAGTAATGTCTTTTCCATTTCAAAAGTTATATTTCTTTTACTTTGTCTTATTACATTGTTCACAACATCTAGAACAAAGTAGGACATTTTTGTTTTGTTCTTTAACAGTATCTCTAGCGCTTCATTAAAAATATATATTCTCTTAATGTAAAATATTCTTTGTTTTGTAAAGCACATATGTTCATATTACTATTTTTGAGACTTATTTTCTCGTTTTTAAACTAGATATGGACACTGAATTTCATGAGATGCTTTTTAGAATCTTTTAAAATTAAGCCATTATTTTTTCTCTTTTGACATATTAATGGAACCTGGAACCAATAAATATATTAAACCATTTTTATGGTCCTAAAAAGGATGGCTAGATAACTTTTCTTCATTCTTGTAATCAGAAAAGTTGTTTCCCTCAAATGTCTATTTGCAAATCTATTTTATCAATTTATTAGGATGTGAGCCTCCTTAATTTGCATAAATGGGCATGTCCAGCAACTCAACTGTATTTTCTCCCATCACACCTTTCAGTTTACATTTCCATATGTCCTTTCATCCAAAAACATGCTATATCTCTTAGCACTTCAAATCTTTTACATATCCCACTAAAGCTATAGAATTTTCTTCCTTTAGGTTTCCATTTATTCTGCATTTCCGCCCCCCCCCTTGAAATTTGTGAAATAGGATCATTTCTATTCCTTTATGTATTATCTTCTCCCTCAGAACTGTTTTCATTTTCTCTATTCCAAAAGAACTTCTTGGATTTAACCTATATATCATTGATGAGATTTTCTGTACTGTTAATTCTGTTTTTTACATCTTTCAATATAGATTTTACTTCTGACTTTATATTTTTAATTCTCTGGCAACTTATCTTAGCCCTATTTCATCTCAAATTGTTCTCTTTTTATGAGTTTCTATTTGTTTTTCACAGATTGCAAAGCAATGCTTGATACAATTTTCTTCTGAAACATTTTTCACAGACATTTTCTTCCTCCAAGTCTTTATAGGGCAACGTTGCTTTTCCCTTGTGCCACAATATGATTTCAATGGTACTTTTTACTTATTGTACAAAAGAAGGAAAGTTCTAGGATTTAATATTTAATGTAAATGCCTACAAGACTGTTCTCGGGCACACACTGCATTATGTTGATAGAATTATTCTCTTTAATAGCTACATGGAGACTAAGTTAATGTTCATTTCTAATCTAATTTCCAGTATTCTAGCAAGTATTTATCCAGCAAGACAGTAGATGACTAGACTGAGATGTACTCTTCTGTCTATACTTTGTTTTCTGTCACTCTGAACATGTGATAGAACTGGAAAAATAATATAATCGTCAGTATCCACAAATCTGAAGATTATTCCTCTCTTTCTGTGGATAACATTCTTAGTGTGTGAACATTGTAGGTCTGGAATGCAATGGACCATTGCCTGTCAATCTCTCTACTTTTTGTAATATCTCTTCTGGGAGCTGCAGTCTCAAAATAAATTTAGAGAAATACAGGGATTTCTGAGAAGGAAAAAAAGACCATGATTGTCTTCAGTGGCTTCAACCATGTAGCAGGAAAGGGCACTATTTTGAGGTGCTACAGATGCATCTCTCAGAGCCAAATGGCACACGAGGAAGTGACAAAATGTCTTCCTCTAGATAGAACTGTTCTCTTCAAAAATATACAATTGCATAGGCCACTGATTGTGATTCTCACCTGAGTACTGAATTTGGAATTAGAAAATGTTTCTCCCAAATAGTGATCGTATGTTGACTATGAGGAGTGGTCAGTGTTCTTATAGAGGTTGGGAGGAGAATTAATTTGGGAATACTAGCCTAATTACAGCCTGAGGCCATAGAGTAGTGTTGATCATTCATCATATAGGTTATTACCCTAATGAGAAAATATATTTTTAAAGTGTAAGAATCAACCTACAGCAACTCTAGAACATAATCCCTTGACAAATTGAAAACTGCCTGTTTAATTTTATTATATTCATAAATGGCATAAACATTGATAAGTATTAAAAACAAGTCATAATTTATCACTCTAAAGTATATGGGTTTTTTTTCCTCTGATGTTTTAAGAAATTATATTTCTCTGTCTTGAAGTATAGACCCAGAAGCCTTCAGTCAATATATTTATCTTAATCATCCATCCATTGAATTAACAATAAGTTCCTACAATATAACATCAACTTTAAAGGGAATGAAAAATGCAAAGAGAAGTGAAGTGGATTAGCCATTGAGGTTATTTTTTGGAGTGGGAATGCCTACTTGGGTCCCTTTATTTTTACTTTTTTTTTTTTTTTTTTTTTTAGCACAAAATTCACTCTTTTTGGTGTACAATTCTATGATGCATAAAGTTGTATAACCACCACAACAACCAAAATAAATAAACAAAAATTAAGTTCTACACCACCCCACAACTCCGTAATGTTACCAGTCAATAATTTAGTTTTATACATATTGATTGAGTTGGAGGTATCTGAAAGACACTGGTGAAAATGTTCAATAAGAAGATGAAAAATGTGCCTTAGGCTTTGGAGAAATCTGTGCTGGAAATAGAAGTTTAGGAATTTTTGCTGGTATACTAGGCAAAAGTTATGGGAGAGAGACTGCCTGAAACACAAACAAGGGAATTTGAGGATGACCTTTAGAAACATCAATATTTACGTGGCAAGTGGAAAAAGAGGAAAGCGATATTATAAAGGGAAGACAAGACCACAGAGGCTAAAAAGAAAACTTTCTGAAAGGGAGGGTGGTCAATTGATGGTGGCAAAGCACATAACAATACCAAGTTAGCATAAGAACTGGAAAATATTTTGGCACCTAGGAAGTAATCAATCACTAAATTTAATGAGAGCAATTTCACTGGATGGGGCGTAGAGTTAATGGGAAACTTGACAAAGGATAAAATTTAGAATAGTGGTTAATGAAACATACCAATTCAAGGGAGGAAAGGCATGAATATGGTTACAAGTTGAGAAAAGACAACTTGTAATGATAAAGCCAGAAATTACCGTTAAGAACATACAAGATAAAATGTATTGCATAAAAAATAAGATTCATCTCTCTGAGTTGGAGATGCTTAGTAGTAAAAGCAAGCACAGAGCTCCTTGACATTTACCCAAGTGAGTTGGAAACTTACATTCATAGAAAAATGTGCACACGAATATTTATAGCAGCTTTATTCATAATTGCCAAAACTTGGAAGCAACCAACATGTCCTTCAGCAGGTGAATAGATAAACAAATTGTGGTACATCCATACAGTGGAATATTATTCAGTGATAAAAAGAAATAATCTATCATGCCACATTAAGACATGGAGGAAACTTAAATGCATATTATTATGTGAATAAATTCAATCTGAAAAGGCTACATGCTGTGTATTCCAACAATAAAACATTCTAGCAAAGGCAAAACCATGGAAGCATTAAAAGGATCAGTGGTTGCCAGGGGTTCAGGGGAGGGTGGGAGAAATGAATAGGTAGGGCACAGGAGATTTTGAGGAGAGCGCAACTATTCTATATGATATTGTAATAATGGATACCTGTTGCATCATTATATATTTGTCAAAACCCATGGAACGTACAACACAGAGAGTGAGCCCTGAGATAAACTATGAAGTACAGTTAATAATAGTGTATCAATATTAGCTCATCAATTTTACCACGTGTACCAAACTAATCCAAGATGTTAATTATAGGAAATCTGTGTGTGAGAGGGGTTAGATAGGAACTCTCTGTAGTTTCTACTCTTCAGCAAATCTAAAATTGTCCCTTAAAAAAACAAACACAGAGATGTAGGATAGAGAAGGATGTTAAAAATAGTTCCCCCATGCTGGATTTTGATTTTATTAATTAGCAGGAGTAGGTATGAATGGGTATCACTGAGCAAATGTTCTATCACATTCTAGATATTATAATCCAGAATGATGGGGTATCTCCTAATTGAGTTTCCCTAAACTTTCAGTGTCCAAGTGGCAAGTGACCAAGTGACTACTGACGTAAGGAAAATAGTCATTGACTTTCAAAATATAGATGCCTATCACTGGCATCTCTATCACTGATAAATGTCTTGAAATTTTATTCATACCTCAATCTACTACTTTATTATAAATCATGAGATTGGTATTGAACCACATTACATGTAATTTTAGTAAATATGCCCATTTAAAAAAAATCAGAAAGAATACACTCTTGAAGAAAAAAATAAAAATGTATTCACTCAACAGCCTGTTTCTACCAGAGTTGTAAAACACCTTAAAAACAATCTTCAAATTTATGCACAATTATAGGAATTAGAAAAATGCACATTTAAAGACACCCTGAATTGTCAGGATCCTATTATTTATGGTTTAATTAACTGTATGAAAAGAATCCTAATTTCCAATCTCTGATAAGTTTCACTGATACTTCAATAGGCCTGATAAAACCAATGGTTCTCAAAGTATGGTAGACACCTGGAAGTCCCCAAGTCCGTTCAAGGAGATCTATGAGGTCAAAACAGTAACACTAAGATAAGCATGCTGTTTTTACCATGTTGACCTTTTCACTGATGTGTACAAAAGGAACTACGGGTAAAGCAGTTATGGCTCCCTAACATGAAGGATGGCAGTAGAAGCAAACCACAAATAACCACTGTAGGATTGATTCATTGCTATACACTCAGTAAGAAGCTACGTTTACTTAAGAATGTCCTTGATGAAGTAGTAAAAACTATGAATTTTATTAAGTCTCAAATATACATCTTTTGAGTATTCAATGGGATGAAATGGGAAGTAGGCATAGGGCACCTATGCTGCATACCACACAGCATATGATTGAAAAACTGAACTGGGAGCTGAGAAACCCTCATTTATCATGAAACACCATGTTTACTTGAGAAAGCAACTGACAGAGGTGTCTGGCTGGCTCAGTCAGTAGAGCATGCAATTCTTGATCTGAGGGTTGTGAGTTCAAGCCCCACGTTGCGCCGAGAGTTTACATAAAAAAAAAAAAAAAAAAAAAAGAAGAAACAGAAAGAAAAGAACAAAGGAAGGAAGAAAAGAAGAAAATGAATGAACTGACAAACAATATTCAGGCAGTTGTTAAGTATTTTCTCAAAAATGAGCAAAGGAAATCTGTAATTTCAAGAACTAACAGTATTTACTACCAAAGGTTTAAGAAACAGATTTTTATAGAAGTTAGAATTTTAGAAAACTTGTATCTGCTATTACTGTGAACTTGACGGCTTCCCCATACCTAAAAAAAATTTCTGATGAGATTGGTGGTAATATTAACAAACGTGATTTCAAAAATATTGTATAATGAAATGTGTCAACATTTGGAAGATCTACGTAACGCAGTGAATCAGTATTTTCTAAATGACTAATGCATGATGTTACAAAATCACATATGGGTAAAAGATCCATTCAACCTGCAAGACAGACTAATGGACTGCAATGTAAGTGAGTACTAAAAGTTCATTTATATGGTTTCAGATTCCATATTGCAACTAACCTTTAAGAAACAATTACTCATTTAATTGTGTAGTGACAAATAAGAATATCCACATTATTTTTAAAATACTTTTAAAATCTTTCTCCCTTTTCCAGCTACCTATCTGTGTGAAGCAAAACTGTTTTCATCTACTTCAATCAAAACATCAAAATGCACTGAATGCATAAGCAGGTATAGGAACCCAGCTGCCTTCTATTAAGCTAGATATTAAATACATTTATTAAAATGTAAAACAATGCCATTCTTATTTTTTTGAAAATAGTTATTTTTAATAAAAAGGTTATTTATGTTGGGGTGCCTGGGTGGCTCAGTTCATTAAGGGTCTGACTTCAGCTCATGTCATGTTCTTGTGTTCATGGGTTCAAGCCATGCATTGGGCTCTGTACTGACAGCTCAGAGCCTGGAGCCTGCTTCTGATTCTGTGTCTCCTTCCCTCTCTGCCCCTCCTTGCTTTCACTTTGTCTCTCTCTCTCAAAAATAAAATAAAATAAAATAACATGTTACTTATGTTAACATGTAACAAACTTACTGTTAAAGCCTATTAATTACTAAATATATTTTAAGTATCTCTTTTGTATTTCTACAATGGTTAAATGTTGATAACTATAACCCACAGAAACAAAAGCTGTTCAGGATCCTCAATAAGTTTTAAGAGTGTATAGGGTTCCTGAAACTACTAGAATAAACTGTTATCAGAGTGACAAAGTTACCTAAAAATAAAACCATAGTTCCTAGTCAATGACTTAGAACATGATAGTAAGAGGCTAATTTGATACTTGATATAATACTACAATTAGAGCAAGTCATAAAACAATTTCTTGATATTTAACTTACAAAGAGAATTCTGTTTTACTAATTTCAGTTGTGATGTAGTCAATTTTTCTCCTCGCTGGCTTTTATTCTCTTCATCACCCTCCTCATCTTGAACTACAAAGTCATCAATAATATAATCATCTCCATCTTCATCATATTCATAATCATCTTCTTCCTCCTCATCATCACTTTCATCACTGCTTGGGCAGGATTCCTTTTCAGAGTCCTAATTAAATTAGAACATACCTTTCAGTAAATTTGTACTTTTAAATTGTCAGTATGGATATAAAATTAAAAGATTAAATCTTAAACCAATGACCCATGGAAATTAATTTCATATTTTAAGGTTAAAAAAATCTTGTCATGTTAAATGTCAAACTTTCAAATTAGTAAGAAGGTAATATACCTCGGTAAATGATGTAAAATGTTTAAAATGGACATTAAGATTATAAGTAGAAGTTAAAAAGAGGAAAGACCATATTAAACAGTCTTTCAATTTTAAAACAGAATGATGAACTGAGGCTCACGATAAAACAAATTATATTAGACACAACAGTGCAATCAAACATGTTCAAGGATACTTGATTAAAAAAAATAAATTCAAGAATTGAGAAATAGAACAGACTCAGTACTTTTTTTATAAAAATTAAATACTTTGAAAAAAAGATTTAAAAACAGTAACAAAACCAATAGAATATAACACACCTCAAAATCTCTACTACTATTGCGTCTCTGACGAGATCTTTGTTTTGAGAGTTCTTTGAGTTTCTGGAATTGTTCTCGCTTTCTTGCAGCTAAAGTTTTTTCGGGTGTTTTTGGCTCCATCTCTACTGAAGAACATTCATCTTCAACCACTCTACGTGGACGTTTAACACCTACTTTTCGAACTAGGATATCACTGCTGTCACTCTCATCACTGTCGTACATAACAGAGGAGATCCTTTTTCTCTTCCCTCGCTTGATGTGTTCTTCTTCTAAATCCTCCTCTATTATCTGTCCAGTGTGTTTGTTGAGATTGTCATCCTCTTGACTGGAATGCTTTTCATGATCTGGTGAGTCAGTACTTCTAGGTTTGTTTTTGTTATTTTCTTCTTCATGTGTTGAACTGTTGCCAGTGTTCATGAGACGCTCACAGTTACTACTACCTTCACTTTCAACTTCAATTAATCTAAATTTTCTTTCATTTTCGGGGCTTTTATTACTATCGAACCCCTTGTTACTATCAAGTTCTTCATCGCTGTCAAGCTCTTCATCACTGTCAAGGTCTTCATCACTATTAAGGTCTTCATCACTATCAAATAACTGTGAAATACTACTTCTTTTAGTCCGCCTCCAATCAACTCGAGATTTCTGCTCATGCTCTTGAGTTTTAGAATTTTTCCTTGTTTCGTGTCTTCTAACATGTACCATTTTCACTTAAGCTTCTACAAAATAAAGTTATTAGGAATATAATAATGATAATCAGATCACAACAATGAATGCATTTATGGTAAACTATATTTATTTGGTGTTATAAAATGGTTCACAACAGTATAAATCACATAAAATATCTGAGTGAAGATGGTAGAACAGTTATTCAACAAATAATTTATTGAACAGCTATGAAAAAACTGTAATGAACATCAATTTTGAATTATATCTTGCGTTGAAAGGGATGCACAGAAAAACCGTGGTCCTGTTCTCCAGAAGATTATCATCCATGGGTAGAACATACAAAGATATAATAAGAAAAATGCAAGGTATTCATTTGGTCCAAATGAAAGATAAAAATAACTGCAATAAAATTATAAAGATGCAGGAAGAACAGTATAGCAAATGCTTCACTGAAGATTTAATTGCACAGATATGATCTGATAGACTTCTGAAGGACTGGTTATATTTCAACAAAAAGAATGACAGAAAAAGGGATTTCAGGCAGGTAAAAATGGTAAGGTCAAAACTCTGGCACTGAGAGAGAACATGGTATGTTAAGTAAGTGAAACTGAAAGGGTGTGAAGAAAGGCTTTATGCTGGAAAAGAAAGAGACAATTATAGAAAACAGGGTGGGGTTACCAGAGTCATTCATCCTTAGGCAAAGGATTCTAAACAGAAATGACATGAATTATAACATAAAGGATCAAAATTTTATAGGAAGAAAGTTATAAAGTACTAGCTGACAAAAGATAGCAGTGCAAAACTAAGAGATCACCTATCTACGAAGACAGCAGCTTCTATATACGTTAGTAAAATGGCAATGGCTTTAAACCACTCAAAGTTAGAGACAGAATATAATCCAATAAAAAACATTAACAATCCAAAATTGGGTGAAAAAATAAAGTTTCATGGTGAAGCAGAGCATGATATTGGGAAGAAAATAAATACTGTAAGTTACAGATTCAGAAAAGGGTGAACCCCACTAAAATTGCCACAAGTATATAATAAAGGAACAATTAGAGATAAGTAATGTAACTAGAAAAACAGTTAACACATATGAACTTTTGTAGTTGCTAAGGAAAATAGACATATGATCACAATGTAATGAAACTGACCTCATAATACATGTATAAGAACTTCAGTACTCTATTGAGTGCTATCTCCTTCAAAGAAATCACCTTATGTGGCTAATTATTCCAATATTTACACTATGGCATAAAATATTCTTGGAGATTTCTATAAAACTTAGTATCAGAAAATATATAAAAATATGAAAAGAACCACGCTCCATTTTTTATCCCAAAGAGTAGTTTAAATACCCATTTTGTTCATTTGTCTCAGTTATAAGGGACTATTAGCAGCTTCCAAAAATGAAATCCAACTTCAAAACTTGAACATTAATTACCATTACAGATATATTTTTTAAATATGCTGTAACTTTGAAGGTAAATCCAAAAACAGAATGCCAAAATATTTTGAGCAACAGCAGTATCACTGAATCAAGTTTATACCTTTCCAAGATGATTCCTTTTTTGGACAGGCAGGGGCATAAGTGGAAGAAATACCACTCATTTGACTGTACAAATGGTTATGTTTAAAGGCAACGTGACAGTTTCTAAAATGGTCATATCTCATATAAAATCAGCATAGTGGTTTCTAAGATCATACAGCAGAAATTTATAGTGTAGGCTGAAATGTGACTTTTTTAAATATTTACTTATTTTTGAGAGAGACAGAGACAGAATGCGAGTTAGGGCAGAGAGAGAGGAAGACACAGAATCCGAAGCAGGCTCCAGGCTCCGAGATGTCAGCACAGAGCCCAACGCGGGGCTTGAACTCAGGGGCTGTGAGATCATGACCTGAGCCGAAGTTGGATGCTCAACCGACTGAGCCACCCAGGCGCCCCTGAAATGTGATCTTATGACAGTAACCACTACAAGATAGATCGAGCATTGTAACAGCAATCTAACAAATTTTAGTCAACACACAAAATATTCTCTTAGTTGAAATTACACTTGGATTGCAAATTACAGAAGGCTTATATTAAAAATCAGCCAAGATGAGAATTGTGTGTAGTCAAAATTATCTTAAAAATCTCTATATTCCTCTTGAAACTATATATCATACTGCTTCACAGCAGGTCCATCCAGTTTCTTCTCCTGGTTATAAACAGATTACTATTATTGGTGTTTTGTGTGTGTGTGTGTGTGTGTGTGTGTGTGTGTGTGTGTGTGTGTTTAAGCACCAAACTGGGCAGCTTATATTGTGAAGCCATATAGTACAAGTAAGTTTTTTTTTAAGCACATAGAGCTAAATTTGCATACACCATGCATGTGCATTACACTGTAATGTCTTTCTAATAAATCTGAACTGGGAGAAAGAATGAGAAAACATTTATGAAAACAAATGACAAATATGGCTTCAATAGATACACTAAAGCAACTGTGAACAGTAGGAACATTAAATGAAAGATGATTTTATTAATATGCAAAAGCAGTTTCATGTACATTAGATGGTTATCTCACAAAACTATCCCATGTCAAAAGACATTTATCATATCAATAGGTGGCTTCTACAACAGCAGTAGAAATGATTAACAACGTGACACTGTAAAAGTATCTGACTGCATATGGTTAAGCTATTAAAAACTCTTATATGTATAGTAATTTTTCAGCGCATTTTCATGTTTTTAAATCCTGACAATGATCCTAGAAAGAAGATATTATCTACATTCAGTTATAAATATCAAAGCCAAATACGCAGAGTTCAAATGACTTACCGAAGATCATACAGCTTGTTAGTGACAGAGCAGGGATTAGAAACCAGTTCTCCTGATTTCCTGTCCAGTGCTACACAATGACTGCTGCCAATATTACATTTGTACAAGGTGGTAAAAACCATGCCTTTAAAAAGTCATTATTTTATCTCTCATTCATGCTAAATTTTAGTTTCATAGAGTTTACAAACATGCTTTTTAAAAAAACTATTTTTTTAAACAGTTTTTTTTAAATAGTAACAATTTTAGTGCACATGAGTTAGGCCAGTAACTTCTGGAAATTGTCCATCCAATAGGCAAGAAAAGAATGTGTAAAAGAAATGAAAATTTGTGACTTCCCTCTACCATCTTATTGATGACACTGATCACAAAATTTAAGGATTCCCCATTGAGTCCAAAAGTAAAAATTTCAAAAAGTCAGTTTCTAAGGAGAAAAAAAAATTATTTTGGAAAACTGCAGTATTGAATATTTGAAGAAACAAATTTTATTTAAATAAATCAAGTCTCATGTGGCCAACTGCCAAACTTCCAGGGTCTCTCCTCATATTTCAAAATTGCTGTCACTGAAAAAGAGGATAATTTAAATATGCTTGACTTCTCTTTTAAAATTATGAATACTTTTACAATGTTAGCTGGGGAGGGAAGAATGATGACAGAGGGAAAGGGTGAATGAACTGAACCTGAGGAGAGAAATGAGAAGGTGAAGCTAGATTGATGAAAATGACATCTCTTGGGTCATCAGAATTCACTCAAAAAAAAAAAAAAAAACAAAAGAATCCATGCAATGGATGTAATTTCTTTTTGTATGCTGAGTATACACTCAATTTCTTGAAATGAGAATTTAATCAAGCTTCTTTAATAATACCTTACCTTTAGGCAAAGAGAAAAACAAAGAAACTCCAAACAGAAAGCATTAAATAAATGACGAAGATCAATACGATCACATCTTTGTGCTTCTGTGTGAATATCACACAAAAGGCATATACAAAAACCAAAAAAAAAGCATATACATAGCTTATGCAGTCTGCCAAAGAATACAGATTAAAGGTAAAAATCCATATTGTTGTCTCTCACACAGTCATTCTACAACTCAAAGGTACTTGATGATGCTACTTGAATTTCTCATCAAAGGAAATATCGTGTAGCCTAGGCTTTGAGGTTAATTTATCCTGAAGAAAAGATTCATTCTAGGAATCACTTGCCCTGTCAGGTGACAGTTTACATTTTTAAGGTTTGAAGAGCAATGGAACCCCAGGCATTACTTGAAATTTCACCAGAAGGGATGCATTCCTATTTGTAAAACAACACCCCTCTCTGACATTTCCTTTTATATGATAGTTTGGAGAGAAAACCTTAAGAGGCCAAAGAAATGGTTATTGAATGGCAGCACAGGCTCGGAGCTTGGCGCTACTAGAAGAAATCAACACGGCCTCTGCTTCCACGGGGCTCACAACCTGATGAAATTACTGGGAACACCAGTATAAGCCGGCATAATACATGACTTAAGGGCTACAGTGTTATAATTCTGATTACGTTCTTTTCACATTGCTGTGGATACATTTATCACAGTTCTTCCACTGGTAGAAAACAGGGCAGCACAACATGACAGAAATAAGAAATGGAAAGATAACAGAGAGAGAAAGATACTTCCCCCCTTTAGAATCACGAGCCAATGCTCCACAATTTCGCAGAGTGAATCCTGCCAGTTTCGCATCCGGGACCACTACAGTATTCATTAAAATCTTTAACACTGAAGGTGGTTCTCTAACTCCAGCAGGGATGGGTGGCAGAGGAAGGATCCTCTCTGCAGTTTACACCAGAGTCATTTTCCGGATTACAAACCTGGCTCTTTGACGGGACGCAGGTAGCCAGCGCAGCACGCCCACCAGTCCGCTACTCTGCCTCAGGCAGAGGGGCACCGTAGCTGGGAAACCGGACCCTTAGACCGAGCTTCACGATGACGTGCGCGGGACGACACAAACCCTCAGGCCCCAGGGGAGCTCCGCAACCCAACAAGGGTCTGGAAAGGCCAGAAACCCGCGAAACCACCACTCCAGCTCCCCACTACCAGCCCCGCCCACTTCCCCACCGCGGAAGAAACAAACACCGGGCCCGCTGCAGCTCAGCCCAGGGGGGCAGCGAGTGCAGAAAGACGCAGAAGGGGCTAGTCCTACCCACCCGGACAGCGCCCGCGGGAATTTTTTTCCCCCGCCTGCCGGGAGGCGCGGCTTCCCGGGCTCAGTTAATAAGCCATTAGCAGCCTGAGCGAGAGCGAGTCCCCGCCCCGAGCTGGCCCTGCACCGCCCCCGCGCCCTCACCTTTCAAAGCTCCTCCGCCTCTGCCTCCGCCTTTGCCTCCGCCCCAGGTACCCTCTCCAGACTAGCCACGCTCCTCCTCCTTCCGGGGACCAGGGGAAGTCCCGCCTCTGGGAGGAGCAGGGGGCGGAGCCGGCGGCGGGAGGGGGCATCTTCCGGGAGCGCGTGCTGGGGGAGGAGCGGTCGCCGCGCGTTAGTCAGGGATCGGTGCGGGTCCTGGTTCCAATTGAGGTGGGGAGAGGGGCCCGGCGGGCTGTGAGGGGCCGGGAGGACTGTCCAAGCTAAGCCCAGCGCGGGGAAGTGTGGCTTGCGGTGGAAGGGGTTGGCTGCTGGGGAAGCAATCAAACGTAGCCGTTCCCTTGGGGAAAGGGGCTAGTCCCCGACTCCGTGGCTCTTCCGCTCTCTGCTGTAACTTTGGGGTGTGGCAGGGGCTAGTGACGGACGTGTTTACCCTGGATCAGGGCTTGAAGGAGGTTTGTGGTCACGATGGAGTTATAGTCTTTATCGCGGCCACTGGGGGAATAAAACAAATGTTTGTAATCCGGATTATCCGCGGTGACTTGGGGCCTCCTCTACTGCCCATCTAAGTTAAAGGCCTGTTCCCTCAAACTTCCTTCCCTCTCACCTTCCTCTGCCGTCTCATTGCCGGCCAAGCCCGTCCAGGGACGGGGTCAGGGTCACCAGGTTCCTGGTAAGGTTGAAAGACTGAGGCTGTAAGACTGCTAAAGTGGGTCTGTGTGAAAGAAGGAAGGATTTTGTAGATTGTTTCAGTGTGAGTGTGGGTCAAGGGCCTGAGTCCCACAGCCTCAGCATGTCTGGGAAACGGAAGCGGGTGGTGTTAACTATTAAAGATAAGCTTGATATAATAAAAAAACTTGAAGACGGAGGTTCTTCCAAACAACTGGCAGTGATTTATGGGATTGGTGAGACAACAGTTCGGGATATAAGAAAAAATAAGGAAAAGATTATAACTTATGCAAGCAGTTCTGATTCCACAAGTCTTCTTGCCAAGAGGAAATCTATGAAGCCATCTATGTATGAGGAACTGGATAGAGCAATGCTAGAATGGTTCAACCAGCAAAGAGCAAAAGGGAATCCCATATCTGGACCAATTTGTGCAAAAAGGGCAGAGTTCTTTTTTTATGCTTTGGGCATGGATGGTGATTTTAACCCCTCTGCTGGTTGGTTAACTCGTTTTAAGCAGCGGCACAGCATTAGAGAGATTAACATTAGAAATGAAAGATTAAATGGAGATGAGACTGCTGTGGAAGATTTTTGTAACAACTTCCGAGACTTTATTGAACGAGAGAATTTACAGCCTGAACAAATCTACAATGCTGATGAAACTGGACTCTTTTGGAAATGCCTACCTTCCAGGACTTCTGTGATCAAAGGTAAATGCACTGTCTCAGGGCACAAGTCAATTGAAGAAAGAGTCACTATCATGTGTTGTGCCAATGCAACAGGTTTACATAAACTGAAACTTTGTGTTGTGGGGAAAGCAAAGAAACCTCGCTCTTTCAAGTCAACTGACACCTCAAACCTGCCAGTCTCTTATTTCAGCCAAAAAGGTGCATGGATGGATCTTTCCATTTTCCGACAGTGGTTTGATAAGATCTTTGTGCCACAAGTTCGAGAGTACTTAAGATCTAAAGGCCTACAGGAAAAGGCTGTGCTCTTGTTGGATAATTCACCAACACATCCAAATGAAAACGTCCTAAGGTCAGACGATGGCCAAATATTTGCTAAGTATTTACCACCTAATGTGGCTTCCTTGATCCAGCCCTCAGATCAGGGAGTCATAGCGACAATGAAGAGAAATTATCGTGCAGGTCTTCTTCAGAACAACTTGGAAGAAGGTAATGACCTGAAATCATTCTGGAAGAAGCTAACTCTGCTAGATGCACTTTATGAAATAGCAATGGCATGGAATTTAGTAAAGCCAGTTACCATTAGCAGAGCATGGAAGAAGATTCTTCCTACCATAGAGGAGAAAGAAGGCTTGGACTTTGATGAAGAAGATGTTTCTGTGGCTACTGTGGCCACCATTTTACAACATACCAAAGGATTGGAAAATGTGACTACTGAGAACATTGAAAAATGGCTTGAAGTGGACAGTACTGAACCAGGCTATGAAGTTTTAACTGACAGCGAAATCATCAGAAGAGCACAAGGCCAGACAGATGAATCTAGTGAAAATGAGGAGGAGGAAATAGAACTGATTCCAGAGAAGCATATTAATCATGCAGCTGCTCTCCAATGGACTGAAAACTTATTGGATTATCTAGAACAGCAAGGTGATATGATTCTGCCCGATAAACTGGTGATACGTAAACTTCGAGCCACCATCAGAAATAAACAGAAGATGACAAATTCAAGTCAATAATGGCATTTCATTGTTACCATTGTTTTGGTAATTGTGTTTGTAACTCAGTCTCTGCAGTATGGCTTACTTTTCTTTGTGTTCTCAATTCTCAGACACAGTCCTATGAAATAGAGATACAAAAATGTATCTGAAGTGGCTCGAGGAGTATGTGTTTTGCATCCTGTGTCTCTTCCCTTATTTGTACAGATAACTGGAAGCTGATTCTGTATAGATACAAATCACCTATACACATGTAGACCTGCAATTATCCCTTCTATTACAGTGGCATTTCCTAAAACTTCTAACAAAAATTATAGACAACTGAACAGATTGAGCACTTTCCTGAAATCTATAGTTCGGTTTATGAAGGCTGCCACAGTAATCTTACTTTGTGCTGACATCTTAAATGGTTATGTTTTGTGTATCTGTATACACTGACAGAATGAGAAATACCTATATTTTAGATTTCGGGTGATCTGTAATAATTTAAAGTGAAGTCCAATATGAGGAAACTGATCTATGAATTATAAAAATAACTTAGACATCATACTTTTATTCTCTTGCATTTGTTTAGGTAGCAAGAGGGGGAGAGTTTTCTCGAATGAAGTAAATATATAGGAATTGATTACTAAATTAGAAAACTACTTGAAAGTTGATATATAAAAGAGATACTCTGATCTATTTGTAGAAAACTGTGAATTAAAAATTTGGGGAACTTTAGGTTATTTATGAAAAGGGAATAAATAGGCTTGTTTTAATTGGGTCTTATGAATTGGGTAATTATTTATTCATGTAATTATAGTACAGATTTTGTAATGTTACATGTGGTGGTATGAACTCCCACCTATGTGGGGGAGAATCTTGGGAATTTATGTTTTTTTTACTGTGTACTTGGAAATGTCTGTAGTTTGAAAAAGTTTATCATGCCTTTCCTTTTTATTTGATATGAAAAGAAAAAGAAATGAAAGAATAAATTTTGTTATTATTTTTAACAAGCCATAGGTTGAGACCTGTTTTATGAAGAAAGCAGAAATAATTACGGAAAGTAATTTTAAGGAATTTTAAGGAATTTCATGACTTACTCTTTTGACAGTTGTAAAAAGGTATTTATTCCAGAATCCATTAGCAAAATTAAGTCAGAATTTTGCTAAATTTGCTTAGTAAATTTTATGTTTATTCAACACACTGAAAAGACTTTACACGTATGAATATTGGTTTAATTTGTAATTTAAAAACAACGTGAGTCACCATATTATTTCATGCTTTGGCCCTTAAAAAATAAAATGTCCTCTCTCAGTCATTTTTTTAAAGGTTTAACTTTTTTATTAAAATATTTTGCATTTTATAGTGCCTTTCTTAGAATTCTAAGACTTCAAAGAGATTTAGCTTTCCCTAATTTCTGTTATCTTCATGATATATGTCCAGATTTTTTAAAAAAGACTTCTGTGATTAGAACTGTTTAAAAATTATTGCATGAATTGCCTCAGGGCACAGAGGAAAAAAAGCATCAGAAGTTAACATACATCTTGAATTAGATAATTATACATTCTGCTATAAATTAAATTGTATATAAAATAATTTTTCATTTTTCTAACATGAAAATATGTATAAAAGCTTCTTGGAATTTCTGTCTGGGTTTGTTCAATTTTTAAAATTAATCTTGTCAGTGAAATTCAGCTGTATCATTGCCACCTAGTGGTAAAATGAACATTACTGTTAAGCTGTGTGGTTTTAAATTTTAATATCTAGTAAAAGGTTCACTGTTTTGTGGCCTTGAGTGTGAATCTTGTGACTCTTTCTCTAGCCTGTGAGAGACTGCTATTGTTTTTTAGATTTATACCTATTTGCTCTTTTCCAAAAGCTGGCAACATGGGTAGGCTACAGTTTGTTTTAGACCCTTTTATCCTTAAACATAAGTATAAACTCTGCCCATTACTGAATATCATGTTATGTTCTAAACAATGTACTTGTATAATCCTCAAATTATGGTGGAAATACTGTTGCTCAGCTCATACTCTTAATTGCTGAAAATCACTTGGCTACAGGTAAGAATTTAAACCCAGGTATTTGATGACAAAGCCTCCACTTGTACTGTCCAACCTAGGCTAACCTCTTAACCTTTCCAGTCTTCAAATTTTATTTCTTGCCACCAACCTCCCTCCAGACCTGTAACGGATGTCTGAATTTACTTCTCTATTTTCCAGTGCACTTGTGGCAGCAACTGACCTTTCCTTTACTCTTTCATGAGGTTAGTCTTACTTTTTCACTACTCTGTAGCTTTATTTCTGTTTATCTCCAACCTAATAGCATTTGAACTTGGATCATCTGTCTTTTGATTTCGGGTTAGCCATGCTCACTAAGGAGTCTTTCTCACATAAACAATTTAAAATCCACCATTGGGAAAATAAACAGCTCTTGCAAACATTTCTCTTTAGTTCATGAGACAATCTCAAAGAAATTTGAGGTGTGGGCACAGTATTATACCAACAGAAATCTTACTAGACCAGAGATACTGGAAACTGCTACTATCAAAACCACATGAGTATGTATGCACTCAGAGCCATACAGATCAAAGGGGGAGACATGAGATGATATGGGGAAAGAAGGAAGGATAGGTTGAAATACAAGAGGAGTTGGTTAGAGAAGGAAAAAAAGGAAATGTGGGCTAAAGTGAGGTGTATTTTGTAATGATGTGTATTGCAGCATCATAGTCCCAGGCTTAGTAGTGTGTGCAGCTCATTCATAGATGGTCCCTGAAATCTCTGCTTTTCTTTTTTTATAGAATGTTAAAAAGTCAGTGCCAAGTTAAATGCATGTGATCAGTAGTTGGGAATGGTTAGTGGATGATGACAGAAGCTATTTGGGTACTTCCTGTATGTGCTCCAAAGTCATCAATACTTAGTTCCCAATTCCTCTTCCCTTAATGTACTGTGTGTTTAGCTTTCTCATTCTCCACTAAGAAATTAGCCACAGACTTAGTTTTCTTACTGGTCTTGCCAGGTTTTCCCCTTGATGAGTCTTGATACAACAACAGTTCTCAGAAAACCAACCTGTACATTAAAGTGTTTCTTTAAACCCGTACTCCTAGTAGCCAAGAATTCTGTGGGAGTAGCTTTACCTGTAGGTATTGATAAAGTAAATTAGGAACTTGCTTTTTATGAGAGATTTGGACTTTTGGTGGGTGGTTGGTGAGTGAAGTAGAATTCTTTGCCAGGTTTAAATTTAAATTGTGAATCAAAAATTGGTAGAGTCTTAGTATATGCGTAAGACTACTGGGGGTGGTGGGTTTAGGAAAATATAAGAGGATGAATGGTTCTTGTCCTTAAAGATCTTGAAATTAATGTGGGAAAATGGTATTTGAGAAACAAAACAATACAAACCTATCTGTTTCGATTGTAATCTCATATAAAACAGCCAACATGATGTGATAGGGACTGTGTAAGGAGACCATCATGATTTATTTTACTTACTCATTTCTTCACTGACTTGTTTTTTGTATACCCTCTACATTTTAAGCTTTTCTTTGTTCTTGTTTTTTTACTGATTCTGAGTGACTTTATCCATTTCCTTTTCCTGCATGCTTATGACCCCAAATCTACCTCCAGTCACTGTTTTCAGAAGTCCAGATTTGTATCTTCAGTTGAGAAGCAGGATTTAAGTTTGGAAGGGAAATTAAAATTGTTGCTTTGCTTCCCCACTGTAGTAAACTCTTAGCATTCTAATGTCAGAGCTACCTAGGTGGGCTAAGGAGCTGAAATAATTTTTTAATCGAATGCTAAACAAAGCTCATCTTCCTTGGTCTGAAATAGCAAAATAGGTCATTATTTTCTTATCTCTGTCCTCTTAGTTAGCCTTTCCTGATACACACACATGCCTTTGCCTCTGACCATTTGGTCCCACAGGCAGCCGTAGTAGTTTCTGTTTCTGGTATCCTGGTTGCTAGTCAAGTATCAAAATTAGTTTATCATGTTCCAACCCCTCACCTCCTTAAAAGGCCATCATTTGTACTCTTTACACCAACTTTATTCCTTAGAAATGTACTCTGTCTTCCCCATTTTAGGCAGCTGGCAACTTCACACAGTAACTAGTCTCATGCAATTAGAAGTTGGGTGTGAAAGAATGCCCAAGGGTGAGCAGTCACGGGGGGACACCTAATGCGAAAACTTGTATCTGTAAGGCTTTAGAGTCCATGAGACTTGTAGTATATTGTGAAATGGTTTTTGTGATTTGTGTCTGTTAATACTATAAGATCAAGGATCAATGCTTTGCAGAGTAGTAGACATTCAGCAAACGTGTACTCAGCAAACCCTAAATGTATACTTTCTGTGCATAAGACGTGTCCTAGGCAATGTATGGGATACATGGATAAGACTATCCACTTCAAGAGATTTCCAATAGAGAGAAAGATGCAGAAAAAGGAGTGAATTAAGTGTTACAATGCTGATGGAATGCAAAGGCAGGACTCATCAATTCTGATGTGACATAAAGAAGCACAATCTGATAGGAGGAGTCGTAACAATTAAGTTGGTCTTGAAAAATAACTGAAATTTGCATTTCCCTTTTGTCTTCAGCCTGTGCCAAATGTGCTCCGGCCACATCATCCCCACTTGAGAACACTGCTATAGAGCTACAAGATTATAGGTATTTGGTCTGCTGTCCAAATTATTGAAGGTAATATTTACAGAATATTTTTTACCACTATTCTAAATTACCCAGCCTCTGGTGGTTATTTTTCTGATGTCTGCTTCCTGATCACAAATGTAATGCCACATACTTGAGATTTTTATCACAGCAGCACCCCACTTCAAGGTACCCATTCCTCTATTGATCAGGGTAACTCTAGCTGATGAAACAAACCTCAGAATTTTAGAGACTTATAATAAATCTTTTTCAGCAGTTTTATGATGATAAAGGACTTGGTTGGAGTATAACTTTAAATAGTGATTCACAGATTTAGGCTCCTTCCATCTTGTGATTTTGCATTTGCTAGACTCTTGCAATCTCCTGAATCTAGTCAACAGATGGGAAAAGAGAGAACAAAGAATATACACTGCTTCTTAGAAACTTCCTTTCTCAAAAGTGAAATACATTATTTCAGTTCACATTCTAATGATGAGAATTAATCACCCGGCCCTACCTTGGTATAGGCAATGCTGGAGAATGACTCTCTAGCTAGGCAGCTGCTTCCTAGAGACCACCTTGTACTATGGAAGGGGAAAGCACACATTTAGTGAATAGCCCTTTCTTAAATAAAAAACAAGCAATTCTTATAGAATCATGTAAGGAAGTTTTTTTGGTTTTTTTGTTTTTTTGTTTTTTTAATTTAAAAAAAAATTTTTTTTAACGTTTATTTATTTTTGAGACAGAGAGAGACACAGCATGAACGGGGGAGGGGTAGAGAGAGAGGGAGACACAGAGTCGGAAGCAAGCTCCAGGCTCTGAGCCATCAGCCCAGAGCCCCACACGGGGCTCGAACTCGTGGACCACGAGATCGTGACCCGAGCTGAAGTCGGACACTTAACCGACCGAGCCACCCAGGTGCCCCAGGAAGTTTTAAAAAGAATATGTGTATGAGTCCAACTCCAAGAGGATCTGATTTAGTTCATCTAGGGTGGCTATAGTGTTTGTTTTGTTAGTTTTAAAGTTTCCACATATCTCTCAATATGCGGCTAAGGTTGAGAACCATAAGACTAGGAATTTGCGAGGTGCAGAGAAGATGTGGAGACAAGAGAATAACAGGTTCCTCTGATTGACTATGAGGTCAAGACTATATATCAAGACAAAGTAATGAGGAAGCTACATAAATAAGCAAATGAGCATGTATATGCACCTGTATGTCTTTGTAGGGGTTAACTATGATATCAGAGGAGAAAATATGGAACTTGGAAGCAGAAGACCAGTATTTAAGTCCCAGATTTATCATTTTTCAGTTCTAGAATTTCTAGTTGCTTGTTTTTCATAAGTACGTATTCTTTCATATAGACAATAATCTGTTATTTAAGTGTATTAATTTTACTTATTTGAAAATTACAGTTTGAATTCTCTACAGTCTCTGACCCTTCCCTAACCTTTACTGAGTTTGTAGTCTTTCATGGAGTTGGTACTATTCCAACACTTGGACATTGTTAATTGTGCATTCCTTATGCAGCTGAGATTGCCTAAAACACTATGGTCTCTGCTTATATAGCACATATTATGGGAAGTATAGAAACATATGTTAAAGTTTGGTTGGAGCCACTGATAGAATATGCAATGGACATAATAACCTGTCAGATGGAGAACTTGGGAGCTTGTTTTCTTTGGACTTCTCTTCCCAGCTTTCACCATTTCACTATATGGAACACAGTTTTCTCCTGCATAATTTATGGTCCTCCAAAAGTTTACCTTCTTATTTTTAGGATGGATATACTTTATTCTTTTAATATTTTATGTATCTTTTTCTATAATGTATGTGATTGATATAAGAATAAAGCAGGTTCGCCGGGACGGCTCAGTCAGTTAAGCATCTGACTTCGGCTCACGTCATGATCTTATAGTTCATGGGTTCGAGCCCCACATCAGGCTCTGCTGACAGCTCAGAGCCTGGAGTCTGCTTCAGATTCTGTGTCTCCCTCTCTCTCTGGCCCTCCTCTGTTTGCACTCTGTCTCTCAAAAATTAATAAATGTTAAAAAAATTTTTTAAAAAAAGATAAGACTAAAGCACCCAATATCTCCATTTATCCTGATATCAGAAGTCCTGGCAGTGTGATCTTGGGTGAGTCTCTAAGTCTCTCTGAGTCTCATTATCTCTAAAATGGGGATAATAATTCAGACTGTTAGGAAGAATAAATAAAATAATGAAGAATACTTTGTGAATGAATGCTAGTTTTTTTATTATTAATAGGAAGGATTAAAGGACCAGAGGCATCATAGATGATGAGAGTGAGAGAGTAAGTTAATTGAAACAGTAGGAGTTTGTGGTTGAAGGGAAGGATAATAAGGATCAAGATTTGCAACTTTAGGTATTCACAATGTGTTGAGGCAATGTATACAAATGGGCTCTGGCATTCCTTTTTCATTGCTCTCTGCTTTCTCTTATTACTATATGATGTGGGGACTAACCCTTTTACTCACATTCTAAATCAGAAGACACTTTTTTCCCCCCACATTACAGTTGACCCTTGAACAATGGGTTTGAAGTATTTGGGTCCACTTATATGAGAATTTTTTACAGTACTGTAAATGTATTTTATCTTTTAATTTTCTTTTCTCTGTCTTAATTTATTGTAAGAATACACTGTATAATACATATAATATACAAAATATATGTTCATCAACTGTTTATTGGTAAAGGCTATTAGTAGTTAAGTTTGGGGGAAGTCAAAAGTTATATGTAGATTTTTGACTGTGTGGGGCGTCAGTGCCCCCAAACCTTGCATTTTTCAAGGATCAATTGTATAATTATGAAATATTTGTAGATTCTTACTTTAAGGACAAATTCCTGAAGGAGAGAAGGACATTTCAATTAAGTCCTAAAGGTAGTGAAGCAATAAAAAGATCAATTGTGGTTGAAAAGCCCTTTCATGGGCCTCCTGGGTGGTTCAGTCGGTTAAGCGGCCAACTTCGGCTCAGGTCATGATCTCGCGGTCCGTGAGTTCTAGCCCCGCGTCGGGCTCTGTGCTGACAGCTCGGAGCCTGGAGCCTGTTTCAAATTCTGTGTCTCCCTCTCTCTGACCCTCCCCCGTTCATGCTCTGTCTCTCTCTGTCTCAAAAATAAATAAACGTTAAAAAAAAAAGAAAAGAAGAAAAGAAAAGCCCTTTCAGGTATACACACTAAGATTTAATGGAAAAGTTAATAAAGTTTCAAGGAACAGATAAAAAATCTGAAAAGGAGGAAGGGGATATTGAATAGGTTAGTGACAAGCATTTGGATAATCTTTTGTCTCTTTCTGAATGAAGGAAATGAAAAATAATAAAACAGGAGTAATAACAATGATGGCAGATTCGTTTTGAAAACTTATTTAACAAATATGATCACACTGGGATGATTTTAAGTTGAGAGAAGTTTATGGTTTCAGTTTACTACTGAAAAGAAAGCAGTGGGAGTCTGCCTTTTCACTAAAAGCATTTCCACAAAAGATAATAGAAATGATTGGTATTTGATGCCATTCTGGAATTAAAAGAATAAATAGCATTAAGCAGTCAAGTAGCTCTTCCATTCTCCCTTTTTATACATGTCTAAGACCCTGTGTGGATTTGTCTAGTATTATAAATTGACACAAGTAACAGGGATTTGTCTAGCATTAGAAATTGACACAAGTAATGGAATTGTCAGTACATATGTGAGGGGGAACAAGTGCCCAAATTTCATTCTTTTATTTAATAGGGCTTTTCTTGCATAAGGCATGTAAAGAAAAGTCTTTGTTGCAGAGATGTATGAGGGCTCCATGGGAACTGAAAACAAGGCTGCATTTGATCATATAGTTAAACACCACTATTATTTCCTACTTTGATTTAAGTAGGACTAGCTTTTCTTTCTTTCTTTCTTTCTTTCTTTCTTACTTTCTTTCTTTTTTTTTTTTTTTTTGGTTCTGTGTATTACAGATGTTTTAACAAATGAAATAAAATTGAATGCCATGTGGAAAAATCAGTTATCCAGGAAATAATTTTTAAGCTGTATTTGTGCCCTCATTAGCAGAATTTTCTGTTATCTAATCTTAATAGGAAAAATTATGTTTCATATATTAAACAATCAGATGTCTCTTAAACATTTGCCCCCTTTTAACTCGAGGTCTTTGTTAGTTCCTTTAATGTAACTGTGACATCTTATCTTTTATTATTTGTTCATTTATTCATTCACCTCAAATATTTATCTACCTAAGAATATTTACCTAGTTCATAACCAAAATTTTAAATAATTATCCCCTAATTTCTTCTTGATTTGTGTAATTATGAACTTGAAATTAAATCCTTATATATTTTGTATGTTAGAAAAATGACTAATATTAGGTGGTTATACTACTTCATTGATCAATGAGGTGATGAAGAGAGATACTCAGAAAGATTGATGATTTAAAAAAAAACTTTTTTTAATTTTATTGATTTTTTTTTTTGAGAGAGAGAGAGAGAGAGAGAGAGAGAGAGAGAGACCAAGCACATGAGTGGAGGAGGGGCAGAGAGAGCAGGAGAGAGAGAATCCCAAGCAGGCTCCATGCTGTCAGCACAGAGTCTGATGTGGGGCTCAAACTCACAAACTGTGAGATCATGATGTGAGACGAAGTCAAGAGCTGGAGGCTTAGCTGACTGAGCCACCCAGGTGCCCCAGGTTGATGATTTTTGATGAGTTTTAGCATTCAAATTGGTTTTAAAACCAGAATTATTTTGAGATTGTCATTTTGAAATGCATATAACACATAACATTTATTCATTGATTTATATAAGTGATAACAAATATTCTTGTTCACAGACAGTTAAGATATTTATTTACAATACCCATTTTATATTACCTAGAGATGATTTGATGGTTTTAAAATAGAAAAAAATTCAAATACAAATAAAAGTAGAAAGTTGAAGAAAAATGTTCAATAATGATTAGACTCTATAAGTATTAAAATATCTACTATAGGAGTTTAATTTTAACTGAGTTTTCATAAAAGCTCTCCCAACATAATGGATATTTTCTTGAATTGCAAAGATGCCTGGTCTTTAATACTTTTTTTGTTTTACTTTTATAGTCATGATAGATGCATTAACAGCTATATATGCTATAGCTTGACAGAGTTGCCTTCTAACCAAGCTATTGTCATCATTCTTGGTTAACTAGCTTGAATATATGAATTTACCCCAATTAGGATATAATTAGGCTAATCCTGATTTGGGTTGACAAAGAGCCTTGCAGGTATTCTAAAGACAAAATTAATTTTCAAGTGTTCAATATATTTCTTATTAGTTCATAACAGTATAAAAAGTTACATAGCATTTTTAAAAAGCATAATACACAAAAGCTTCAAAATAAAAGTAGATGTTCATGACATTTATTTTCTGTTTACCAGATTAGGACACCTTTTCCTAATCTTTAGCATTTAATAACATTTAAAAAAATATACTAAAGGAAAAAAAAATCCAAGCATGAATGACTGTGATAAATTCTATCATCTAATGAAATAAAGTTTATTAAAGATGACTGATGGTGTCCTTTTTCCCAAATCTGCTCAACACAAAATGTGTAGGATGGACAAGAATGTGGTTTGTGGGAGCCAATGTAGAAAATGCTTGAATGGTTAAAAATCAACCAGTAATTAACTAAGTGTACATTAACAGTATAATACTTAGTGAATATTTACAGGAGACTTACATATGCCTGACACTGCTCTAAGTACTTGGAACTTAGCAAGAGACAGCTATATATTGTTCTTAGCTCATGGTAACATACAACCAAATTATTTTATTTCCCTATGGACCAGCTAACAACAGGGAGTGAGTTTGTGGCTCAATAAAAGGCTTAAATTGGTGCTAGAGTTGTCTCCAGATATAAAGAACTTCCTCTGGAACTAGTAGAGCTAATTAGACTGCCCTTCACTAAACTGTTAGAAGAGGGTCAGTCACTGCATTGGTTGTTGGATGAGATGCCCTTTTCAACTCCAACGCTCCATGATTCTTTTACACTGAAGAGTTGTAGGGAGAGTACTGATCAAATTCCAAACAGGAATAAAAATACTTTCAGAGCTTTCATTTATGCATTCAGTGAATATTTACTCAGTGCTAACTATATATCAGACACTGTTTTAACGCTTGGGGATCTAGCTTTTACAATAGGTATGGTGGGTTTTGGAATGTAAATATTCCCTTTGATTTCTGTGGTTTCAAAGAACCACATTTTGCCATCAAAATATGCCTAATTATAGAATCTAAAAAAAAAAAAAAAAAAAGAAATCCAGAAAGAATTAGACAACAAACATAATGAGACAGATAATATGACTCTTTCGATAACCTTTTTTGTTTAAATTGAATTTCATAAGGACTTGTTGTTTCTGGCACTTAGGACAAGATTGACCTTTTCCTCCCATCCATTTATAATTACTAACTGCCTAGTAGTGCACTACTAGGTATTTATCTAAAGGATATGAAAATGCTGATTTGAAGGGGAACATGCACCCGAATATTTATAGCAATATTGACAATAGCCAAATTATGGAAAGAACCCAAATGTCCACCAATTGATGAATGGATAAAGAAGATGTACACACACACACACACACACACACACACACTGGAATATTACTCAACAATCAAAAAGAATGAACTCTTGACATTTACAGCAATGTAGACGGAACTAGAGTGTATTATATTAAGAGACAAATACATGATTTCACTCATGTGGGATTTAAGAAATACAACAGATGAACATAGGAGAAGGGAAGGCAAAATAAGAAAACAGAGATGGAGACAAACCATAAGAGAATCATAAATACAGAGAACAAGCTGAGGGTTGATGGAGGGAGGGTGAGCAGGGGGGATAGGCAAGATGGGTGTTGGGCATTGAGGAGGGCACTCTTTGGGATGAGCACTGGGTGTTATATGAGAGTAGTGAATCACTAGGTTTTACTCTTGAAACCAATATTACACTGTATATTAACTACTTGAATTTAAATAAAAATAAAATTACTATGCTACAATAATAATGGATATCATCCATTGAGCATTTACTATGTGCAAATCACCCTGCTAGATTATTTCCATGTATGTAATTTATTCTTCACAGCAATATTGTGATATGATGCAGGTAGTATAAGTCATAGTAGTGTCTCTTTTACTGAAGAGGAAACGGGCATGGAGAGGCTTACTAACTTACCTAAGGTGAAGTGTCGTAGACTCTAAGTCTAAAGTTCTCTTGGCCAGCAAAAGAGTGGATGCTGGATTAAAGCAAGAGATGGCTAAAGACAAGAGCCTGGGAAAAGACAAGAGCCTCAAATAAGGGTCCTTGCCCCATATTTATTCAGATCAGAAGGCTTACAAACGTGATGAGTGTGTACAAAGAGACAAACTAGGAACATTAACTTGGGATGTGAGGGAAAAGAGGGGGGTTTGAAAATACACAGTATTTGGGGTTTGGGTCAATATAGAACAAAATCCAGGAGCTGGGCAGATGGGTAGATGGTTGTTAACAGCAGACAGGAGGCTCCATGCCTGTTGATCTTTGCCAGCCTAGGGGATGAGACAGACAGGGGGAATAACCTCAGGGTTAACAAGGCACCTTTTCTTTTGTTAACTGTCTCCGCTCTGGGATGCTTTGCCTGCAGCGCAGGGGTCCATAGTCTAATTCACCAATTTACCTAACCTGGCCCTATCCTCCTGTGAAAGCAACTTTTCTGCTATAGTACTAAATTGGGGGTGCTTTCACCCTGAACATCTAATCTTGTTTATTTCATATACGTATGTATTTGGCACCTTTGCACCATTTCTATTTCAGGACTTTGTCTCTCCCTCTCTAGTTTGGGGGCTCTGCACCCTCTCTCTAGTTTGGGTGCCTTTGCAACTCCTTATTCCTGGCGCCTTTGTGCCTCCCTATTCTCGGGGTGTCTTTGCATCCCCCTATTCTTGGAGTGCCAACCTGGTTTACCCAAACTGAGGTGTGAGCATTTTATGGCTTTGTATTTCTTTATGCCTTGTTAACCCATTGGTATAAGCCCAGGGGATTCCCAAGCTTATCCCCCACAGTGAAGCAGCTAGTAAGAGATGATACAAAAAAACTGTTAAAAAAAAAAAGCTGTGTATTGTGCTTATTTTCTATTTGGTATTATTAACCACGTACTATGTAACCTTTCTAGATAAGAGAATCTGTATGCCTTGCACACTGATTCTCATTTGTTATTCTGCAATTTTAATAAATGACAAAAAGAAGTAGATATAATAAGATAGAAGAAGTAAATGGTAGAAGTTCAGAAATGTTTCAACAACACTAGCCTGGCTATTCTTTCTGATTTTCCTTCATAGACTCCTCTTCCTATTGAAATTGGAGGTATTTCTTAGCATTCGGTGTAGCAGCTCTACCATGTTCTTCTCCCTTGCAACATAATCCCTGAGTGGCCTTGTTCCTGATATGGATTCTTTTCACTAGTCTAAAGTGTTTTTAAATCTCAAGTCTGCAAAGTTTCCAATACAGCCACTTTCCTTTGTGCCATCCAAATCGGTCTAGGTATCCAACAATCTAAGTACATTTGGAGTTTGAATTGTATTTTAAACTTGTAATCATTTTTATCTGTAAAATTAGTATTTACAACCAGAGATGACATTTAGCTAATTCTCTAATTTTAATAAAATCTACATAATCTTTATATTTATTGGTTAGTTTGAGCTATCTCAGTGAGGTCATAATAAACTCATTATTAATAAGATAAAACTAACCCCCTATGTCAACATAGATTGCAATTTATGTGAATATGTTTTCTAACAAATATAGTTCCCTAAAACATAGTTTTAATCTCAAATTTATAAACCAATATTTGGATTCATTTTTGAACAATTTCAATATTACAGAATTTTGTTTCCCATTTAATAAAACTTTTTTTTTTTTTTTTGAGGGAGAGAGAGAGAGAGAGAGAGAGCATGAGCAGGGGAGGAGCAGAGAGAGAGAGACACACATACGGAATCTGAAGCAGGCTCCAGGCTCTGAGCTGTCCACACAGAGCCTGACACAGGGCTCGAACTCAAGAACCATGAGATCATGACCTGAGATGAAGTCGCATGCTTAACTGACTGAGCCACCCAGGCGCCCCCTGTTTTGTTTTTTTTTTTTTTTTGCCATTTTTAAGAAACATCTAAATGAAAACCTCAAATAGTGATGGCACAAATAAGTATCAATTAGTATTTTATGACAACTCATGTAAACCTCTTTTATCTGATTAACAACATATAAAAATGGTTTGTTGTGAGACTTATATTCTTTATGATAATAGATTTCCATTTGAACTTCTAACTAAAATGCTAATATTCACAGCTTCTGACTCCCTTTAAAATTTTTAGTCAAGGTGCATCAAAGAATTTGTAGATGAGGCTTATGACTATCTTTTGCTCAATGGAGTCAAGCGGAGGAATAGCGAATATCACATTATTTATTGGCTGTAAATGAAAACTAGGAATCAATAGAAAGGATTAAATCATGAGTTGTTATACAACTCACATATGCATTCGTTCATTCATTCATTCATTCTGTTTTTTATTTGACAAACATTTAAAAAGTATATGCATAAGGCTAGTTGGGATAGAATATCTTACATAAGATACAGCCCTTGTCAAGGAATTTAGGCTCATAAGTATGTCTTCAGTATGAAGATCATGTTCACTAGAGTTTTCCACATCAAACAATAGGACCTTGGACCCTATAGTTCATGAAAAGGTCTTGTTAAAATCTGTTAAAACGTACTAAGTATATTAAATGATTAGACCACCTAGATGTATGCACGTTATGCAGAGTTTCCTTTGAAACTAACAGTGTTATAATAGCGCTCCAGTTAATTTCACACAACTACTCTGAATAGTCATTAAAAAGTATTAGAACTTGCCAGCCCTGCAGCAGTGGGTGACACCTCTCCAGTAATAGCTCACAGGGAGGAGGAACCATTGCTCTGGTGCTGCGGTCCCACTGCCCACTTGATGGCTGCAGACCACAGTGGCCCGGAGTGCTTCTACTGTCTGGGCAAGAGGCAGGGGATGTGGGTCCGAGCCCTTCCACGTGGGGAACTCTGTCCTCCCCTCCAGGCCTACGCCCACATGCTCACAGTCAAGGAATGCAGCAACCACTGCAAGTACTGCTTTGCCAGGAAAAAAGGATTGTTCAAATGTGGAAGATGCAAGCAGGCATTTTACTGCAACAGGGAGTGTCCGAAAGACACTGTTAGGAAGACGATTGGCTTATGCACAAGATGGAATGTTCTTGCATGGGTTGTTTTTCGGGGGGCGGGGGTTGGACTGGAATCCCTCAGAGATGGTAAGGCTAACTGCAAGGATTCTGGCCAAACAGAAGATCCACCCAGAAAAAACACCTTCAGAGAAACTGTTGGCTGTGAAGGAGTTTGAATCACATCTGGATAAATCAGACAATGAGTAGAAGGACTTAATTCAGGTAACATTGCTGCTCTTCGTCACTTTCCCTCCAAGCACCTCCAGTTCCCTGGCAGTGATAACTTGGTGGTACTCTTTGCACAGTTTCACTGTAATGGCTTTACAACTGAAGAGGCAGAGCTTTCTCATTTGGGATATTTCCCCGGGCAATATTTCCTGAGGTTGCACTGATGAATCATAGTTGTTGCCCCACTGTCGTTGTGACCTACCTGGGAGAGGAGATTTGTATCAGCTATGTTGACCTCCTGTACCCAACAGAAGACAGGAATGACCCGTGAAGAGAGTCTTACTACTTTACCTGTCAGTGCCAGGAGTATACCACCAAAGACAAGGATAAGGCCAAATTGGAAATCCAGAAGCTCAGCCATTCCCCCAAAGGCAGAAATAATCTCTGACACGATCAGATATGCATGCAACGTCCTGGAGGAGTTCTGGGGGGCCAAGCACTACAAATGCCCTCGCGAGCTGCTGAATATCTGTGAGCTCAGCCAGGAGAAGATGAGCTCCGTGTTTGAGGACAGCAATGTGTACATATGGCACATGATGTACCCAGCCATGGGTGTCTGCTTGTATATGCAGGACTGGGAAGGAGCCCTGTGATATGGACAGGAAATCGTTAAACCCTCCAGCAAGCATTCTCCTCTGTATTCCATGGCTTCCATGTGGTTGAAGCAGAAGGCCATACAGGGGCCGGGAAACAAAGCTGCTGGAGAGAAAGCAGTGAAGAAGGCCATTGCAATAAGGGAAGGAGCTCTGGCAAAGACCATTTGTACATTAATGATATCAAACAAAAAGTTGAAACTATGCTGTTAGTTTTCATTTAATGCTAGTGCAGAAACCTTCAAGGATTTGAATATTTCAAATCATACACCTCATTCTCTCATTTCTGCAAAATCATTGGAACGAAAACACTTGCTCTTAAACCTTACATGTGGCTTACCTGGAAGTTGGTCTTAATCTTTAATCTTAATACCAAAATAAATTCTGAATGTTTTTTGTCCCCTAAGAGGTATGGCATGGTTTCATGTATTATCATACACTTTGGACAGAGCAAGTTTAAAAAATGAGATTATTTTTTCCTTCATGCCTGAATGATGGAAGAGAATAGAAAAGATAATGGTAAAAAAAAATATCTAAAATGCAACATTGTTCCCTGGTTTCTTTAATTAATAGATCTTATTTTTAGAGCAGCTCTAGATTAATAGAAAAATTATGCAGAATGTACAGAGTTCTCACATACCATCTTTTCCTACCGTACCCTCCTTACAGTTTATCCAGTTATTAACCTCTTGCTTTAGTGTAGCACATTTGTTATCATCAAGGAACTGATAATGATGCATTACTATCAACTAAGGTCCACAGTTTATTAGGGTTCACTCCTTGTGGTGCACAGTTCTAAGTGTTTTCACAAATGGGTAACACCGTGTCTGCCCTTACAGTGTTGTACAGAATCCTTTCACTGCCGCCCAAATCTGGTGTTCCTTCTTTAATCACTCCCTCTTTTCCTTGTTCTCTCTGAACGCTTGGAGGTCACTGATCTTTTTACTCTCTATTGTTTAGCCTTTTCAGGAATGTTATATAGCTGGAATCATACACTGCAGCATTTACATACTGGCTTATTTCCTCAGCAATATGCATTTAATGTTCCTGCATGTCTTTCTGTGGCTTGATAGCTCATTTCTTCTTATCACTGGGTAAAATTCCCTTGTATGGATGTACCACAATTTCTACATTGCCCTATTAAAGGACATCTTGATTCCTTCCAATTTTTGGCAATTATGAATAAAGCTGCTATTAACATTTGTATGTAGGTTTTTGAGTGGACATAAAATTTTAACTCATTTAGGTAATTATCTTGGAGTACCACTGCTGAATCATATGGTAAGACTATGGTTAGCTAGCTTTGTAAAAAACTGTTAAACTGTTTTCCAAAGTGGTTGTACCATTTTGCATTCCATCAGCCATGAATGAGAGTTCCTGTTGCTCTACACTCTTAGTGTTTCGCATTTAGCCATTTTAATAGGTATGCAGAGGTCTCATTTTTTAAATTTGCAATTCCCGAGTGATATTTGATGTTGTGCATCTTTTCATAAGCTTACTTGTCATCTATATATCTTATTTGGGAGATGTATGTTTAGATACTTTGCCTACTTTTTAATTGGTTGTTTTCTTATTGTTGGGTTTTAAGAGTTCTTGGTATATTTTGTATACAATTCTTTTATCGGATTTGTGTTTTGTAAATATTTTCTGTGGCTTTTCATTTCTTAACAGTGTATTTTGCAGAGCAGATGCTTTTAATTTTAACGAAGTCTAAATTACCAATGCTTTCTTTCATGGATCATATTTTTGGAGTTGTGTCTAAAAAAAGTCTTCACCCTAGGTTTCCTACTATATTATTTTACAGAAGTTTTGTAATTTTGTATTTTACTATTAGGTCTATAAGAGATTTTGAGTTAATTTTTGTATAGGGTGTAAGACCCATGTCTAGATTTATTTATTTTTTGCATGTATATGTCCAGTAGATCCAGTGCAATTTATTGAAAAGAGTGTCCTGTGTATATTTTATTGTTTTTGTTCCTTTGTTTAAGATGAGCTGACTATATTTATGAGGTCTATTTCTGGGATCCCTATTTTATTTCATTAATCTATTTGTCTATTCTTTTACCAAGACCACACTATTTTGATAACTATAGCTTAATAGTAAGTCATGTGGTGTTAATTCTTTTATTGTTCTTCAACTTCAGAATTGTGCTGGCTATTCTGATTCTTTTGCCTCCCGTTTAAACTGTAGAATCAGTTTGTCTATATCACAAAATAACTTGCTGGGATATTGATTGAGATTTCATTGAATCTATAGATCAAGTTGGGAAGAATTGAT